>NC_091146.1:31651660-31975827 GCF_041381155.1 Argopecten irradians
TGGGGGTTTCCTAGTATAAAACCATAGGTAATCTCATTAATCTGATGTTAAAACCTCCACATACAAATCAATTTGATTTTAGGCGTTTGCATAGTATGATTTCCCACGCTTACACAATTCATAACGTGGCAGGATATATGACGTAGCTGTGACGTGGCGTCCGATTCAAACCGCCTGTGTCAAGGTATATGACGAACAACTTTGTGATCACTTGAGTTTTACTAAATGATCAGTTCACTTTTTAAATCAATTGATTACACGGATGTCTTAGTGGATACTGTACATGGCATTATCCCTGGATTTTGGATATTTTCAAATGAATTGGACGTTGGCCGAGGATGATGTACAAACACAGTTAGGCTCACACAGTACGTTACATATTTCTGATTACCGCTCTCATAATGGTAGCATAAAGTTGCTTCATTGTTTTAATCACTTCAATAAACCCTACATATATCGATTACAAGTATCGTTAAAGCTACAACTGAAGGATTCAGTGCCATTGTTATTTCGAAGCACCCAAACTTGTGTATGGCATAGTCTCCGGCTATGCCTGTATATAACAAACAGGACTTGTCAGTCCCGGGACACCCTTTATCGAGCTGTTTATTTTTTGTCGTGCTACATGTTTTGATAAAATTTGTCCAACACAGAGACGGTTTTTTTTCTGACAGATCATATCCATTTGCGTGCAGCAAAATATGTTACAAATACAAATAGGGTGTACATGTTGTAAACAACAACACAGTGTTGCTGACACAAGATGTAAACATTGCGACGTCATCGGAATGTGCCAAACTGTACATTGTACAACATTGTGTAATCTATTATACGCACAGAAGCATTGATCAAAGAGATACGATAGTAACATAAACAATGTATCTTTTCTACATTTGTATTTGCACATGTACATGTATGTGTGCAAAATTATTTTTGATACGTGTACTTCGGTCGTACGATCGGTACTGAAAACCCTAACAGTTTCTGATGTGGACCATCATTTATAGTCATTCGCGTGGCTCCAAATTCCACGTAACATACTCAATTTTTCGAGAAATAAAATTCAGTAGCCTTGGGCTTAAATCAGCGGGGTTTATACTATCAATTCACCACCGACTGTAAATGTATCAACCTATTTGAAATATTAGTAGAGCATTTTAAAGAAGTTTTGGGATTTTCATGATTGCAAACTTTGAAAGGCTTGCAGAAAATCAGAACAGTTTACTGTCTATTCAATGTGACGTTGTTTCACTGCTGACTGCAACTTTATCGCCATCACTTCAGTCGTTGTGGCAAATGGACGTGGTCTGGATATCTACTTATGCACTTGTAAAAACTGGACTTAGTGAGTACAAGACGTAAACCTTTATTCTGGATAAAGTCAAGCATGTGACAGATAATCAATTATCCTTTAATACCACACCATAGACATCTGTAAATATACATTAATATAAGTAAACGTAATGCATGTATGCATATGCAGATAGTTTTAGTATGTATTTGAAAATTAATACATATAAAAATAGATTTTCAATCTATATTTAGAAATACACAATGGATCAGGGTTTACCACTTTTTACGTAACGCTGACGGCTCTATTATGACGCCAGAATAACGTCGAATTTTCGCGCCAATTTCGGATTTTTTCTTCGTTATTTTTTAAGGAAAGGAATCTGCTAGTCAGAAAGGATTCAGTATAAAAAAAAAATGAATTATTACATTATGATGGAAATTTATTCAAAAGATCCTTTGATAGTTTCTGATATCTTCCTGGTTATACCAACAGTCTCTACGTAAGCTATCGTTAAAACATATAGGTTCTAACGGGGCGCCGGGATATTGCCATGTTTGTTGACCCCTTGATTATATTTTCATAACCAACTTGTATTGCTAGTTATCAAGTCATATAACACAAGTTCATCTAATAAAAAATACGGGAAAAATACATGTACATGTACATGTATATTCATTAATTTCAACTTGAACAGACGATGGTATAAAGACCACTTATAGAATCGCAAACACACACACAATATACAAACCAATATGAATACAAATATCACAAATTAGTAGATAATAAAAGTAAATAGCAATTCATAATTATATGTGTAAGGTCATATCCAAATTGAGTTCATATGATACACGAAGCAAACAAAACATTTTACATTTCGTGGCATAGTTCGGACAAATAACGTTATGTTATATTTCGGGAATACGTAACCGTATTTTCTCACATAAGTTCTACTACATTGGAGTTGAACTGTTTTGAACGGCCTAGACCTAGATTATGATAAAAGTCTATAATAACTAAAAACACATTTGGTTCATAAGGTTAGAACATTTGAACGTACTATTGACACAGTTACAGACAATATGTAAAACTGTTAGCTTAGTGAATACGTTCAACGCTGGTGAGAACAAAACTTACAAATGTTATCGTAAGACATAGAGTTAGAATAAGCATGAGATTTACAACATAAAAATTGCAAAAACTTACCTTGGACTACTTCAACTTTGTGATTAGAATATGTTTGGTTAGGAAAACAAAGGACACAATCTTTGTTTTACGAAGACACTTAAACATATTTTAAATCAAAGTACTGAAAGTGTTGATGTGACAAAAATTACGTTCATAAATTCAGACTACAGAGAAAATAAGCCAACCTTGAAATTTACTCGCTATACATTTTTTTTTCTGGTGCGCTTCTACACCAATTAAAAAGTCATCATACATGTCTGGGAAAATACATCAGGAAACCAAATCAAGGCTTCCGAATCATCATGGTGCATTTTTTCAGCGGTGCACCAATGTCGGACCGAGGGAAGTTCCTCCAAAGCATCGAAGTGACCTCCGTTTCCCCGACGTCGACCATGTAAAGACCATTCAGGTTACAATTGTGACAATTGTAGTACCACCAGGCGCCTTCGTAGGTCGACGCACAGTTTTCTGTATTTTTGTCGTCGTTATCCCTGTCGTACGTTGAGAAGGCGTAACCGTTATGTGGCCCCAATGCGTTATCTAAACCATGACAAAGAAATAGCGAAACGTACTTGCTGTAATTAGTGACCCTTCTATCTTGCAGGGAAGTAAGCATCCTCGATATTCCAGGGGTTCCGATCACTTACTATCTCTACACCCCTGGACTATCTCATAGTAAAACTGAAGGCAAAAGAATAGAACAGGTAACTTAGTCATTTGATGTACATCAAAAGAGCCGTATAACGGTACACTGTGGTTGACTCTGTGGCTTTGATGTAAGGCGCCGCTCTCTCTGTAGTCTTCAAATGAAAAAATTGCTAGCCTGTGATTGGTCAAATGTTTTCCGCTGAGCTGTCTTCAATTTTACTATGAGATAGTCCAGGGGTTTAAAGATCGTAAGTGATCGGAAGCTCTGGAGTATCGAGGATGGGAAGTAAGTAAAGTAATATAAACTTTAATTTCGAAATTTTATAATTACAAAAAGATATTAAATTGCATATAGGATTAGGCATCAGGCATAGCCTATCTTTGTCATCTCCAGATACAGATGGTACACGTACAAACAAACAAAACAAACATGAAACACAATCACGAATATGGTAGGGCCTATTCAGGTAAGGGGAGCTAAATCCCTGATACATATAGGTATAATTAATATTCATATTTATTGTAACACTTTTTATTAACATTTTGTGTTTAAATTTTTAATGTATTTTTCGTGTTTTTAATGACATGATTAGAAATATATCATATACTATACGAGGTAATATTAGTTTTATTCAGCATAACAGATAAAAGCTATGTAGTTATATAACATCCCACCATCTATCCCATCGATAAAACGATTATTAGCATTTTATATCGCATCACGTCAAATTCATAATCATAGTGTGTCCCAAAGTAAAGACTGCATACTTTGCTCTGACAGAATAATGTATCACGCATACAGAAAGAGTTACATCATGCTTGGAGTTTTTGTCCACATCTTACCATATGTTACCTTATCAGCGACCCTCTTGTTATAGGTTTTAAGTGCCCTGGGAGCTTACTACGGCGATTACGGTAACAAAAAATAATGTTTACACAAAAAAAATTACAAAAGCTATCGTAATATTACCCTTTGTCCCAATTGGGGATAATAAAAGGCGACTTTATTTGAAATATTTTTCTAAATGATTCTTCTTTCTAGCATCTGTGGGGTTGCGGTTGAAGAGTGGTTAAAATACTGTCCCGACACAATACCACAAAACCTCAACATCTGGGTTACGAGTTCGATAGAAATTTGCCAGGTAGTGACCATCGATGTATATTTTTTCCAGGTACTCCGTCTTTTCCACTTAAAAAAAACCTGCATATTTTTAAATGACACTGACTGTGCCAGACAACTGAAATCCTTACATCTCCCATGACAACACCTCAGTTTCTCGAGTTCTGTCCCTTGACCGACACAAACGTAAATCTACAACGATTTTAGTTTCTGTTCCTGTTACGAGCCAAGCATCATGTACACGTGGCATTAGTTCGTAAATGACTTAAGCTGTTAGAAGGACGTTTGAAGAAATTAACCTACCTACTTAGAACAGACGACCCTTGTGTTGTTTGATGTATATAACATGTTATTTTTCGCTTCAAATACGGCTGTTAAATATTTTGTAGATTATCTACTCCGAGGTTACAAAAAAACTTTCTTATTTACGAATGCTACAACGGACGACGTGTATGTTTGTTGCATATGAAATGTGTTTTTTAACGTTTCAATCCCAATACTCCTGTAATGCATACGACGTGTATACGGTTGTTAAATATCTTAATACTTTATCATACGTGGATATAAAGGATAGTGATATTCTTCTCGACGGTTACAGAATGGATGAGAAAACAAGTCTTGTCTTAGGTGTACAGCATTTTATGATTTCAAAGGTAGAATACACTCCATTGATAAAAAAGTATTTTTCGACGTGATATGACAATTTGGTAATAATATTACTGTAACAAATCACTTGGAAAATAATAACTTTTTATCAAAATGTAGCCATGTAGTACTGTGACATCGAATAGAGCAGTCTCATAACTGTATGAGAGAAAGTCACAGGCGATAAAATTAAATAGAAATAGACAGGGTGATCTGGAGAAGACATGGACCGGTTTAACCAAAAAGATAAGAACGCTCACGAATATGTTTTATAAGCTGACATTCATACACTTACATGAAACGCCATTACCGGAGAAACCCGAGACGGACAGTTTGTAATTCTGAGCCTCATTAGCTATCTGGAAAGACGAGTATTGGGCATATCCTGTTTTGCCATCCAATCCCTCCAGTACAACACGTAGGATCATGGAGGTGCTCGTCAGCAGGTGGATTTTGTCATTTCCTGTGGTCGAGAGAAAGAAAAACCCACTGAGAATCAAATAGGACCAAATATGACCACATCTGACGGAATATGACCGGATGTGACTGAATATGACTGGATCTGACATAAGCATAACATTTATTATGTTAATACACTACAAGATGACTTACCAAGCCAAAAGTTTCCCAGTAGACCCCCAAATCCATTCTTATAGTCAGCCCAGTTCCGATAGAAATCCACGTCAGCACTTGTTCGCCTCTGTATCACCTTCGTAGAATTGAAAAGGCAATTTTCCTTCGATTAGAGAATCAAACAATGTATTATAATGCACACGATGCTATATGGAAAAAAAAATCATAATTTGTTAAAAACGGTTGTCTGAGTCGGGGACGATGCCAATATGATGTGATCAGATGGGTTGTTCTCAAACTCCACCTGCCAATACCTAAATTACCCGGGATGAACATATTGTCTCTCCGCATATTCACCCCCTACAAGTCCCATACCTGATTCATTCGTAATAAACCTGTGGTGTCTCTGCATACTTAACCTCCTCTACTTATTCATATACCTAAATTACCCGACATAAACTCGTTGTCTCGCTGCATACTTGCCATTCATTAGTAACATGCCTCAATGGTCACGGATAAACTTATTGCTTGTGATAAGACAGTGAAATTCTTACGGCATCACATTTAACACAAACACATTATCATCAACAGATAAAGAGGCTGATTGTAACTCTATATTAGCAGGCTCACAGCTTTCGTGTACATCTACAAAATGTACGCTATATTGATATTGGCGTATTAAATTCAGTACTTGTTTACAATTTGCATGCGCATTATGTTTTCGTTCAAAGTACCGTATTTACAGTTTGCTGTACTCACAATCCACGGACCATCTTCTGTGTCCATATCTAGGTACACTTGAATAGTAGATCCGTCTGTTAATGTATAGTCGTAAATGCCGGAGGCTACAATGTATAACACGTTCGATTTAATTTGTTATTTTATTGGCAAAAAATCATGTTATTTCTTTCAATGCATGGTAACAATATTGTTTTAATGTATGGTGAGTAACTGTTTTCTTTACTGTAAAAGAAAAAAAAAACCTGCATTAAATAAAATATTTTTGTCTTGCATAAAATGTTTTTCAAAACCAATAGTTCGTATCTTACAAAAAAAATGTACTCTTACTTTAAAAAAAACATTTATGTTTTCATTACGAATATATTTGTCATGTCACCTCTGTAACACCTAAAATCGTACTTGCTGCCCTGCTCTCATTGCATAATGGTAAAAGGTAACTAAATTTAGGATAGTTTCCTTTCAAACAACACGAATATACCACTGCCTTCCAAAAGCACACACAACTCAGATAGGTAACACTTCGCATACACGGGGGACCGTACTAAAAATAACCCTTAGCTGCGAATAAGACGTTAAAGATATTAATCAACAAACCAACCATAAAACAAATATATGTATTTTATTCTCCCGAACACTTTTAGGATGGAAAAAATCATCACATTTTAGAGATACAAATACAAATCTTCACATATCATAATATTATACCATACACTGGGGGTAATAATATGATTATCCTTTAATCATATATACAGAAAATATTCTGTATATATAATTAAAGGATACCCCCAATAACTATCCATTTTTATTGCCTCTGTATAAAGTAAAATAACTGCAGCATCCTTTTGTTTACCTTATGTGTATTTTGTACATCAAGTGTTATGTAGTTATCTATTATAGACTTATCCCATTGTGGGTAGATAATGATGGAGAGACAAACTATGTGTAAGCGTAATGTCATGTTTTCTTAGAAAACAACTGGAATTTCGCTCACAAAACAATAACGTCACCATGGGTTACTTAGCACAAGGGAGTTAACTCTATATTACGTGAAGACGAAATATAACATGACACCTTATTTCTGTTTTGTCCGTCTCTGTGAGGCTGTATATATGTCGTTACATATTTTAAAAAATAATCACTTAATTCCCTTCTGAATTACAAATCAGTTTCTTGTTGACGCCCTAGATACGAAATCTCTGGAACATAGTTTTAAAATGGCCATCAGTTTCTATGACTTAGGAAACGTCATGGTTCCAAATCAATACTCATATATAAAATATGTCTATATACGACTATGCGGTACTAGGCGAATAAGAAACAACTTCGATTTTTCTTGGACCCGCATAGGAATATTTTAGCAGCATTTTAACACTATTGATTTTGCAGTTTTGGAGAAGAAATCGAAAAGAGCAAAAGGAGACTAGAAAAGAAAAAAAAATGGATAACTTCATAGAAAACAGTATACTGGGGGAGGAAAAATAGGTTCCCATGTACCCCTCTGGCAGTTTATCCAAACATGTTTTTTTAGGACCGGTATGATATCTAGTTGCATTTTATGCTTGTTGCCATTGACAACTAATGTCCCATGGGGGTCATATGGCGGCCATCTTGGATTTCAGGTATCGAAAATGGCCAAAATGATACATTCGCATATATGCGCATAGATAGAGAACCAGACAACATTCAGAGGCAAATAAACACATTTTTTGATATGATTGAAACATGCTGAATACGATTTAATCATAATAATGACGTTACGTCCTCTCACTTTTGTGAAATGACGGGAAAACAATGAAATTTTCAGCTTTTTTCCCCTAAAAAATCGATAAATGTCATAATTTTTATCACAAGTAAAAAAGTGATGGACAAATCACCTTGTAACAGTCATTTCGAATTGAACCAACCTTTGTGTAAACATATGTGTACTATACAAAGAGAGATCGCATCAATGAAATCGGAAAAAGAGAGGGACCCCCCCTAAACATTTATCAAAAATGGCCACTAGTATGGAGACGTTAACGTTATATATGCCATAACTAACTTTCATACTCATGAATCGAGAAGAGGTTTGAACGTCTTGTTTACCAATAATCATTAATATTTACAATTTACAAATTACAATACTTGCAATACATAGGTTTTAATTTCACGTGTATAAATTATGGATGGAAATTATATTGGTAGTATTGCCAAACATGATTTTGTTTTTATGTGCATGACAGTGAAATAAATGCACACGGTCAGACCATGAAGCCAATTCGTGGTCTTCATGTTCTTTTCAAATTAAGTTTGTATACTGATATTAGTAACTGTAAAGTGATTACTGCAGAAATATTTTAAATTAAACATATGTAAGGCTATTAAACCAAGAATTTTAAAGTGTATAATTCTGTGTTGTAACAAGTCTTTGTAAGGCATCATACATGTTTCTATTTCCATTTAGATGATTTTCATATCTGATTTCATTAAACCAGATGGTTTTCAAAATATTCATGAAGAAAACATAAAATGTCAAAATTTTCGTCACGTTATGGCACATATACCTTTAAATATTTATAATTATTTTAGGATTTATTCAAATGTTAAAAGTATGAAATTATTTCTGAACAATACTAAAGAAAAATATTTGACAGTTACGTCCCCTTATCGCTAAAATAGATGGCGCTTTAGACGTTGCGGTCCCAGTCCATTTTCGGTTTCAGTAAAGATGGTGGACAAACGCTTGTAAACTGTGACTGTATGTCACTTTCAACATATTCTTATTATTTGATGGATTTTTTTAAATGTTACAGATATAATTTTTTTTTCAGAACAGCACTAATTGTGACATGAATCGTTCTGCGTACAAAACAGCGTATTGATATCGCCTACCGTAAATATCATGAATTCGTCAACCACTATTGTATGAAAATGTGTACTGAATGAGTATTCATAATTCTGGATCAACATGTAATGATCAAGTTTGCTGAACATCGGAACAAATTTAATTTGAATCGAAATAATCAATTTATTTTGTTAAAAGTCCTCTACCTTTCCGCAGCGAAAAAAACATGCTTCAAAAATTACATTAAAGTAAAAAATATTCCGATGGCCTATGATGATATTATAACACTAAGCATATATGATACCCGTGAAGATTAATTTCGCTGTTTTGCCGTCTGGGGCAATGATAGTCAACTAATGCTCGGTAATTTGTGCGACGCCGGAAAACATAACACAACCAGGGTAATAATGTAAAAGTTCACATTAAATTCATTAAAATTGACTTGTAGAGAAGGCACAATGATAAATGACAATGAAGCTAATAACTTTTGTGACTTTATAAAAATTTCAATCGCACGCTTCATTTCATTTTTAAAATCAAAAGCCATTTCGGAAATGAAATGGGCTTTAAACGACATAACACTTACGTGGTGGCTTTGAGAAGTATTTGGTTGAACTGGATGGAGCAGCAGTCGTTTCCACTAGTGCTTTGGAGTAGGTGTCACAATTTCTGGTGTTTTCGTTGTAAGAGAACGACTTGCATCCGTTTTCATTCATGCAGTATTGTGCGCACTTTGTCAGGCTTCGAATTTCCATGTTTATAGTGATTTTGTCTGAGCTGATATCCGAAATATCAACTCGGTGTATTTTGCTGAATTTGTCATTTTGACAAACGCCTTCCCCGACGGAAGGATAAACTATTGTAAAAAGCAAGATAACAAATGTAATTTTCATATTTTTTTTTCAGTAAATTTCCATATTTCTGCTATTTGAGGTCCAAACGAATTTAAAACCACGCCTTCACATAATACACCACATCACAAACAAACATCTAGACACCTACTAACAAATCTGGAGAAGACAGGATAGGGTTTTATTAGTTCGTTAAGCTTATTTACTCGCTATAAATAATACAACAGCTAGGCTCAGCATTTTACAGGTTTTTTTCTACTCTCACCTAGCCGATATCTCATTAACGTTGTAGGAAGACAACATATGCTAATAAAACCGAATTTATTATTCACCGAGCACTTAATAGTTCTTACAGGCTGATGTTATTTTATCATACAGTGCAACTCGGTTAATACGAACTCGAAGGGACCGAGTTAAAACTTCGAGTTATCCGAGTGTTCGAATTAAGCGAGTTCTCATGTCTACTGACTATATCTTTACTTGGTATATCTAGACTAGTTCCATGTCGTAAAATGATGTGAAAAAGAGAGATTGCAAAATTATAACAATAAAACCAAGATATATATTTTATATATTAGTTCACCTGCAGCCAAGTGTCTCAAAGCGTCCATCCGTTCGTCCGCCAACACTGCATTTTGATAACTACTAGTCATAGACAATTTAGTGGATTGTAATAGAAATTCGTCTAAAACATGTTCCGTCTTTGCATACTACAAAATTAGCTCACTTGTGGGTATGTTGGTGTGTTTGTTTGTCTGTTAGAGTTTTAAGGTCAATCGACAACTAAGGTCATTGCGGGTATGTATTTATTATGACGTCATGGTATTGTGGGCAATTACACGTCTTTTCTCAAAAAAATGACGTTACGCTCGCAAACACACGACGTCACAATCAATACCTACCCGAAAGGGCAGATAACTCTGTTGTACACAATTACAGAAGGGACGAAATATGATATTTTTCGCATATTCCCCAAAATCATTCTTTTGTAGGATAAAACGGAGTGGTTCAAATATTGGTATTTAAAATCCCTGATTGAAAGGGAAACAATTTTCTATAAACAAGGGACTGAGTCATAATTGGCCGTTACCAATAGGGACAATTTTACAAATCCTTTAAAACAGACTCTGCTGAAGTAACAAAATAATTTGGTCATGCTTGACTGCAAGTGAAACAGTGTCACATAAACAGTTGTGGCCCACAAGGATTTTTGAAAAAAAAAAACCAAATATTCATGAGATGGGTTGGTGGATAATGGCTGCAGGCAACATGTGCTTGTACGGTACGAACGATAGGTTTAAAAAAGCATCAGGCTTTAATGTCGAATGTGGTTATCTTCACTCCGAAATTTCGCACACATTACATTCTTTCGGATCCTGGTACTATATCATATGCTAAACAATTTCATATTTGTGAGCAGGTTATCTTTCTATGCCTACTTGTTTACACGTCGGGGGACTATACACCAGGGACCGGTTGTTCAAAGCATGGTTAACTTAATGGCATGATTAGTGAATTTTTTTTTCTCGCCTAGTGCAAAATTTGTGATTGTATCTTGAATAAACTCATCAGGAAAGCGAATAATTGAGTTCATAAGATTCTTACAAAATTTTAGAAAAATTCGTTATACCAGAATATTTTTTTTTTTACTATACGCAAAACGTTTTTGTTTTTCTTTGAAATTTTAAATTTTGATGACTTGACCAAATACTTGAATGAACTTCTTATGTTTTTTCCTGTTTTGTTTGCAATTTCAAATTAAGTGACAAAACAAATCATATCTGGCGTATGTGTTTAAAATGTCCCGTATTTCCTACATATTTAATTACGTGATATTACTGGCGTTCGTAGTGTATCGATTATTATCTAGAGCTATTGTTTGTCCACATAATGGTGGTGCTAATTAGATTAGGTTCTGCTATAAATTATTCATTTTACATTGGCGTTTTGTATCTATAATCTAATATAATCAGTAATAATAATGCTTTAATTAATATCTGAACCATATGTCGATGTGACGTATAAATTTGTGTGAGTTTTTTTAAATAATCTATTCAACATATCATGTAAATAGCAATATATTTCCCTTTTGCGAAAGGGCACTCAAACCATTTTCTTTGTTTGATTATTTTGATTTTAAAAGCAAACTTATATCACTCTAACTTTACTGATACATTCAGCGTTTAAACTTTTTAAGATCACAATCATTCACATCCGTTTAAAATAAATGTTATTTACTTATTAGTAAACAAGTACAGATAATTTTCCGCAGATGTGGAATATAGTATTAAAACTAATTCTGTAATATGCAAATACAGTAATTAGTGAATGGGACACCAAGAACGTATGAAGCCGCAGGGAAGGGACCCAATACATTTTTGAAAATACCTCAAAACCTGCTGTTGTATTACTGAAATATTTTGAATTATATTTGTTTGTAACACCTTTGAATAAAAGGGAAACATTTTTTTATATACAAGACACTGTGTCCACAATTAAAGATGTATACGCCGGCGCTGATTTCCCATGAAATCGACACATGTTTGGAAATAATGCAGGTGTTTGGGGATATATGTGTTTTAATGTCCAAAACGTTGTGTATTACCTACGTTGTGTATGTTTACTCTCATCGCGTGACTGGCGTCCGTAATGTATCAATTATTATCCATAGCTATTGTTTGCCCACATAATGATGGCATTAATTAGTTTCTGCTATAAATTATTCCTTTACATTGGCGTTTTTTTATTATAATCTAATATCAGTAGCTTGTAATGCTTTAAAGAATTTCTGAACCATAAAACGATGTGGCGTATTATTATAAAAAATAATTAATAAATCATGTAAATGGCAATTTATTATCCTTTCGCAGAGGGGTTCTCAAACCATTGAACGTATTTAATAATTTTGATTTAAAACACTTTAAAACACTTTCATCACACTCACTTTATTTCAGATATAGTCAGCATTTACACTTATATCCCATATAAAACATTCACATCTGTTCAAAATAGACAGTTAACAAGTTAATTTTTTTTTCAATAGAGTTGGAATATTTTATCAAAAGATTACATTAAAGCTCCACTTAAAAAAAAAAATCTCAATCATTTTCATCAGTTCAAAATAAAATTATAAAAATTATTTTAAGTATCATTAATTTTCAGCAAATTTGAAATTTCTCATTGATTTAACTGTAACTTTTCATTTCTTTGCAGGTTCAGAAGGTTTGTTTGTGAGAATGTCCAATTTAGATTCTAGTAACTTTATCTCTTAAATTGATTTTCTTCTGCTTATAAGATTAACATCATAACAACCAGGTTCATTTAAGGACAGACTTTCATTTGGGAAGCGTTTTGCGGTGTGTAAATGTCTATATGTTTTGGGAGGCTGCGGTATACCTCTTACGTGACTATCAAATATTTGTGCTTTGAATGATGACCCATACTGTATCATTGCTAAAATTTGAGGGTGAAAAAATGTAGCGATTTACGTTTTAGAACATTTCCGCGGTGGCATAGTTAAGCAAATCATATTCATAGCCTTGAAATCATAATACATACGACAGGTTCTGATACACGTATGTAAAACAATGATGATGATCAATTTCGCGAGATATTCAGTTTTGCAATTTTGGATGAATTCCCCAATTCAGCGAAAAATAACATCTCATGTCCAATCTGTTTGTCAAGTTTTGAAGGATGATATACCTCTTTCTAAGGGTTCCAAATTATAAATTATAAATTTTAAGAATAATAAACACCACTTGCCTAAAAGGACCATTTTGCGTTGTTCCTTTTGGGTTCTTTATAGACAGGTCTGAATGAGTATTTCTCTCATAATACAAGTTACACACTTTTGTGATTTGAGTGATTTTATTTTTATTTTGAAGATAAATATATCTTTGTCTAAGCAATAAATTGATCAATATAGTCTTAATGCATGAAAGACCATATGGCTGGCTGAACCATACGAGAACACTAATTACACATAATCTATATTCACTTTAAGTGTCAATGATCATGCTAAAATCCACGTGATGAGTCCTTCATCATCAAACAGTGAGAGATAGTGGTGAGAAACTTAGGACCACGTAATAATTCTAACACCTTTCTGATTGGCTATCACATGGACGGGATGGGTACACTTGTTACTGCATCCCTTCATTGTCTGAATTCACTGTAAATAAAGATTAAGTAGAATTTATTAGTAATTGATTTTGGTTTAATCATATATGACATATTTGAAACGCAATATAAAACTGTAATGTTTCAATACATAGCATATCGATGGTACTCTCTGCTCGAAATGAATGAAGGGTAGGCATATTCAACTCGAGGTTCTATCAAATTATGTAAATCAGGTAGTTCCGCCGTTACCGGTAAAACTTATTGCTCTACTATTTTATGCTCGTGGTGAATACTGACTGTTCCATATGAAGGTTTAAATGATAGGGCTATATTCTACCCGAGATGTTACTAAATATAGGTAAAACCGGAGCTCTGTCGTTAACAGTATAATGATGTTACTAAATATAGGTAAAACCGGAGCTCTGTCGTTAACATAATAATGATGTTACTAAATATAGGTAGAACCGGAGCTCTGTCGTTAACAGAATAATGATGTTACTAAATATAGGTAGAACCGGAGCTTTGTGGTTAACAGTATAATGATGTTACAAAATATAGGTAAAACCGGATCTCTGTCGTGAACAGTGTAATGATGTTACTAAATATAGATAAAACCGGATCTCTGACGTCAACAGTATAATGATGTTACTAAATATAGGTAAAACCAGCGCTCTGTTGTTTACAGTATAATGATGTTACTAAATATAGATAAAACCGGATCTCTGTCGTGAACAGTGTAATGATGTTACTAAATATAGATAAATTCGGAGCTCTGACGTGAAAAGTATAATGCTCTCATTCTTTGCTCGGCATTAAAGCGCAATATTCATGAAATTAATGATTGTGAATTTGATGTTACCGGACACGCCTAACATATACTGGTGTAGCAATAACGAAATCAAATATATTGAAAACGTTCCTTAATTTGAAGTGATGTTGATTCCCAGATGACTTACATTCAATTTTATACCATCATGGATATATTGAAATCTGGTTGGTTTGAAAGGTTTTTCTATACCCCGACTTCATTAAAAGCGGGTTCCTATGTAATTGCATTTTTATTGAAATACACGAATTCTTACCACAGGCGAACTATTCAGAAATTATTCAAGAAAATTAATTTCGTATTAAATGACGAACTGTAAGAATCAATAACCACGACTGCGAATATGTCCCTTTAAGGAAAATACGAAATACCCCCATTCCTATTATAAACGTTCCTCAGAAGTACATGAAAAACTAAATTTCTGAAGACGTCGTGTTAGGACCGTCTCGCGTTGTGATAGGCAACTACAGTACAGTATTTAGGACTACTGCTATATATATATTAAAAATACTGTAACAAGTCTGCTTTCCCAATGGCTATTGCGGCTTCAGACGCTCTATAGGGGGATAATCTATATATTGTCAATCTCCGGATTAAGCAACTTAGCGTCCTACACATCTCTAATCCGGTATAAAGATATACATCGTCTGAATCTTCTAGCTTTAGCCTTCCACATCTATCTAAACTTATATTTCAATTGCTTTATTCCGGTTTAATGTCTTTAAGGAATATTTGTTGAAAATATACAGATGTGTTAAAGTGTATTTACAATTGTATAAGTACATCTTAATTGGTGTGCATTGACAACTCCTCAAAGAAGGTGAGTCAATTTTGACCCTCTGGTGGCCATGACCGATATATGTCCTTGTTCCGCTTAGGCATTACTAGTTTTAAACTTTGAGGTGAGAGTTCATCATTGTTAAAAAGGTTCCTGGTTATATATGCTTTGTTGATTCAAACTATAGTCTAAATTTGGTAGTGTATGTCCTGCAAAATGTTCAGAAAACAATGACCGAACATAATGTGCGCTGCTTTTTTTTTTTAATTTTTTTTTATATATCTTTTGTTTAAGCTAGGGTTAGTATGGTGTAATCGACGATAGTTCTGATAATTGACGATCGGTTCCAAAATTTCAATTTCTACTAAAAAATGCTCCATTCAAGTTCTTTAGTCCGTGAATACTTAGAAAAAAGGATGTCGTCAGCGGGAAAATATACACATGTATTTTGGGACTTGGCATATATTAAAAAAGCGTTGAATAAATGCTGGCTGCGATGATATCTCCTTGAAGATCAGCATCTCGCGAATTCATACTCTTTCATTTATTACCAATTAATATTCAAAAGACCTGCAATATCAAGTCCTGCAACGTGTACATATTCATCTTATTTTCAAACTTAAATTAAAGACTAGGTTTATCAAATCATGAGACTTAAACTTATTCATTAACTAACTACAGTCTAGCAATGTAATGCATAAAACGAAATACTAAGCCAAAAAGCTTTAATGAATAATTGCGTCACATATTAAGTATTATGTGAATTTCATACCTAGAGACTAGCAAGCGCTAGCATTCAAGTGCATTAATGGACGTTTTTTTTTCATTATGTCTGAAAACGAATGGCGAGGACATATCATCTTTTTGTCTATTTTTTCTTGCAATTATTGCTTTCCTCAAACACATTGTTGATTTATGCTCTTTTGTCTTCCTCGTCTTCTGCAGTGAATTCCGACCACACTATTTCTCGGCAGTTACGTGTCGTACTGCTATGGCACTTCACATGAGTATTGAAATGATGCGTAAATGTGCAAGAGCGTTTTATTTGCGCGAACGAATGATAAACACGGCCACCATTCCCTGGCGTCTGATTGCTCAAATATCTTTGTCGAACATCTAAGACTGCGATGAAATTTCAAATGAGTATTGGGGTTTTGAACTAGATGTGCAACACCATTTAATCTTAGCGAACGACTGAGAAAAAAATGGCCGCCATTTCCTGTCTCCTGATTGTTCAACACGAAGATATTGTCTGATACAGTGTATCGATACAGTTTGGTATATAGCGATGATATGTCAAACTTAGATATCCTCTGATTTCAATGAAAATTGGTATATAAATATATGTATTGAGGAGGAAATCGAGTGAATCAGCATTGTGGACTGGTAGCCGTCTTATTTCCCTTGCCGAATGCACTGTAAATGACAAAAATAGTTCATCACAATAATAATGACATATTGTAGAACCGTTACATAAAAACGAATAAGATTTTTCTATAGACATCAATTTAAGATTGTTTAGTGTGAAGATATAGCCGATTATTTTCAAAAATAAAAAAAATATATTGGGTATAGAAAACTTTTGTAGGCAATGTGTTCAAGTGATAGTAGAACTCTTCATACTGGTTTTCTATTAATAATTAAAATTATCCAACTATTAGGTGTTTATTTTATAATGTCTTATCAATTTAAACAAAAACTCAGAAATATATAAATAAACTTCCTGTCAGTGTATAACGTTCATAATGATACTAATGAGCTACGAAGTAACTTTAACCTACATGCGTGTGTAATCGCTCGCAGCACACCTGTTTTGCGATTGATGTTTGCAGTTTTATTACCTTTTCTTGCAAATGAAATACAAAAGACGATATCCCTGCATCTGAAGACAGTCTTCTTCCTTGTTGAGATCATTGGGTTCCCCCTCTTCCATATGCCATTTGGTCACTTGTACGATTCAAGCATCCACCGATATAGTATTTTTCTTGTGATACAAAAACAATTAATGTTTACAAAGAACGCATGAATTACACAGGTAATGAAATATGTAAAGCAAAGGGTGAAAATAAAGGTAGGAAAATTAATCCATGGATTAACATCTAAATATATAAAAAGATTAAAAAAAATATTTTACAGAATATCCTGTGACATAACTATTATGTAGTTCCGTATTGCGACACATGTTGATTTGTGTCATCTGAAGGGTTACGTTATATTTACACAGTCATACATTGCACATACAGTCAAACCCTATGTGACCGTCCAAGGGAAGCTCAAAATAAGGTCGCATAAGAAAGGTCTTCACTTAAGACCGGATCAATAATAAAAACAATTACGTACCAAATGGTCAATCGTAAGACACTTACTTTGACCGCTTTTCTGTACTTCCGCTTTAATGAATCTGTATGCCTTTTCACTTGTGACGTCAGAAACGAACGCATTATTGTTTTTACACCGGGCCTATATTGAAAGGTTTAAATATAGCACATGGATACTATACTCTATATATCAGTTTTGTAATACCAAAGTGTATGATAAAGTGTAGGTTAAATTTCGATGAACGCTCTTTTATCTCGGACGGGTAAACAGTCCATGGGCAAGTGGTCCAGAGCAATCGACAGTTTACATAAAACTGCTTTTAACCAACTTTCCTTCGTGGCTACCTAATCTAACGATTTCCATTTCAAAACAAATACGCAAAATTGAACATTCTTCAGATCTAAAAATTGCAAAGAAGTTTTACAGTATCCGATAGTCCTATAGTACTCTGAGCAACGAGAATGAAATGCAACAGTAGGGTGGCTGTAATACTCATTGTAGATCGATGGCTATGATCCTAAACTTCGTCTTATATTGACAATGAATTTAGAATGTTACATAAAACTTAAATAATGTAGTGACACATTGATGTCTATGGCAAACAACATTGGTAGAATGAAAGTAAATGCATTTATTGCCCTGACGGTAGGGAGACATGACGATTTGTTTACCCAAGGCATTTCATACCATGAAATATCGTAATATGGCCTGCCGCGTGTAAACACGTTGTCGGGTCTCCCTACTACCAGGGCAATACAATGTTTATAATACCGAACAAATAAAGTCTTTCTCGCTCCACAATACAAGACTAGCTATTGAATATGTTTGTCGAACACTGTAATTTTTGAAGTTATTGCTAAATAAGAATTTAGACATACAATATTTTTCAGATAAAGCCTTGTTACTACACTTGCATGGGTTAATCATTAAAATTGGTCTTAATTGAATTTCCGTGCCCTTTCTATACGAATTGGCTATTGGTAATGCGTACCTTAAGATTAAATGCGCCAAAACTAGGCGAGAATTCTGAAATGATATATTTTATTCAGTAGCAAGATTGCTTTGTATTTCGTCATATTATCAATTTTAACCCAATGCTTGTTAGCCTATTTAATGTTTTAGTTTAAGTGAAGGTTGAAAGCACGGAGATCCTTTTCGTATAGTAGACACCGTGCTATTTTAATCACTGTGCTCCGTAATTATTCTTAAAAACACACAAGGTCATTTAACTTTTCCGGTTTCTGTTGTAAGGGCAAACACATGTTTCTTCTTACATTAGTGGCTTTCAATATTTTTATTAACATTTTTATGGTGATTTTGTATTTTTAAAAATTATTTATGATAAGGAAATTTTCACCAATATGCTCCACTATACCTTTTGACCTAAACCTAGACATTCGGTATAGCAGCTAGGCTTATATACATTTCTAATTCTCCTCAATATTGAATTACGTGCACTTTCATAAAATACACATTTTATTTATCTGCGATTTGAAAACCACTGTCATCAATATTGCTGATGCCGGAGAACAATAAATGAAATTATAAAGTTATCGACATGAATTCGTAAAAAAATGTGACTAGTACCTATACCTATTTCTGACTATGGGATGACACGAATACTCCTTATTTCTCTACCTTCAATCTGGTACCCAATAGTTCGAGTTAAAGAGGTTTTGCTGTATAATTATATGACGGTAAGAAACGCCGTTACCAAGGCAACCTGATCATAACCATTGTTACTATTCCGTCTCATAGTACATAAATCTTGGTAATGGATACTGTCAATGCAAAGCATAATCAAACGCATTGTTTGCATCAATCTTAAACTCGTTCATCCCTGAAGACCCATGTGGACTCTTTCCTATTCAAAGGCTGGCACAGGTTATCATGAATTTCCAGGAGTGAATGAATTTCCCCGGCATCTTCATAAGTAGCGCGTGATTTTACAACCCTGTAGCAGTAGCCATGATGCTTATCGGTCATGGCCACCAGAGGGCCCAAATTGACACTCCTCCTTACGGTTTCAAAGAAAATGACGATTGTTGAAAATGCTGAGCAGTTGGTATTTATACATAATCAAACCCTTTAAAACTAGATTTAAATGATTATGGAATGTAACTGTATGTTGTATTTCCGCCTGATAATCATTTGCAGCTGCCATTTAAATCGTCATCAACTAAACCTAGTGCGAAGAAGTCCAGTAATATGGTGATTCGGGGCTCAATAAAATATGTAAAATGTGTATTTAATCGCATAGCACTGGGATAATTCTGTGTTATTCTTGAAATGTGATAACTTCATTGTCAACTGGAGTTTTAGGATTAACATTCTAAATGAAATAAGTAGAGATATATCGATTTTAAATGTTGTCGGTTTCCAACGATCCTCCTATCCATTGCTGTGGGTTCACACACTCACGAGCAACGACATCGTTTCGTTGATAATGGACGGTAGGTCTAATGTCAATGAAATCAACCTGTTTATAATTTGACCAAATTTCCATGAAATCTATCGTTTCTACACGTATGTCACTGTACAATTATCGTAATGACTGGCGTTCGAATATGCCTAGGCCCCGACGCTATACGTGACGAACCTCAATGCATTCGGTACAGTAGCCTACTGTAGGATAGGCCTATGTTCAACATTTTTTCTGTGGCTGCAAGCCTAAGTCATTGTTTGATCAAAGTAGACGTATATATTACTATCAATTTATAATAAATATCAAAGAAACACAATTTAACAAAGCATGACAATGTATTGACTCGTGCCCTATCTGGGCCTCGAACTCACGATCTACGGCATCCACTCGCCTAGCCAAACATAGTTGCGCCTTCTACCACTGCGCCACATCCACATGCATTGATCAAGTGTTCCTGTCTGTGTTTTTGAATGTACAACGATAATACTAGTAGAACTCATCGCTGAAAATTGAAGGGACGGAAAACTAGGCCATAGTGTAAACGATGTCAAAAGGTCAGAGGTCAGCGCATGACCAAGCATCTTCATTGGGAAATGAAGTGATCGGAGTTAACTAGTTTCATTGAGGCGGAGCGAAGTAAAAATCTAAATATTTTTGGAAAAATACATCGTATTTCTTTAGTATTGACAACGCCTCATATTTCATCTTGAATTGAGCGCTCATGTTAGGAGAAAGGGTTTTGGTTTTATTCCTTAGCCGTTACACACCATATAGAAGAGTTCATTTTTTAATAATAGACCCTCCTTTATTCAAAATTAGCACAGATTATTGTATGTTGACGCCCCTCTATTACCAATTGACGTTCCTCTATTACCAATCGACGTTCCTCTATTATCAATTGACGTTCCTATATTATCAATTGACGTTCCTATATTACCAATTTACGTTCCTCTATTACCAATTGACGCTCCTCTATAACCAACTGGCACTCCTCTATTAACAATTGTTGCACCTCTAATACCAATTGACGCTCTTCTATTACCAATTGACTTTCCTCTATAACCAATTGACGCTCGTCTATTACCAATTGACGCTCTATTATTACCAATTGACGTTCCTCTTTTACCAATTGATACATTGATATACATATATATATATATTAATGCATTATTTTAACGTAAAACAAACATAGAAATTACCCAAGGGAATTAACCAATGAGTGAAATAACCCTTTGGAAGCTCTGTACGTGAAAGAATGTTGATGTCATCTGTGTTCGTCAATCGACTATGACAGCATTGCCCCTTACTTTTTTTTTTGCAGACTGGCGAATTTAGCAACGTTGTTGGGAAATATCCTCATGATTGTCTTATACTCGTATCCTCGTATCTTTACCAGAGATTTAGATAGCTTGCTGATATAACAATTTTATGGATTTCTTTTAATTTTTTCGGAATAACAAGATAATCATGCTCCTACGTGTTAGTATACATCTAGAATTGTCTACCGGCAAAAAATGTTTTATCAAGGACGAATTCTAGTTGTTTCCCTCCACAGAGGGCTATACCTGTATGATATCACACCATCATCGGATACATACATTATTAATTATACTAAAAATCCGCGATTCATTTGCCTGGCGGTCAATATTGTTTAAATTTGCAATGAGTACAAATTATCGTTTCACGCTTCGTTCGTCATTTTTGTACAATCGGGAGGGGAGATGACTCCGCGTGAAAGATAGGCGGTCACATCATGGAGGCACGTGACCCATTTCCCTGGCATGTGTTTCAGCTAATCACGAACACTGTTATAAACACGAGGTACAATGATAATGTAAGTTTCAATCATTCAAAGAATTGTTTGCCTATGTCAGATATAAATGCATTTTGAAAGCAATTAATATGAAAACAAGCATTTTTCCTAACTTCTTTTAGAAATACCAAAAATAAATATTGTTTTTTTCACATTTTTGTTTTTTTCATCCACGAAACGCGTATGCGTAAATATTATGACCCTGGCGTCGTCCGTCAAAGTGGCGTTTCTGAGCTATAACTCCAAAATCATTCACGTTGAATCCCAAAAAATGTCTGCATCGGATTCTGCCCTAGTTGTGCCTTTTGCAGTTGTTGATCTTCTACATGTAATTAATCAAAAGGTCATACTATAGTAAAAACAGTCTCTAAATGAGAAATTGTAAACAACTCTTAGGTTGTACACCAGGGAGTCGGGATATTACCATTCTTGTTGACACCTTAATTATTGTCATATCTTGATCGAATTACTTATTATCAAGTCACTTGACACAACTTTATCCAGGTAAAAGTTTGAAAATGTCCATGATTATTCATTTATTTCAAATTCAAAAGACGATAATATAAGGACCACATACAGAATGACTTATAAACATACAATACACAATTATACATGAATAGACAATATCACAGATCAGCAGATAAAATAGACAAGCAGAGTAACTTATAGTTTACATACGTTAGATCATATCGAAATGGGCTGTAAATTGTAAAGAAACAAACAAAATATAGCACAGTCAGATGAATAATTACCGTTAAATTCCATACGGAATTGATAACTGTATTTTTACAAGGTAAAATGAATATTAGATCTTACGAGAATAAAAAGCTTACAAATGTCATTGTCAGACATAGAGTTAGGATAAATATGAACTTTACAACATCATTATTTCAAAAACTTCCGTTGGACTAATTGTAAATAAAATGTGTTTGGTAAGGAGATTATAGATTTTACGAAGACACTTTAACAAATAATAAATCAAAGTATTGAAAGAACTGATATCATTGCTGTGACAAAATTCAACAATCTGAATTTTAACAATTCACTACTGAACACAAATCTAAAATATTTCATTTCAAGAACTAAACAGTCCACTATGAAATTACAAGTGTGAATGGAATGTTCTGTTTCATCAATTTACCTTAACCATCTTCATGCCATTTTCAGAAAGAACATGATTGTACAGACACGAAAAAGCAATGCAAATTCTTTTGTAATATTATGTTATTTTTTGTGTTAATTATACGCGATGAAACAGTACTTATATTCCAACTGATAAATGTTGTTTATGCTCTGTCGGCGGTGGAAGAGCTTTAGTTTATTCGTTTTAGCCCTGATCGAGAAAGTTTCCAAATGATAAATTGTTTATGCTCTGTCGGCGGTGGAACAACTTTAGTTTATTCGTTTTAGCCCTGATCGAGAAAGTTTCAAAATGATAAATTGTTTATGCTCTGTCGGCGGTGGAACATCTTTAGTTTATTCGTTTTATCCCTGATCGAGAAAGTTTCAAAATGATAAATTGCTTATGCTCTGTCGGCGATGGGGCATATTTAAGTTATGCATTTTAAGTACTAGCGAGGGATAAATATCTCCTGTTTCTACACGGGGAATTCCGTCTTTACTTAGTACAGAGTTGCCTCCCTTGCAGGTACGTAGGAACTCATTGAAACATCATTATTTTAGGTGCGAAATTCACGTTGTTATCTCTAAAAAGAATAAAAAAGTAACATCCGCAAACACATGATGTCACAAACAAAACCTACCAGTAAGAACAGATAACTCTGTAATATGCAAATTCGGAATACTCGTAAAGATTTAGAATTCGCAGTTAACCGATTCCTAGATTCCTTCGGACAATTTTTCTTAGACGAACGTCGATGATTTCGCTAGTGTTTTGAATTCGCGAATTTTAGTGAAATTCCTAGATCTCATTGACTTAATGTTCTGGAGGGAACGTTAATGTGGTTTTCAATATTTCACTGATGTAGAAAAATCACGGATTTCAGTGAAAAGTCTTAGATCTCATTGAACTGTTATTCTAGGGAACGTTATTGAGTTATTGAGTTTCTAAATATTTCACTAATGTGCAAAAATCACGGATTTCGGTGAAAATTCCTAGATCTCATTGAACTACATGTAAAGTTCCAGGGAACGTTATTGACGTTTTGAATATTTCACTGATGTGCAACAATCACTGATATCAGTGAGAAAATCCCTAGATCACATGGAACTAATGTTCCAGGGAAAGTTATTGAGTTTCCAAATATTTCACTGATGTTCAAAAATCACGGATTTTAGTGAAAAATCCTAAATCTCATTGAACTAATGTTCCAGGGAACGTTTTTGAGTTTTTTAATATTTCACAAATGTTCAAACATCGCGGATTTCAGTGAAAATGTGAAAATGTATCAACCTCGAATTCATCCCTCTTTACAGTGCATTTTTTTATTTTGCACTTCTAAGTCAATGAATGTCCTCTTACAAGGAAATGAAATCAAGGTTTCCCCGAATCATCATGGTGCATTTTTTCAGTGGTGCCCCAATGTCGGAGCGAGGGAAATTTCTCCAAAGCATCGACCTCACTTCCGTTTCCCCGAGGTCGACCATGTACAGACCATTTGGGTTACTATTGTGACAATCAGTGTACCACCAGCCGCCCTTGTAGACCGACGCACAGTTCTGATGATGGACGTCGTTATCCCTGTCGTACGTTGTGAAGTCGTAACCGGCATGTATCTTCAAGGCGTCATCTAAACAGGGACAACCAAAGACAGAGACGTGATAATACTGATGATGATGATGATGATGATGATGATGATTATACTGGTGATGAGCATGATGATGGTGATGGTGATAACGATATGATGATGGTGATTGTTATGATGATGATGATAATGATGATGATGAAGATGCTAATGATGATGATGATTATACTGATGATGAGCATGATGATGGTGATGATGATAACGATATGATGATGATGATTGTTATGATATGATGATGATGATGATGGTGATGATTATACTGATGAT
This sequence comes from Argopecten irradians, assembly GCF_041381155.1. Lineage (NCBI taxonomy): Eukaryota > Metazoa > Mollusca > Bivalvia > Pectinida > Pectinidae > Argopecten > Argopecten irradians. The sequence goes on from NC_091146.1 coordinate 31,676,860, forward strand.
AAGCATGATGATGGTGATGATGATAACGATATGATGATGATGATTGTGATGGTGATGATGATTATACTGATGATGAGCATGATGATGATGATGATGATGACTATGATGATGATGAGCATGATGATGGTGATGATGATAACGATATGATGATGATGATGATGATGATGATGATGATGATGATGATGATGATGATGATGATGTGATGATTATTTTGATCGCAGGTGCGGAGCGGTTAGGATTTCCTGGTATATTACTACGAACCTCCATTCTATGATTCCGAAGGTAGTGTGTTCCTATTCACCATAATCACATATAAAAGCATATGTTACTAAGTTTTTGTAACATTTCTATCATAAAATTACATTCCGCCAAACAGATATGCCTTTTTTATCCATTGACGTCCACAGAGAGCCATCAAATACAGCCTCATGTGACATTTGCGTATTGCAGCGGGTAGATTTATATTACCATCGCAGAAAACCTCATCCGAGAATATAAAACCGTAATACAAATGATGAATTTAACGAAACGCCAAAAGGCAGGTTTAGCACTCGATCAGTTGAACACCAAGTGGTGGAAACACCACCACAAGGGTTAAGTCGAAAAAGACAGGATGGAGCTGGAGAAGACAAAGATCAATTCAAGAAAAAAAGGCTTTGTACTCTGGAAAGTTATACACTTACAAGAGACGCTACCGGAGAATCCCGAGACGGACAATCTGTAATTCTGAGCCTCATTTGCTATCTGGAAAGACGAGTATTGGGCATATCCTGTTTTTCCATCCCATCCCTCTAGTACAATACGTAGGACCATCGGGGTGTTCGTTAGTAGGTGGATATAGTCATTTCCTGTGATCGAGAGAAAAAAAAAAGAACAGTTCATATCATGTCATCCGTCTGCTAACTAGTGCCATTTTGTGTATGACAAACATATCCGTATCTGTCAATAACATGTAAGTACATATGTATAAAATTAATACATTACAAGATGACTTACCAAGCCAAAAGTTTCCCAGTACGCCCCCGAAACCACTCTTATAGTCAGCCCAGTTCCGATAGAAATTCACGTCTCCACTGGTCCGCCTCTGTATCACCTTGGTAGGTGTTTCATTTTAAGGTATCAGAAAATAGTATATTGTATTAAAATAGACAATGTAAGATGATAATACGTAAAAAATTGCTAAAAACGGAGGACGATGTCAGTATTAATGGAAATTGTTGGGATGAACTCACCCTCATCCTCGACACTCCAGGGGTTCCGATCACTTACGATCTCTTCACCCCTGGGCTGTCTCATAGTAAAACTGAAGGCAGCTCAGCGGAAACCATTTGACAAATCACAGACCTGCGAAGATTTCCATTGAAGACTTCAGAGAGACCGACGCCCAAACATCACAGCCACAGAGTCTGCCACAGTGTACCGTTATACAGCTCTTTCGATTGACTTTTAAATAGTTCAGGGATGTAGAAATCGTAAGTGATCGGAACCCCTGGAGTACCGAGGATGACTCACCCTCTACTAGTCCTATTCCTAAACGACCCGGGATAAACTGTTTTTTTCACTATACAAGTCTAATACATCACTCATCCAGGATGTAAAAGGAGATGTCATGTTTATGTCATAACGAGTTTATGTCAAAACGTGTTGATGTCATAACGTTTAGTAAAAATACGTCGTCCTAAACAATAAAAAGATCGTGATATTGATAATCTTGATTAACATATAAACAAAAAACATGCTTATTTGCTTTAAATGCATGAGATTGGCTTTATTAGTTAAGTATTTGTTTAAGCTTTGCATGAGCATTCTGTTTCCAACGTAACGCCATGTAGTGTAATGTACTTACAATCCACGGACCATCTTCTGTATCCATATCTATGTAAACTTGGATTGTCGGTCCGCCAGTCACTGTGTAGTAGTAAACACCTGAGGCTGAATGTATAACACGGTTCATAAAATACATATGAATTCAACGGCGGCTCGGAAGTGACGTGATGTATGACATGCATATCTATTTTGATGAAAATCTATGATGCAGAATTATGTTTACGTGCACACGTGAAAAGTTTAATGAGAGCACGTACACGATTTTTTTTTTCCACAAAATATGAAATAGATGAGCTTTCATGAATGAACATGTGATATGTAATTTATCAAACGAGTTCAATAATTTGATATGCCAGGAAACTTTAGGCGAGTCTATCTAACAACTTTGATCAATTTCATATTACACGAATATAAGATTCTATTTCTCACATAACATTTGTCAATACATTGTAGAAATAACCCTACATAAAACAAGAGAAATCCTGCTCGGATGTGACGTTTCCATCTGATACAATCATGCAACGTTATATAAATTATGACGTCAAAACTACCTGTGACGTCATAATACGTATGTCTTTTGATATGTTTGACATGGCAGGCTGACAACGCTGGATGGGCCAGATGTGTGATATTTTTTCTTAACCATAAAAAAAATCTGTCCTAAAAAGAAAATACTTTTCGTCTTTTATGGAAACATGTTTTTCTCACATCAAAACCCCATATTGTTCGTGTCAACTCTGTCGTCTTCGAGACATTAGAAAATAGTTTTTATTCTATGAAACAGGTAGGGCGTAGTAGAATTGTACGTGCTTCCCCTTATACATGATCGCTAACGGTCGTCATCCAGTGCCCCTTACTGCATCCTCAATACTACAGAGGTTCCGATCACATACGATCTCTACACACCCCTGGACTATCTCATAGTGAAATTGAAGGCAGCTCAGCGGAAAACATTTGACCAATCACAGGGCAGCTAAGATTTCCTTTGAAGACTACAGAGAGAGCGACGCCTAACTTCAAAGCCACACAGCCAACCACAGTGTACCGTTTTACGGCTCTTTTGATGTACATCAAATGCCTAAAATACCTGTTCTGTTCTGTTGTCTCCAATTTTACTATGATATAGTCCAGGGGTGTAGAGATCGTAAGTGATCGGAACCCCTGGAATATCGAGGATGCCCTTACTGATAACTGGCATTACGACTATCAATCACCCCACGAACTATAAACATCATAATTTATTTCATTCTCTCTAACACATTTAGAATGACAAATATCACATGTTTAGGATATATATATATATCTGGGACAAGGAAGTAATTCCAACCGTGTGGACAAAACAAAATTGTCAAATTTTCGAGGCGATCTGCCCCTTTATCAAGACATACAAAACGAACATGATTACATAATAGGATACGAACAGTAATGCGGGACAAAGTAGACATGCGCAATTAAGCCTTCGGCAGGTGGCAGCCGAAGGCCGGATCTACACAAATTTATCCATGCTGTTCGGCAGAACACTAAAATATGAGCGATGACTGGAAAGCGTGCCACGTGTGACGTCAAATGTGTGGCGAAATTTATTTATGGTGCTCATTGGTATAGGATGCAAATTTAGTCGCCTATTTCCTCGGTGTGTTTGCAAAGAAGCAAAGTCCCAAATTTAGTCGCCTTTTGCTGGGCAGCATATGTAAAGGATCAAAAACGCGTAGAACAGAACGGGAAAATGCTGGAAGTAGGGATAATTAATTGAAGAGCAAGTGATCAATTGATGTCAGTTTGTATATTTAACGTTCATTAATGCCCTTGGGATAGCGGGTCTGTAGATAGGTAATCCAGAATCTCTCTCTCGATCGACGCTTGGTTTGTGTCCAGTAGGAACAGTGCTCAATTGCAATCACCTGCATGTCTTTCCAACTATGGATGGGCAAGTTGAAATGTCTGGCAACCGGATAGTCAAGTTTATTCTGTTTGATAGACCAGCGGTGATCGTTGATTCTGACGTTGAGTGACGAGAGGAGGTAGATGACATTGCTGGATTTGCACGTCAGGTTCTGTCGGATGTTATATGCTTTGTTGTTGATAGCACATTCAAATGTGTCTGTGGATGCTGTGTATGGACACATCATGCACCGTTTATTGTTGCATGTCTGGAATGAACCCGTTTGTGCAGCAGGAGCAAGAGGAGGAAGTTTGCTGCTCACTACAAGGTCTTTTACATTTTTTGGTCTGCGGTAGGCTAGTAGCGGTGGCTCTGGGAAAATACGCCTAAGTTTGGTTGATGACTCAATCATTTTCCAGTGGTTCCTAAGGATAGAAGGGAGATGTGGTAAGTTAGGATGGAATGTTACCACAGAGAGAACACGTTGAGTGGCAGTTCTGGTTTGGTATATGTGGCTCTATCTATGGCGCGGACCTTGTCTATTTCTTGGTCGTATATATATATATATATATAAGCAGTACCCGTTCTGTGTGTAAAAAAAATGGAAACGGTGCCGCCAATATCTAACCATTTATTCTGCGCCCGCTAAAAGAAATAGATTAAGAATCATCTTCAATGGGGCCGCGGTGGCCAACTGACTCAGATGCCTCGATATATTCCCCCACCTCTGGGTCGCGATTTCGAATCCAAAGTGAGACAGTAACCAGGCTGACCGATGGTCGGTGAATTTTTTTCCAGGACTCCAGCGTTCCCAAACCATCAAACCGGGCATGTCCTTACATTTCCCTGGCTGTTAATATGACGTTAAACTAAAATCAAACGTTGTTGTTTATTTTTGAATGTCAGTCGTGTATCACATATTCCGTATTTGTATATTACAAAGTTATCTGCCCTTGTGACTTCATGTATTTGTGAACGTCACATATATGGGAAAACAACTTAGATTTCTCTCATGAAAATTATGTAACGATGGCAACTGAACGGAAGGTAGGATACTTTAATGCAAAAATGGAGTATACCGTGACACCATACACACCGCATACATGGGAGAGAGTCATAACATGACCCTGGGTGTTAATAAAACGTTAATTTAATCAGTCAATCAAACAAACAAACCTAATTACTGTTTTCGTCCGCCCCTGTGAGAAAGGTTTATTGATGTCGTTACACTCAAAAAGACATACACACACAAAAATCCCTTCTTGATAAATAATAAGTTTCTTGTTGAGGTCCTAGGGACGTAATACCTGGATCATATCTTTGAAATGGACTATACTTTCTTTAATATAGAAAACGCTATATATTAGCAACGTTTTCTTACGGCTTTTCACCAAGTGGTGAAATGACCTATTGTTTTCGTTAAGTTTCTTATTCTTATTCTTAATATTAGGGTTTTTCACCAAAAGTGGAAAGTTTCTTATTCGTATTATTCTTCTTCCTGTTTTTTTAACACTCTATCAGAAAAACGGTAAAAATAATTTCATAAACAAATAATTGTTTTGCATTACATCGATGCAGTATGTCAATCTGAAAATGTTGATGTCTTGATATTGGAAATTGGTCCATTAATTAATTTTTGATGACGTAATTAATATTTAATGCATTTTGGCAAATTTTGACAAATATTTTAAACCTCTCCTCTGACTACATCGGTCCGATCAAACTCAAACACACACAAGATCTTTCACTTATTACCGTGACCAGTTCGTGTTAATATGGTGTTTATTCAAATTTAAATATGTACAAAATGATATCACTTCCGGTTAAAAATAGACAACCCTAACTCGTTAGCAAATTTCTTTCATTTGGTTATATGTTATGAAGAATAGTATATGGAGAAACTTTATACTTGTACATTTGTCTCTAAAATGTCAACTTCCGATTGATCATGTACTCATAGTGCAAATTCGCCGTTTTCAGTAAAAATAACGCAAAAATATTCTTGTCAAGTTTTACATGGTATATAGGCTAGATGTTCTGCATGCAATCTGCTTAGGTAGTTGACAATCAGGTTTTTAAAAATAGAAGACCTTGACCTTCATTCAAGATCACATAGTTCTTGTGATTGTACAGGTATGAAAATGATCCAGTAAAAATTCAGCTCATTGAGACAGTCGTTAACCGCAGAGCCAATTTGATTTTTTTTTAAATTTGAATGTAGAATCAAAAATGAAACAATTCATTTAATCACCATTTTTCTGTAAAACGTCAACTTCTGGTTGGAAATAAGGGTCTACTTTCAACAATTTTTTGACAAAATCATTAACAAATCTTCTCAATTTCTAGAAGGCCTAGAAACCTACTTAGTATGAAGCATGCCGACATAAATTCCTACCAAGTTTGTGTTAATTTGATTGACCCTGACCTGTATCCAAGGGCACCGGGACTAACAATTTTAAAATGTTCAAATGACTTCTTGTTAAGTTCTGAAAGGCCTTATACCTAATATTGGGCGTAAGTTATTTTGAAACAAAGAGCTATCAAGTTTGTTATGAAAGACCTCGAACGGAATACCTTTTAGGTGAAATGCCCGTCAAATTGTCCTAGTAACAATTTCCAATTAAACTTGTTTTGTGGTTTTGGAGGAGAAATAAATGTAAAATCTTTACTGAAACTCTATGCGCATTGAACAAAAGGCGATAAGAATAAAAACAAACAAGTATTATCGAAACTGGATAATCGCAGATGAGATATGAGTCCTACCGGGAACAGCGTAATGATAATCTCTGTCATAAATATAGCCTATTTTGAAAAGAAAACCAATATCTACAATTCTGGATAAATATGCTAAGTTCTTAACATCAATTTTCCTGGAAATCATAATTAAATTCATTTGAGCCAAATTTATAAATCAATCTCATTGGAGGCCCACTTCCTGTCCGAAAAAAAGTTTCTTGTTAATAATGTTAATATAATTAAGCATTGACATTTTGTTTGCAAACTTTGTGAATCCACGTAGCGGATTCTCACAAAAGTCTGCAAACACATTTTATTTCATACTTCTATAAAATAAAAAGATAGTTACTTCAATGCTTATAATTAATTTTCCAGACTACTTTGTAAAACGAAATACGTTTACAAATACGACTTCATTGATTTTTCCAAGGGATTATGTTTGCCAAATACGCAACGTAAATGTTTCTATTGTGACGTCACATTAACAGCGGCTTTCCGCGATATTCCCGATTTTTTTTTCAGCGTAGAATGCAAAAAAAAAAAAAATGAATAGGCCAATCGGAAAGCAAGAAACACAGAACAAATAATGATTTGTTATTAAATTGCCCAGGAAATGATCACAAATGTTTTATCAAAGGCCCATTACCTTTCCGGAGCAAAATTTAAAGGTTTCTAAAAATCATAAATAACATAAGAAAATATATACCAATGGCCTAAGATGGGGTTACAACACCAAACATATGCAAGTTATCCTGCGTAATATATGATAACAGTTGGGTTTCGTTCCGCTATTTCGCCTTCTGCTGCAGTGATAATCAACTACCGCGCGGTATTTAGCATGACGGCGGGAAACATAAGACGACCCGCGTTATGAAAATTAACATTTTATTTATTTAAATGAATTGTTCAGAAGGTGATGATAAGTGTAGTATTACCGATAAGTTGATAACTTTTGCGACTCTATGAAATAATCGATCTCGTTTTACATTTTCATTTTAAAAATTAAAAGCTGTTTCGGAAAGGTAGTGGGCCTTTAACAGTAAAGCTGTTAAGTAACGTTTATGACGCAATAACTTTTGCGACTTTACAAAATTATCTATCTCGTTTTACATTCAATTTTAAAAATCAAACGCCGTTTTGAAAATGTAGTGGGTCTTTAAGTATATGACACTTACGTGGTTGCTTTGAAAAGAATTTTGTTGAACTGGGCGAAACAGACGTCGTTTCCACTAGTGCTTTGGAGTAGGTATCACAGCTACTGCTGTTATCTGTATAAGAGAAAGACTTGCATCCGTTTTCAGTCATGCAGTATTGTGCGCACTTTGTCAGGCTTCGGATTCCCATGTTTGATGTGAGTTTGTCTAAACTGATATCCGAAATATCAACTCGGTGTATTCTGCTGAATTGGTCATTTTCACAAACACCCTCCCCACCGGAAGGGTAGACAATTGTAAAAAGTAAGATTAAACATTTAAATTTCATTTTTCAGTATGTTTCCACATAGATTGATTACAGGTACATTTATATTGTTTCCGCACGAAATTCGAGCGCTGTCGTCACGTAGTACTTTTGTTTGTTTGAGTTTTACGGCCAATCGACAAAGGTCATTTAGAGCCAAACTACAAGTCAGGCATTTATATCAGGATAAAAAGTCAGGGTAAGAAAAGGCAAGTAAGGATTAAAACACAGATTGTAAACGTTTATTTGAAAAAAAAGTTTGCATGGGATAAAATAGTTTTGGCTAAAACACACGAGAAAACTCATGCAAAATGTTGATGAAACGATGAAATGTTGAGTTGATACGATGATATGATGAGAAAAACGTTCATATTTTATCTAAAATACCGATTTCTTTGAGATAATTAAAAATACGATTATGTCTCACGGCATGAAACAAAGTGTACATGTCGGAGACATCGTAGTGCTTATCTCGTATGTGCTTAAAATCAATACAGTGCACTAACATATGCTCCACTGTGAGAGAGTATATTCCGCAGAGAAAATGGAGGCAACATCTGGACGTCGGATAGAGGAACAGTGATTAGATGTACAGCATGCTGCCGCAACTTTATCACCATCTTTTGAGCCGTCAGTGTAGGTCTTAACATGATCAGGGAAAGCTCTGATGCACTCCCGAAAGGAGGATTTATGTTCTTCGGGTAATGCACTGGACTTTGCCCTCTCATGCAAAGATAAATTGATATCGGGCGTTTGAATGAGCCATGGTGGTACATCCGATATGGTGTACTCGTCAATGGTGTCGAAATTTATATTTAGTTCCTGCAAAAACTTTGAAATTCTGATGCCAAATGTTGGTATGGGCTTTTGATTTTGTCTGAATATGTCCTGGTGTTGTGGATTAAATACAAGATCGAATGCGGGTTTTTTTGGGATTGGATTTCAGTTGGGCAGCATACTGTAAGGATAATTTCTTTCGTCGATCGTCTAGAGATGGCTCATTAGCTTCCACATGGAGACTCTTCACAGGTGTTGTTCGAAAAGCTGCAAGTGCCAGACGCAGTCCCTGATTCTGGATAGGGTCAAGCATTTGTAGATAGGAGCTGCGAGCCGATCCATAGACAATCGAGCCGTAGTCAAGTTTTGATCTAATAAGTGCCCGGTAGATACGCAGAAGCATTTCACGGTCTGCACCCCAATCAGAATGGGACAGAACACGTAGAATGTTCAGCGCCTTCGAGCACTTATCCTTCAGGTGTTTTATGTGTGGAACAAAGGACAGTTTCGAATCAAATATTAATCCAAGAAATTTAGTTTGTTCAACTACTGGAATTTTAATTCCATTGAGTCGGCGATCTGTAACAGATCAAGAAATCATCCACAAATAGAGCCCCTTCTGTAGATTGAGCAAGACATTTGGTAATGCTGTTAATTTTTAAGCCAAAAAGTGTGACAGACAGGATACCACCCTGAGGGACACCCATCTCCTGTTTTTGTGTTTCTGAATAAGTTGAACCCGTTCGAACTTTGAAATGCCTGTCAGATATAAAATTTGAAATAAACTTTGGCAAATTACCACGTATACCGATATCATGAAGATCGTTCATGATTCCATATTGCCAAGTTGTGTCGTATGCCTTTTCAAGGTCAAAGAATACGGCCACAAGATGTTCTTTCTTGGCAAATGCTTCTCGTATAAATGTTTCTAGCCTAACTAAGTGGTCTACCGTTCCCCTGCGGTTTCTAAAGCCGCTTTGCAAAGGACTTAAAATACTGTTTGATTCCAGGAACCAAACAATCTAGTATTTATCATACGTTCTAGAATTTTACAAATACAACTCGTCAATGAAATAGGGCGATAGTTATTGGCATAAGTAGCATCTTTCCCGGGCTTCGGAAGGGGTATAATAGTAGATTCCTTCCAAGAATCGGGCATTTTGCCAGAAGAGTAAACTTGGTTAAATATATTCAAAAGACATTTTAGTGAAGATTCTAATAATTGTTTTAAAAACATATATGGAATTTCGTCTGGTCCAGCTGCCGAGTTCCTTGATTTCTCAAGGGACTCGAGCAATTCTGGCATCTCAAAAGGCCTATTGTAACTTTCAGTATTGGAGGATTTAAAATTTTGACGTCTCTTCTCCTTCTCTTTTTTAAATTTTTGGAAATTTTTGGAATGATTTTTGACCGATGAATGTTCAGCGAAATTTTTAGCAAAGGCGTCGGCTATTTCAGATTTAGTAGAAAAGATTTTATTTTTGTTAATGAGGTGGGAGGAATGTGTTGTTTTTTCCTTTCCTACTAATTTTACCAATCATTTCCCAAACTTTTTCCGAGGATGTATTGGAGATAATTTTTGAAACGTACTCTTTCCAAAAACTTTTCTTGTCGGACTTAATAGACCTTCGAGCTTTAGCTCTCCATATTTTAAAATTGTTGTAGTTTGAGACGGTTGGCGAAGCCAAGTACCGCCTCAGAGCTGCATTTCTACCAGATCTATTGATAAATGAATCATTTGAGAGAAGGAACTTTGTATGTTTTGGCACGGATTTTGGTATGGTTTTTGTAGCGATGAAAGTGAGCGCTTCTGTGAAAAATTCTGTGAAAAAATGGGGTCATCAAAGTTCAAAAAATTATCCTCGATGAGCTCCTCGGCGCATAAGGTTTTAAACTGAGCTCAATCCGCCTTATGTAAATTCCAACATGGAACGAGGAATAGGCTTCTCAAGTTTTGGTGACCCTATGTTTTTTAATATAATTGGAAAGTGATCGCTTCCACAAAGATCATCGTTGACCAACCCATCATAATCCAGAAGAATTGATGGATGGCATAACGATAGATCAATGTGGGTAAGCGAGCCAGAGGCAGGGTGTAAATATGTTGGGGCATTGGTGTTATCAAGACATAAGCTGTTTTTATCAATTAACTCTTCGATACGTCTACCTCTATCATCAGTACCTGGGGAGCCCCAGAGGCTCTTATGACCGTTAAAGTCACCCATGATAAATATATGGCACTGGTAGTTGTGATACGAGGTTACTTAGTTCATCACAACTAAATGAATTATTTGGGGGTAAATATATAGTACAGATTTTTATTTTTCTGTGAAGAGTTGCACTTACGGCAACAGCTTGTAGGGTGGTATTTAGCTGGATGTGTCTGTGGGGGACGTTTTTATGCACCGCCACACCACCTGATGCCCGGCCGCCTGTTGTTGGAGTGTTCGTGTATAATGTAAATTGTCTGAGAATGATGGTGTCTTTCAGCATTATTTCTTGGAGGCAGAATATGGATGGGTTCTTTGCTTGTGCAAGATGTTTCAGTTCTTCTATGTTTCGCTTTAAATCCGCGTATGTTCCATTGTATGATTGTATTGGTCATGTTCTCCCTGAGGATAGTTTGTCGGACTGACAGGACTACTTACAGTAGGTTGTTTGGCGATAGTAGATGTGCTGTCGCCAAACTCGCTGTCGTCCGAGAGAACATCGTAGATGTTCCGACTATGAACAGGGTCATCTGATCCCTTACCGGGTTTATTATTTATTGCTGGGAGCCTCGGCAGCTTTACCTTGGTGGCTTTGGTCCGCCGTTGCTCCTGTGGTGGTGTTGTTGCTGTTCGCTTGAAGTTACCAGCAAGCTTTTTGATAGACGGTTGTGATAATGTACGTCTATGACGGGCCACGTTTCGAATAGCTTGTCTTGTTCGTGTTTGAGGTGCTGTGCCTGTTGGTTTGTTATCAGGCAGGGCAGGTTCGACTGGCGACGATGTGATACCAGTAGCAACCCTACCTGATTTAAACCGGGATGGTGATCCGAAAAGAATCTTGTCATTCTTTTCATCAAACAATGGTGGTGCCTCCAAACAGAATGCTGGTTTGTCAAAGTATGCCTGCACTGTTGCATCGCTAACAGTTATGGTGTTATGTTTCTTTGGTTTTGTTATAGATGCATAGGACAATGCTGCAGGGTCAGTACTCTCGACTATCCTCCTGGCTTCAGGAAAGGGAATGTTTCGGGTATATTTCACCCGAACAATCTCCCTCTCTTTCTTCCAGGAAGGACAATCGCGAGACGAAGCTGCATGAGTGCCCTTGCAATTAGCACAACGTTTGCCTACTATGTCACAATCGTCAGGATCGTTATGACCCTCACGTCCACAGTGCTCACAAACCTCCTTGCGCCTGCATCGATCCTCATGATGACCATATCTCTGGCAGTTACGACATCGTAGAGGATTTGGTATATATGGAGTGATGTTGCAGCGCAAGTACCCTACCATTACTGATGATGGGAGGTTGGGCACTGCGAACGGAAGTATAAATGTGTTTGTTTTGACAGTTTGACGCTTTATCAGTATCCGTCTCACCTCCGAGACCGGGATATTCTCTGATTTGAAGAACTGCAAGATATCGGCATCGGTATCATTCTGCAAGGCAGGGCATCTGATTACCCCCTTGCAGAAATTAAGGGATTGGTGTGCCCTAACATGTACACCAACACCGAAGAAATCTTTTAACTTCAACAAGTTTTCCGATTGTGTCTTTCGGAAGACTTCTACAAGGAGGTCTCCCGATCTCCGGGACTTGACGGATTTTGCTGTCCCAATGCAACCTTGGATGACATTTTTAATCACAATAGGTGATAGCGATGCAACTGTTTTTCCCAGATTCTTTAGATGTTATCAGAAGAAACTGGGGAAAAGATGTGTCTATATTGGTACTGTTTGTTTGTTCCTTTTGTTTATTATTGGAAGCCATCTGTAGAGTCTGGTATTGTTCACTATCTGTGCCCCCACCCACCACGGAGTCCAACATGGGGACACTATAAATGACACGGATATCCAGCGTCAAAATGTCAGGGATACACAAGATAGTATACTCGGGAGAATATTCCGAACTAAAATAATCAAAATCAAGCTCGCAGTGGCACTCTCGCAAGAGTAATATTAAATACCACACCTGCGACAGTACAACCACAAAACTGATCAAGATCAGCTTGACTATTCAAATTAGACTCACGATTGACCCTAAGTCACCGCCTTCTTGGAAATCGGGATACCAAGGGCTCGGCATGACCAGCCGATTGATAATACAGGGCCCATATAATATTATTACCTCCCGTCTATCCGGAGTCTGAAGCTAAAGTGGTGTGTAGCAGTAAGAAAAGAAAGAAAAAAGAGCAAAACCTATTCTACCACCAGGACCTTCTTCTCTCGGATACGAGATGCAACCCACGGCAAACAGCTTGTCTCACATTGGAGCTACTGGGAAAGCCTTCAGCTACACTGATATCACACGGACGCGCATTACACCCCCAAAAGTGGTGTCCATCCGCAGGAGACCAGTCCACCCAGTCTCGGGACGTGGACCCAGCATTCATGGAGACCTCACGTAGTACAATAACAAAAAAAAAATATAAGTTCGTCGAGCTTATAAACCCATTTCTTTGTTTTCCCACAGTTAGTAGGTGTCTAGTTTTTTTTACGTAGTACAATAACAAACTAGACACCTACTAACTGTGGAAAACAAAGAAATGGGTTTATAAGCTCGACGAACTTATTTACCGGTGATAAATAATGTAATAGCCAGGGTCCCCAGTTTATAGTTTGCTTCTACTGTCACCAAGGCGATATCTCATTAACGTTATTTTAAGAAAATGTATACTTTTAAAACCTAATTTATTATGCACTTGGCACTAGACAGTTATTAGATAACGAGATACTAAATATGTAAGTCGTCATGACGAGATACTTAGTCGTTATAACAAGACACTAAGTCATTATATTGAGATACTAAGTCGTTATTACGAGATACTATGTCGTTATAACGAGATACTTAGTCATTATAAAGATATACTAAGTCATTATATTGAGATACTAAGTCGTCATGACGAGATACCTAGTCGTTATAACGAGATACTAAGTCGTCATGACGAGATACTTAGTCGTTATAACGAGATACTAAGTCGTCATAACGAGATACTAAGTCGTTATAACGAGATACTAAGTCGTCATAACGAGATACTCAGTCGTTATAATGAGATACTAAGTCGTTATAACGAGATAAAAACATTTATTTTTGTGCCCTCAATCAGCCATATTCTATATTCTTTATCCAATAAGATAGATTAAGAACGAGTGTATCGACATTTACCCATCTTTTTTATGTGTATACATTTTATTCCACTATTATTTTTTATCAAAAGCATTATTCTAGCTAAAAAAAAAAATCATGCTAAAGGTATGTGTTAAGGAAATGACCAGTATGTAACGGTAATGACCAAGTTGTTATGGAAATGACATTTGCTTTTTAAATGAGTAATTCAAACACACTTTTTATACAAGAAAGAAAGCTTTATTTGAATTTTTTTCAAATATAAACACCAGTTACAATTTTCACATTCGTATCACATAATAATCTAAAACTGGTTTTCATGATAATGGTATTTAGATTCCATAAAAAAATACATAAAAGGGAAAGTTCATGTCATTCAAGTAACGTACTATGACGTTACAGTAATGATTGTTATGGTAATGACATTTTATCAGAAATTCCCCTAAGTAGCCCCATATTTAACTGATCTGTGGCCATGCTGGTTAGGAATGGATGGAAAACGCATCTAAAACATGCAGTATGCAATAGACTTTATTGTTTTCACTTAATTAATCACAACTGCGTCACGTTAGGTGATGACAACTCAAAATCATACGCATGCTTCTTTCATACTTGAAAGATGTATAGCAAAAGAGGGAAAAAAGATAGGAAAATTAATCCATGGATAAACCTCTAAATATATAAAAAGATTAAAAATATATTTTACAAAATATCCTGTGACATAAATATTATGTAGTTCCGTATTGCGGTACATGTTGATTTGTGTCATCTGAAGGGTTACTTTACATTTACACAGCCATACTATGCACATACAGTCAAACCCTGAGTGACTCTCCAAGGGAAGCTCAAAATAAGGTCGTCACTTAAGGTTATAATTGCCATAACTGGGCGAAAATTTTGACATGCTATTTGTTCATCGTTAATCTATCAAAAACCATAAGGTTTGATGAATAAAGCTGTAAAAATCATTCAAATGGCTTCAGATGACTTATAAACGTTAGTTATAACACAGAAATTTTGTACTGTAAAATTGTTGTTTTTATGCCTTAAATATGTTTACATGGAAACATCCCTGCAGAAATCACTTTACAATTACAAATAACATTGTAAAAATATAATATGAAATTGTAGACACACAAGTTGGCTTCATGGTCTGACCGTATGTACTCATTTCACTTCACTATTGATGTAAATAAATGATTTTTGGCAGTACTGCCAAAAATCATATTCAGTTCTTATTTATACATGTAAAATTATAACCTATGCATTGAAAGTACTGTAATTTTCCAAAAGTTGGTAATTTTTGGTGATTAATAACATATTAAAAGCTCATCTTGATTCGTGAGTATGAAAAATACGGCACATATTACTTTAAGACAAGGTCAATAATGAAAATAATTACGTACCAGATGGCCAATCGTATGACACTTACTTCGACCGCTTTTCTGTAACTCCGCCTTAATGAATCTGCCTTCCTTTTCAGTTATGGGTTAAAAGCCCATGGTCGAGTGGTCCAGGGCAATCGACAGTTAACATAAAACTGCTTTTAACCAACTTTTTTTTCGTGGCTACCTAATCTAACGATTTCCATTTCAAAACAAATAGGCAAAATTGAACATTCTTCAGATTTAAAAATTGCATAGAAATTCCACGTAACAGCACGAAGTGGGTTTACAGTATCCGGTAATCGTGTGGTACTCTGAGTAACGACAATGAACGCCACGTAGGGTATTGGTACATACTCATTGTAGGTCGATGGCTATTTTCATACACCTCGTCTTATTAATGACAATAAATGACAATGAATTTAGAATAGTAAGTATAACTTGAATAAACAAAAAGGGAAAGCTAAATAAAAATTAATATTCAGAATTGTCATTGAAGTGCAGCATTAATGTGTATGACAAACAGCATTATTTGGTAGAATGTAAGTATATGCATTTATTGTCCTCATGGTAGGGAGACATGACGATTTGTTTACCCAAGGCATATCATACTATGAAATGTTATAATATGACCTGCCTTGGGTAAATAAATTGTCAGGTCTCCCTACTGCTAGGACAATGCAATGTTTATTATACCGAAAGATAAAGTCTTTCTCGCACCACAATACCAGACTAGCTATTGAATATGAAACGTTACACTTATCTCAATTGAGTTTCCCTGCCGTTTCTGTACGATTTGGTTCTTGGTAATGTGTACCTTAAAATTATATGCGCAAAAACTGGGCGAGAATTTTGACATGTTATACTTTATTCAGTAGATTGCTTTGTATTTCATCATATCATAAACTTTAATCCAATGCTTGTTAGCCTATTTAATGTTTTAGTTTAAGTGAAGGTTTAAAATACGGAGCTCCTTTTCGTGTAGTTAACACACTGCTATTTTAATCTCTGCGTTTCGTAATTATTTTTAGGAACAAGGTCATTTAACTTTCCCGGTTATGTAGTCATCGTAATCGTCTATTTCTTCTTACATTAGTGGCTTTCAATATTTTTGATAAGCATATTTATGGTGTTTTTTTGTATTATTTTTAAATTATTTATAATAAGTAAGTATTAACCAATATGCTCCACAATAACTTTTGACCCAAATATAAACATGACTAGACATTCTGTATAGCCGCTAGGCTTACATACACTTCTAATTCTCTTAAACATTTCACAACATGCACTTTCATAAAATACACATTTTATTTATTTTCGATTGAAAACCACTCTCATAAATATTTTTGATGCCGGAGAGCAATACAACGTTTTCGACATGAATGGTTTGTCAGAAATTCTGACTAGTGCATGCGCCTATTTCTGATTATGGGATGACTCGAATACTCCTTATTTCTCAACCTTTCATTCTGGTCCCTAAAAGTTCGAGTTAAAGAGGTTTTTGCTGTATAATACAATGTCGGTAAGAAACGCCGTTACCAAGACAACCTTATCGTAAACATAGTTACCATTCCGCCTCATAATACAGAAATATTGGTAATGAATAATGTCAATGCAAAGCAGATG
This sequence comes from Argopecten irradians, assembly GCF_041381155.1. Classification (NCBI taxonomy): domain Eukaryota; kingdom Metazoa; phylum Mollusca; class Bivalvia; order Pectinida; family Pectinidae; genus Argopecten; species Argopecten irradians. The sequence goes on from NC_091146.1 coordinate 31,693,888, forward strand.
CAAACGCATTGTTTGCATTAACGTTAAACTCTTTCACACCTGAAGACACATGTGGACTCTTTCCTATTGAAAGGCTGGCACAGGTTATCATGAATTTTCAGGAGTGAATGAATTAACGCTGACCCGGGCATCTTCATAAGTAGCGCGTGTTTGTATAATCCTGTAGCAGTAGCCATGATGATATTTCCAGGATGTTCCGCATAGATATGGAATTAAATATAATTGAATTTTAATTTAACCTTTATTTAAAAATAATATACGCAAGAAAAAATTGTGATACTCAGCTGATGGAATAATATGGATCAAATTGAATTCATCAAGAGAAAAAAAAAGAAAAGAAATTATTTCATAGTACATGTTTAATGTTTCCACTGCAGGGTTCCCCAATATTTGAGACAATTCAAAACCAAAAAGATAATATCACGTTACCTTCCAACAAAGCATACAACTCCCTGACCTGTCTTCGTTTCCTTGATCTCGTCAAATCTCGTCGTTTGTGGGATTGAGCTTCGTTCTCCAGGTAACGCCGAATTAACGGCAAGGCTTCTTCTAATGCCTCATCAGTTAGCACCGAAGTGTTTTGATCCCTGTCCTGTCCTGGAAATATCTACTGTGTGTAACACGTATTTATAAAGATAAGTATTAGAGCGAAACTCTGTACCCACTTCATTTGGCGTTTGTTGTAAATATCCATTGAGTTAACGAGACTTATTTCTTTCTGTTCCCATCAGTGTAGGACAGCACTGCAAATAAAACTCTATATGAAAGTATATGTTTTTACGTATTTCAGCTCCGGATTATGCAACTTACAGTCCTCTTAATGTCTAAACTGGCATCAGGAAATACATCGTCTGAATCTTCTTACTTACTTCTGCTTTCTCGGTTTCCGCGCCTGTCTCAACTTATTACGTTATTTTGCTTTCTTCTGTCTTATTGTTTTGAATGAATATATTTCGGGTATATATTAAAAAATGTTTACTTAAGGAATGATGATCAATTTTGTCGCTTGCATTGACTGATGAAGAAAGTTAATCTCATGCAAATGAAGTGAACTGCTGAAGCAGTTTAGGTACCCTTTGCACGAGATTAACTTTCTTCATCAGTCAATGCAAGCAAACATATTGATAATCATTTATTATATTTACGTTTACCAATTTAAAATTTCCGCTGGTGAAAAAAAAATCAAATTCTATATATTCGCTATAGCATTATTATACAAACTTGCAACATTGTATCAGTTATCGCCCATGTTCACCTACGTAGCAGCCGCCAGTCAGTCCTTCTCGTCACCATGGCAACATCAAATATAGCTTAGTTCCGAAAATAGCTGCAGTCTCTGACTTCTTTAAGATTAAAAACGGCGGTTTTGGAATATTATTTTCATGTATAAAAATCATTGGCTTAAAGTTTATCACAAAAACATTTTTATGTCGCTGCGCACTACTGGCAGTGCAGTGAATGTGTGATCCGGTTGCTCGATTTAGCAGGGGTCGGTTGACGATTGGTGAAATGCCAAACAGTTGGTATCTATACGTAATCATACCTTTCAGAACTCGATTTTAATGAATATGGAATGTAACTGATTATTGTATTTCCGTCTGATAATTATTTGCTGCTGGCATTTAATATATTTATTAACTACACCTGGTGTGAAACCCAACCCCCGTGTCTATGGTATGCGATGCAGTCCAATGACATGGTGCGTTCGGGGCTCAATAAAATATGTTAAAAGTTGATTTAAGGATGATCTCCTCTGAGAAGTCAAAATTTTCTTGTATCAAACTTTTTTCTTATATAGAATTTTGGAAATAAGAGTTCATACAATAGAAGAAAATGGAAGAAAAAGCATATGTCCGTGTGCTCGTTTTTGAGCTATTGTCACTCAAAGATACCTAATTAACACAATATTGGATTATATTGAATTATTGCCGTTTTGACCATATACACCAGAGATAAAAGCCATAATTCCCTAATGAGGTGTTTGATATGTATGGATGTTTGTACAATTTATTTTTCGTGGTCTTCTTAAAAATATACCAGATATGATTAATAAGACTCTTATTTTTCTCAGAATAACGCTATATGCTACCCCTACCCCTTAATTTTGAGCTACAAAATGCACCATTTTCAGCCATTTTTGCCAGATTTAACCCTTTATAGTAAAGGCTTTAAAGTTCTGGTATTTAACTTTTGAAAATATGTTGCATATCAATAGAAAAAGGGTTGCTCTTTCTAAATCAGACAGAAAAATCGTGGGTGCTTACGTTTTCGCCCCATTTCAATATCTGTTATTTTTCAATATTTTAGATTAAGAAATAAAAGTGCTAAAATTACCATTAAATATCAAAATAAGTGACAAAAGCGAATCATTTCACACATTAATGCTTAGTATGAAACTAGTAAAGACTTACAGCAAAAATTAGCTCGATACAGCTAAAAATATTGGAGCAGTGATGATTTAAGTGAAAACAATGCAAGCGAAAAATGGTAAAACTTTGGCTCTACGCAAAGCGAAAAAAGGCACATTTTCAAAATGACCGCCAAATGGGTCATTTCTGTAAATCACCGGACAAAAAAATCTACTAAGAATAGAAATGCAATTTTTTGACAAAATTTGCTACTGGAAACTTGCTACATATATTGATAAATTTTGTTGGAAAATCTCATAACTTCATTGATATATGTCGAAACTAGACTTGAACGGGACTAAAACCTCAGAAGAATAGAACTTTAATCGCAGATCACAGGAAGAATTTTATGTAATTCATTGAGTGTGATAACTTCATTGTCAACTGGAGTTTTAGGAATGACATTCTAAATGAAGTACATGTAAGTAGAAAAACATCGATTTTAAATGTTGGCGGTTTTCAACGACCCTCCGATCCATTGTCGTGGGTTGACACTCACGAGTCACGACATTGTGTCGTTGATAATGAACGGTAGGCGTAATGTCAATGTAATCAACCTGTTTATAATTGTTTGTTGACTTATTCCTATTCCGTCTTTGCATATTACAGAGTTAGCTCCCTTGTGAGTAGGTATCGATTGTTACGTCATTATTTTGTGAGCGCAATTCACGTCGTTTTCTTCAAAAAGTGTGACGTTACGCTCGCAAACACATGACGCAACAATCAATACCTACCCGCAAGGGCGGATAACTCTGTAATATCCAAATACAGAATTGTCATAACTAGATACAATGACTTATTTTCAAGTCACATGACAAAAAATCATCCAGTTAAAAGTGTAAAAATATCCAGTTTTTATACATTTATTTCAAATTAACAGACGATAAGATAAGACCACTTACAGAACGGCTTATATATATACAATTTACCATTCAATTCTATATGAAAAGTAAAAATATCATAGATAATCAGATTAAAAGACAAGTATTGTAACTTATAGTGTACATACGTTAGATCTTAGGGGCTGTAAATTGTACAGAAAACAAACAAAACATAGCACAATCAGGTGAATAATTACCGTTAAATTCCATACGGAATTAATAACTAACACACGATAAAAAAACATGGATTCATATCAGAGACTTTAGGGACTAAAATACATTTTGTTGATCAGGTAAGCGTGCTACTGAAACAATTAAATAGAAAGACACTATGTAAATCTATTCACCTACTTTCAACGATTGTGAGAATAAAAAGCTTACAAATATCATTGTCAGACATGGAGTTAGGATAAACATGTGCTTTTTAACATCGACATTTCAAAAACTTGCGTTGGACTACTTCAACTTTGTAAATAAAATGTAAGGAGATCATACGGGACAACAATCGTCTTTTTACGAAGGCGCTTTAATAAATCTTAAATCAAAGTACTGAAAGTGCTGCATTATTGCTTTGACAGAAATCCAACAATTCAATTTTCAACAATTCACCCCTGAAGACATATTTAGAATCTTTCATTTCGAGAACTAGAGCAGTCCATTATAAAATTACAGGTGTGAATGGAAAGTTTCTTGTGTTATGATTCATCAATTTAACTTAACCATCTTTAGCCATTTTCAGAATGATATCATGGTTGTTCAGATACGAAAAAGCAAAACAAATTTTATAATATTATGTATTTTTGTGTTAATAACACACGACGAAGCCTTAATCATTTTCCAACGGATAAATGTTGATTATGCTCTCTCGGCGATGGAACACCTTTATAGTTTATGCTTTTACGTCCAGTGGAGTAAGTTTCAAAATGAATGTCCCCTTACATGCTTCTGAAAAAATTATCAGGAAATAAAATCATGGCTTCCGAATCATCATGGTGCATTTTTTCAGTGGTGCCCCAATGCTGGACCGAGGAAAATCCCTCCAAGCCATTGAAGTGACCTCCCTTTCCCCGACGTCGACCATGTAAAGACCGTTGAGGTTAGTCACGTGACAATCAGTGTACCACCAGCCGCCCTTGTAGACCGACGCACAGTTCTGACGATGGACGTCGTTATCCCTGTCGTATGTTGTGAAGTCGTAACCGTCATGTACCGCCAATGCGTTATCTAAACCGTAGGAAACAAAAGGTTGGACGTACTGTAGACGATGTAATCAGCACCCCTACTCTATCTAAATTTTAATTTCGATATTATTATTATGACAAAAACAGGATGATAAATTGTCGATAGGATTAGAATCAGGCATTGGTAGTATTATGCAGTACTGTGTTGATACAGATGATATACACAGACAATAGAACATTGTGTATGTACATGGTGGGACTTATAAAGCTAAGGAAAGGTGTTTCCCTATTTAAGAAATATATTTTCATTGTTTTTATTCTCTGCAACTCTTTTTATTTACCTTTTTAAAGTTATATGTGCCGTATTTTTCATACTCACGATTTAAGATAAGCTATTAATATATTATTCATCACCAAAAGTTATTAACATTTTGAAAATTGCAATACTTTCAATGCTTTGGTTTTAATTTTACAACTAAAAATAAGAGCAGAAATGATTTTTAGCAGTACTGCCAAAAAATATTATATGTACATCTATACAGAAGCGAAATGAGTACCTACGGTCAGGCAATGAAGCCAAATTGTGGTCTACAGTTTCATTTCACATTTTTACAGTGTTGGTAGTAATTGTAAAGTGGTTTCTGCAAGAAAGTTTCCATCTAAACATACATAAGGCATAAATTACAACAATTTTACAGTACATAATTTCTGAGTTGTAACTAACGTTTATAAGGCATCTGAAGTCATTTGAATGATGTTCACGGCTTAATTTACCAAACCTTATGGTTTTCAATAGATTAATGAAGAAAAAATTAACATGCCAAAATTTTCGCCCAGTTACAGCACATATAACTTTAACATGTGTTTACCGTGTTTTAGTGACATGTTTCTAAACATTCTTAATATTATGTCTGTTTGATAAGATATAGCCATGGAGTTCTTCCCCTTGACCGAGACAAACAATAGTCTATAAATTGTTCTGGCTCTGATTAGAGTTAAGTATCAAGGTAGTGTGAGGACTAATGTCAGAAAAATAATGAAAGCAGGATCTAATATTGTTCGCTGTGATATCTTTTGTTTTAATGGGGAAATTTGTATATGACTTAGGCGATCTCTTTAGACGCAGGCATTCATACGTGGCAGGGAACAAATATTCCGTTCATAAATGACTTATTAGCTTGACGTTTAAAATCATTAACTTATCCACCAATGTTAGAACTAACAACGCTTGTGCTGTTTATTGCATATGTAATATTTTAATGTAAATCAAAAGAATGAAATAACGGTACAAGTTTTTCTTTACTCTTTAATGGAAGTCTCTGCCTGAGATTTGTCAATTGTTTTCTCTTGAACTGCTTCTAGTTTTATTATGAAATAATCCAGGGGTGAATATAAGGTCTGTGATAGTTACCCCAAGAGTATCAATGATGGTAAAATGTTTCAAATACGGTTATTGGATATTATAAGACTCTTTCACTTGTGGATATGAAGGATCCTGAAACCCAAGGCAGCAGTCGAGATGGAACAGTAGTCGTTATTATATGCATAGTTAACTGTGCGGGTAGATTTCCGAATGGCTGGATCTTTTGACCAATACTTCATGATGGTGTTGTTTTGTTTATGTCGAAATATGTGTTTCGTGAGATGCAAGCACTTACAATTTTCCTAAAGTACGACTACTGTATTATCATCAATACTGGTAGAGTCTACCCGAAGCTAAAGATAGAATATCCCTATTCATCATATCAACATGTGAAAGAGTATTTAACGACGTTTTTCGTGAAAATTCTATAACATTAAAATTTCCCAAGAAAATCCAGTGACGTACAAAGAAGCCATGTAATACAGTCTCGTGTGACATTGGGGTATTGCAGCGGATAGATCAGCATTACCGCGCAGGTGTGAATGAAATCCATCGACGACGATAAAACAATTATACAGTTATACCTGTCTACATGGACCGGTCTGAGAAGAAGACAAAATAACGCTCACATTTATGTTCTGTACACTTAAAAGTAATACACTTACATGAAACGCTACCGGAAAATCCCGAGACAGACAGTCTGTAATTCTGAGTTTCATTAGCTATCTGGAAAGACGAGTATTGGGCATATCCTATTTTTCCATCCCATCCCTCCAGTACAACACGTAGGATCATCGGGGTGCTCGTCAACAGGTGGATGTTGTCATTTCCTGTGTTCGAGAGAAAAAAGAACATTTTTATCACATACTTTGTCTTATATCCATTTTTCAGATAATCACCGCGGACATGACCGAATATGACCGGATGTGACCGACTATGACAGGAAATGACTGAATATGACAGAATGTGACCGAATATAACTGGAAATGACCGAACATGACCGAATCTAACGTGATTATATCAGGTATAATGTTACCACTACATGATGAATTACCAAGCCAGAAGTTTCCATGGAGATTACCAAATCCATTCTTATAGTCAGCCCAGTTTCGAATGAAATCCACGTCAGCACTTGTTCGCCTCTGCATCACCTGCGTAGAATTGATAACGCAATTCATGGTATCAAAGATAGTTTATAATGGACATTATGTAAGACGATAACACGTAAAAAATTGGTATAGTAAAAACGGTGGACGATGTAAACGGTCTGTATATGTTCACTCTACTAGACATATACCTAAAAGACCGGGATAAACTTGTTGTCTGTCTGTATATGTTCACTCAACTAGTCCTGTACCTAAATGATCGGGATAAACGTGTTGTCTGTCTGTATATGTTCACTCAACTAGTCCTGTACCTAAATGATCGGGATAAAATTGTTGTCTGTCTGTATATGTTCACTCAACTAGTCCTGTACCTAAATGATCGGGATAAACGTGTTGTCTGTCTGTATATTTTCACTCTACTAGTCATATATATAAATGACCAGGATGAACTTGTTGTCTGTCTATATATTCTCACTCTTCTAATCCTATACCTAAATGACCGGGATAAACTTGTTGTCTGTCTGTATATTCTCACTCTTCTAATCCTATACCTAAATGACCGGGTTAAACTTGTTGTATGTCTGTATATTCTCACTCTACTAATCTTATACCTAAATGAACGGGATAAACGTGTTGTCTGTCTGTATATTTTCACTCTACTAGTCATATATATAAATGACGAGGATGAACTTGTTGTCTGTCTATATATTTTCACTCAACTAGTCCTGTACCTAAATGATCGGGATAAACGTGTTGTCTGTCTGTATATGTTCACTCAACTAGTCCTGTACCTAAATGACCGGGATAAACTTGTTGTGTCTGTATATTCTCACTCTACTAATCCTATACCTAAATGACCGGGAGAAACGTGTTGTCTGTCTGTATATTTTCACTCTACTAGTCATATATATAAATGACGAGGATGAACTTGTTGTCTGTCTATATATTTTCACTCAACTAATCCTTTTCCTAAATGATCGGGATAAACTTGTTGTCTGTCTGTATATTTTCACTCTACTAGACCTATACCTAAATGACCGGGATAAACTTGTTGTGTCTGTATATTCTCACTCTACTAATCCTACACCTAAATGACCGGGAGAAACTTACCATCTACTAGTCACTTACCTAATAAATCGAGATGATTTTTGTGATTGGGTGTATGCCTTTACGTTTAGTAAAAATACGTTTTCCCTAACAATAAATATTTTTCCGTGATATAAGTTAATTTTTAAATACACATATAAATAAAATCCATGCTACATTGTTTTCGATGTTGTCTTTATTAGTTAAGTATTTGTTTACAATAGTATCCTGTAGTTTGCTGTACTCACAATCCACGGACCATCTGCTGTATCCACATCGAGGTAAACTTGGATAGTCTGTCCGCCTGTTACAGTGTAGTCGTTAACACCGGAGACTACAATGTATAACACGTTCGATATACTGGGTGTGACATCTACAGCGGCACCGAAATCATATTATCTTCGTTAATGCATGACAACAATATTATTTTGATGTATGATGAATAACAGTTATCTTTACTTGCTCACATAAATGTATTAGTACGTGCTCACGTAACAAGCTTGATGTGAGCACGTAAAAGAAATACCCACCCTACATAATATAAAGTGTAGATCATCTTACACAAAAATACTTTTCACCCTACATCAAAACAAGTATTTTCCGTCTTTCATAAATACAAATATGTTCACTGGATATAAAAAAAACATTTTTGTTCGATATAAAAAATAATAAGTGTTCTGATTTTCTTTAATGTATGACATAGTGAAAAATCATCTTCACGTGCTTTTTTATAACTTATTACGTGCAAACGTAATGCGTTTGTTATGAGCACATCGAAGAAAACAAAATTTGCAATATACAAAAATAAGTTATTTTGTATATATGATATACTGATTTATTATATAGTATCAAATTATTTTCAATGCGTCCCCAAAAAACTATCTAATTAAGCATTCTATTTTTGGGACCGAGGTGTCCGAGTGGTTAAGATGTTTGACATATTATTACACAAGCCCTTCACCTCTGCGGTGCGAGTTCAAAGGCTGTAAGGTACTGATTGCTGGTCGGTGGCTTTTCATCGAGAACTCCAGTATTCCTCTACCAACAAACCTGACTCGTCCTTAAATGACACTGGCTGTTAATAGGACGTCAAACTAAACCTAAACTTTCATTTTCATTTTTAAATGTCTAAATATACCCTTGTGGGTAGGTAATGCTTGTGACGGCATGTATTTGTGAGCATAACGTTTATTGGAAGACGACGTGAATTTCTCATATAAAACAATGACGTCACAATAAATACACAAAAGCAAGAGAAGTGACTCTTTTTGATGCAAAGTCGGAGTAAAATATGACGCTACATTCATTGCTAAACACCGCATACATGTGATTGGAGGCCGTCCTTACATGACCCTGGCTCTTAACAGGACGTAAAATTAATAAAGAAACAAACATAATTACTATTTTGTCCGCCCCTGTGAGAGTGGATATGTAGTCACATATTAAAGAAAAAAAAAACCACTTAAATCCAAACTAAATAATTAATCAGTTGTTTGTTGAGGCCCTAGAGACGAAACACCTCAATCATATCTTTTAAACGGCTTATATTTTCCTTAACATAGAAATCGTCGTAGTTCGAAATCAATGATAATAAATAATACATGGTTGAGTTGAAAACAGTGAGCTTTGACCTATATCCGTGTATACATTCCTGGGTTAATAATTCACAATTTCGATTTGTCGACAGCTAAAGAAACATATTAGTACCTTTTAAAAAAATCGTTTTGCGGTTTTAGGGAAGAAATATAAAAATGTAAACTGTTTACAAAAACACAATGTACAATGAACAAAAAATGATTAGAATAAAAAAGGTATTTTCGATTGTTTTGGATAATCGCAAACAAAGCATAATGCCTATGGTAAACATATTTATTTAGATTTGATTGTAAAAAAAATCTTAAAAGCACTTATTGAAATATGAATCGACTTAGGAAACAGCGTATTTATAATCTCTGTCCGAATAATCGCCTATTTTGTCCACTACTTATGAATATTTTCCATTGTTATGTTTACAATTCTGGATAAATATTGCATGTTATAATCATCCTGGAAATAAGAATTGAATCCGTGCGAACCGAATAAATCAATTCATCGTCTTAAATGCACACTACCTTTCCGAAACAAAAAACAGTTCCTTGTAAACAATGCTAACGTAAGCAAATTTAATGGCTTAATATGGGATTTCAACGCCAAACGAGTGCAAATTTGTCTGTGCAATATATGTTGACAATTGATAGTCAAATGCGTAGTAATTAGGACGACGGCGGGACACATAAGACGACCCGCATTATAGCGATTAACATTATATTCATTATAATGAAATTGTTCAGAAGGAAAAGCTAATGACATTTGCGACTTAACGAAATAATCAATCGCGTTTAACATTCTATTTTAAAAATCAAAACCAGTTTGAGACAGATGGTGGACTTTTAACGATATGACACTTACGTCGTAGCTTTGAGAAGAACTTTGTTGAATTGGATGAAACAGCTGTCGTTTCCAGTACTGCTTTGGAGTAGATGTCACAGGTTCTGTTGTTCTCCGTGTAAGAGAAAGATTTACATCCGTTTTCAGTCACGCAGTTTATTGCGCACGTTATCAGGCTTTGCATTTCCATGTTTGAAGTGAGTTTGTGTGAACTGATATCCGAAAGGTCAACTCGGTAATTTTTGCTGAATTCGTCAATTTCACGAAAACCCTCAACTCCGAACGGGTAAAATAAGGAAAAAACTAACATTAAACTTTTAAATTTCATGTTTTTCAGTGTGTTGCAATATAAATTGATCATATACATTTTTGCATGGTTTCCGCTTATTGAAGTCCAAACTAAATTTGAGCCTTGTCGTCCTGTAGTAAACCACGTAACAAACAACCATCTAGCCACTAACTAGCTGTGGTTAACAAAGAATGGAGTTTTTACGCTCGATGAGCGATAAATAATACAATAGCCAGGTGTGGCATTTTACATTTTTTTTTCTACTGTCACCAAGACGATATCTCATTAGCGTTATATTAGGAAAACATAAACATATAAAACTTAATTTATTATGCACTGGCCACTTTAAAGTTATAACCGATACAGAATATTTTTTATTATTAATTACTTTATCTGGCGAGAAGAGACGGTAATGTTGTTCCATGGTACGACGTCTGTTTTTTAATCTCTCCGTCCGCCAACACTCCATTTAAATAACTACTTGCCTTGGACGATTTGGTGGATTGTAACGAAATTTGGTATGAAACATTGCTTTTAGGGCAGGGGAATCCAATTTCGTATGAGGAAGACGGAGGGGAGGGACCCGAAATGATATTTTATCAATTCTTCAAAATCCTTTTGATGTATGATTGAAATGGTTTGGTTCCTATTTGTCAGTAACATCCTTCATTGAAAAGGAAACTTTTTTTTTCTATAAAGAGGGGCTCGGTCCAAAAGGGTTGTTAGCAGTAGGGACAGTGTTGCAAATTCCGCTGTAGTAGTAGTAACGAAAATATTTTGTCTGCAACATACCTAAAATTGGAAAGGCCAATTTAAAAAAAAACAAGTGTGTCGGTCGCTGAGACGGACACAGGACGGCTATTTTGAAAAAAATATTACAGTCAAGTTTTTGGATTTTTTTTATTTAGAGATGATTTTTTTAATGACTGGTGATTTATACGATGGGGCTCATTTCTCATGTAATCGACACATGTTTGGATCATCTCACAATTTTTACCAGTGAGTAGTTTATGAGTCGGCAGAAAACCTCTTATTTCGGACGTTTTTCAATTACGTGTTTTGCCTTGTTTTGTCCAAAATGGCATTAGTAAGTTATTATGGCTTATTAGGTCTTATTATCAGATAGGAACATATAAGTTCCACGTTAAGGGAGACCGCGGTGTATTAGTGTTTTGTCTTCTGTTAATGGTGAAACTCGCTCCTTTGTTTTTTTTGCTGGTGTCGTCATGCTGAAACATGCCATAAAATACATCGACCCTGGCTGTTAAAAAGATATTAATCTAATCAGTCAATCAACCAATTTACAAACATCACCCGGTGTAGCATGATATTTTGAATCATAGTATATTGCCCCGGGTGAAATGACCCCCCCCCCCCCCCCCCGACCCCCATGGTTAAATTAATTCCCTTTCTGAAAGTTACTACATCACTTAAATGCAATGTACATGTTTTTTTTCTCATTTATGATAAACCCTCAATCCAATATTAGTCATATTAGGCTGATAATGGATAGGAGAGTCGTCTCAACTCCCTCTACATTGAACGGTCAACATGAGCAAGAACTACAACTGTAAGACAGAACCCAGTGCCTTCCTCAAACTTCGGTCGAACGCTGAACTCTATAACCAGAAGTGAAGTAGTACCAAGGGATGCAGTAAGAAAAAGCTATTCAGTTGGGACGAAGAGAAAATAACAAATACTATATTTAGTCGCCTTGTACGATCTTGTAATTAGGGCACCAGGTACAATTCTAACGCCATTCATTCAAGGTCATATAAGTGGAAACTAACAAACAAATTCTCTATAGTTAGAAAGACCTAAATTATTCGGTAGCCTTTTCCACGCGGGATCAGGTTTAAGCAGCATTACTTTTTATTTTTTATTTATTAATGAGATGGAAGGACGGTGTTGTTTTCTCTCGTGCTCTTTAATTTTCTACACTTTCTTAAAAAATTAATTTATTTTAGAGACTTCCTCTTTCGTGTCTGATAGTGCCTTTCACTGAAGATAAAAATAAAGAAAATATTCTTTCCGTTGTATGGCATAGAATCATCTTTAATGTGGGCGCCTAGATCCCCATGGGATCTCGTCAACTTCCCATGGGATCTCGTCAACTTCCCATGGGATCTCGTCAACTTCCAACTTGAATATAAATATACTTGATGTATCTTTTCCACAAAGAAATGGGTTTGGGCTGTATATAGATGTTAACATCACTCTTAGTGACTATATAGGGGAATGTTACTATCTCTAAACAAGGTCTTTAAAGTGAGAAGAATTTGTCACTGTCTCGGTACACTACTAAACACCACGCGAGACGCCTAGGTATTGGGAATAAAAACCATTTTTCTCAACAAATAATTACCAGGTCGATAAAAATACCAATGTAAAGTTAAATACATTCCAAGATGTCTAGTCCTTATTTTAAAGGCGGAGAATTTAGAAGAAATGTCTTATATTTTCATTAAAAAATACTTGAGATTGTGAAATGACGGTACGCTTCAGAGAGTGAGACGGTAACCTGCAAGCTACATCAAAGGTTGCACAGGGTATTTAAAAGGAAAATAAGTCGTGGCCCAACGTCACGGTCAGTGCACATACATTAAGCGCTCGCAACGTATTCGTCCAAAGGCCCGAGTCACAAATCCTTCTCACTTATAAATCCTTTCTCTAGATTACTCTTTAGTATTTTGAAATTAAGTTTCGTGTTCATAAGTACAACTGGCACACAGTTAATAAAACAGTCCATTATGTATTGCTGCACTACATTTATTACATATTGTAGTTCTTTCACACCATTTTGAATAATTTGATATTATTTTAAAAGAAAAACGAAATTCGTTTAAAAAATAAAAATTGAAACTGTTCGTGAACTACTCTCTATTACCATGCGCTGGTATGGGTATCACCATTGGGCGTATACGGCATTAAGTTTTTTGTATATATTGCATTCTTTTGGATCCTTGTTACTTTTTTAAGTTAACAAAAAAGTTATTTGGCTTTTCGAGTAGGTATTCATTGTGACATCATGTGTTTGCGCACGTAACGTCATAATTTTCAGAGATAATGACATTTCGCTCACAAAAACCAAATACTTAGTACTCAAATGAATTTTATAAAATGTTTTTGGTTTTGTTTGTAATTTCATTTTTTGATGACTAGACCATATCCTTAAATTATTTTTTGTTTGACTTCTTTGCAATTTAATATTATAGACCAAAAACTAAAATTATAGTTAAAAGTGTTTTTGATTTTGTTTGCCACTCGAAAAAAACCGTTCTGTATTACCTACATGTTTATATACGTGGCATTATATGATAGTAGTCCTAAGCGGCGTATTTTATCTATAGCCATTAATTGTCCAAATAATGATAGTGCTAATTAGTTTCTGTTTTAAAGCATTACCCTACATTTACATATTTACACGTTGGGCGCCAATGTCACGAGAGTACTACAAGGGTTATCTGTCTCCGTTTTTATATGAATAAACTTTCAACTGTTTATAGCTGTTGGATTCTATTTATATATTCGTGAACCAACTCACATACTATCACTCTCGTGACATTGGCGCCCAACGTATAAGTTCGACGGAGGCAGTGCCCGGCGTGCACCCATTGTTTACCACGTGGGTGATCACGTGATACCAGCTAGTGGACCGGAAAGTATGCTCAAGGGGAGATCACTCCGATTTGATATCTCTACTTTTCAACATGTGCTTCCGGTTTTGATGTCTTCTGTTTACATGTGATTGTCATCGTCTTTATTTTCGTCTTGTCATTATGGATTCGTGATTGTTTCATTGTCATCATGTTTACTTTGGAGTTCCTGCTGTCGTCGTTGGATTGTAACTGATTGTTATTCTGTATCGTCCAGTGGAGAGCCGTCCAAGTGTTGACATTTATCGTTCGCGTGTTTATCTTTGACTTTATTTTTGTTTTCATTGTCATTTGTATTCACTATTGATATTATTCATTGCGTTTGCTATTGATTTGTTTGATGTCTCATGTTTATTTTCATGATTTAGGCTATTCTCATCGTTAACACTAGCGTGGTAAAAGTAATTGGATAATTCCGGTTCAATTAATTTTGAACATTATGCTAGTGTAGATTAAATTTAAATCTAGTCTTAAATAATTATACTACTTATAAGACTCTAAATCATATCTAATATAACTATATAAATAGATCAGTAACAACATTATCATAAACATTTTATAACATTTTAGATACATTTGTATATTCATCTAAAATTTAAATCCGTAAAATGTGATAAACTTTTATATTTCTTTACATTTCAAACTATCTTATATTTACATATATTGCATGCTTGCTTCCCAGCTAACAATCCCAACCTACTAACACTGCACACACTGCACTGCACTGTAGCGGAAGTTGAGAATTGTGTCAGAAGTTCAAGAGCTGAGTGAAACTGCTGCTGAAGATGGGTTTGTAAATGTATTTGTCCTTCGCGTTTTATGTCAGCGCATTGTATTGTATATAAGTAATCCACACCTCTACATATTCTGTATAATCTGTTTTTGAATACTTATGATAGAAGTTATTGAGAGTTCCTCCTCCACTACATGCTCTGACAGCTCAGATAATGATGGGAGTCAAACACCCAGGAATGTTATTCCTGTTAGGAGACCCATATACGCACTGTTGCTGAGTCGCGACGGCCAGTGCAACCACATACCGTTGATATGGAGAATTCTCCAAAACAGGGGTGTGTGTCGAAACTCTAATGCTGCAGGCGGTGTTGGTCAGACACAAGACTCAGTTCCAGCTGTAAGGTCCAAATGAGCTTGTAAACTCCTGTTATATGGAGAATGACTCATTGAAACCTTAGCACCATTGAATTCTGGGTCTGCGGTCTACATTCAGACATCTAGAGCAGTGGGAGAATGTCATAGTGAGCAAAGACTACTCCTGATTGTGAAAATCATATTTAATCTCTACAGCTACTAATGTGTATTACCTTATGGTTTACCATTTATTAAGTAGAATTGTAGCATAATTGCAACTTACGTTCAATTATAATAAATGTTTAGATTATATTCACATCAGAAGTGCTTTGTTTCACTTGGCAGAGGAGAAATTCTTATTAGGCTAATTAGGTATATATTACCTTGGGACAATGGCCAGGATGATTAATTTTGTAGTTTTGAGTTAAAATAAAAGTAGTTAAGATATTTTTCAAACTGTTAAGAGTATTGTTCAATGAGCAGTTATCTTATAGTCCTTGTAGGTAGGGATCGCCCCAATCACTTGGATACTGGATACTGCACTGCTCATCGAGCTTCTTATCAATATTTTTACTGTAAATGTTTATCTTTAGCATAATTTAAATGCCAGGAGTCATTTTCCTTTGCAGGGGAGAATGTCGCGGTGTTTGAATTCACTGTGTACATAAAATATATCATATTAGGTCTTAAAACTACATGCGCTGTGTATTGTCTGAATTTACATGTCCCTGTGTCATGTAATGTCCTGTACATGTAAATCTGTGTGTATGTAAGTTGTTATGATGACGTATGAGAGGTGAGTGAATGGATTGGTTGAGTGTGTCACATTGACCCTGCATGACCCTGTCCTTGCACGTGCACGCCCACCCTGGTGGAAGCGTGTCCACACATTACATGGAAATAGGCACCGGACATGTAACACCTATAGCTGAAAGCCTGTGTGCTTTACCGCCACAGTGCTGAAAGGTATGTTTATTTAAGATATAACTAGAAATAAAGTAATTAACTTATTCTTCATTATGCAATATAATTAATATACTTAATAGTTTTCTGTTATAACTTCTTTAAATAAATTGTCCATAAACCTTTATAATTTGTATATGTATAACAAAGGATCGCACGTGGTCCGTTAGGTTCAGGTAATGTATAGGGTAAAGTGATTGTAAACTAAATGTAATAACCATGAAATTATAATAGAATTTACTATAGATATATAATAAATAAATACCTGTATATTATATTTATTACTTTACAGTATAAATATATCATATTATAGCTGGTACATTTATGTGTCCCTATGTATTGTCAGGTATTATTCTTTTTATTTCAGGTTTTCTGTCTCCGTTTTGCGTATAATAAAACTATCAGCTGTTTACAGTTGTCAGAGTAGTTTATTTACGAAGAGGACATATCCACATATAATCACTCTCGTGACATATGTGTCATCTTATATCACCAGCGCGTAATGCTTTAATAAATATCTGAACCATTTTAAGTATGCAGCGAATTATTCATACTTTTTTTCATTTAAAAATATATTTATTTTAATTAATTATGTTGATAAAAATGTTTTTCTGATTTCCGATATCTGTTGATTTTTTTTTTATTTTAAACACACACACCACTTTTCATTTTTCTTTGTATTCAAACTAATTCCGTCTTTCTGATTGGACGATTCGTTTTCTTCATATTTCTATGAAGAAAAAATGTGGGAATTGCAAGATCACACGACGTCATTGTGATTCATATATGATATTAGTACATCACGTGACAAAATACCGGATTCTGAATGGTTATGCATATGGTTACTATTTGCAATAGTACACAGAGAAGCGGGCACTATTGAAGTGGCGCAGAATTTATTGTAAATCTATTGTGACGTCACGATAACATGGCATCATTATAACGTTTCCCTTCCCCAAGAAGTCAAGATGGTGCTTGTGTGCTGGGATTGAAGCAAATGCTGCTTTTCTACAGAAGCCAGTTCAGTAGTTTTTTTATTGATCTACTTTCAATCTTCAATAAACCGAATCTCGTTTTCACGTTTATAATGTAATAGCATGGTGTGGGAATGAAGCTAGCGTTGTGGGGGGTCCCTTGAAGAGTGTCTGTTACGATGAAACGAAAAGGGGTCATACACATTTGAGAGTGATGTACTAAACCCATTATGGCCTGGTTGAGAGGGCACTATTGCCTCATAGTATTGTCTCGTGTTAGGACTATTCCATCCCTCAAATATTTCGTTCACACATACACTAATATTTCGTTCACGCAATACTTTATTTATTCTATGTCAACTCCCAATCACCATACAAATATCATCCAAATTAAGAAATGATGTTGTTATATTAGCTTTATGATATAATATATAATATTAACTTTGATTTCTCAGATGTATTCATCCTCAATGCCTTACTTATTACTATTTTGAACGTTCATGTTTGACCGCGATTTATTTATAAAGATATGCTGTTGTAATCTTTAAAATTACCTTTGACATTATTGTTCTTTGTTTTCCCTAAGATAGTAAGATAAACAAAGCAGTATTCTGTTTTTGCATATTACAGATTTAACTCCCTTTCTGGTAGGCATTAATTGTAATGTCGTTGTTTTGTACGTCATTTCTCTGAAAAGCATTGCGTTATCCTCGGAAAACACATAACGTCACAATCAACACCCACCCGCAATGACAGATAACTATGTAATATGCAAATACGGAAAACAGTATATTTTTATTTAATTTTGAAGTAATAAATATTGTACATGTATTTATACTCTCTTAGCTGTAAGGTCATCAAATTAGTTTTATTGCAGGTAAAAAAAACAATTGATAAGCTCACCCAAATTAACTATATATCTTGCATAATAGAGAATACTAGCTACGAACCATATTAATAACAGAAATTTCATTTTAAGGGCAACAGTTTCACTATACAAGAAAACACTAACA
Organism: Argopecten irradians; assembly: GCF_041381155.1. Classification (NCBI taxonomy): domain Eukaryota; kingdom Metazoa; phylum Mollusca; class Bivalvia; order Pectinida; family Pectinidae; genus Argopecten; species Argopecten irradians. The sequence goes on from NC_091146.1 coordinate 31,712,324, forward strand.
CGAGCATACCGCAGTCTCCCAAAACACGCACCACATACTTCTTATAAGCAACACACTACATTTTGTCTTCGAGGAGATAGTGTTTTACATGAACTCTCTTAGCTGTAAGGTCTATCATCACAATAGAATTAAACCAGGGAAAACCTTATGGTTGGCTTAACTATACAAACATCAGTTACACAAATCTTTATGTGCAAGAAAAATGTTTCGATATTTTTTTACAACATCAGAAGAACTGTAATGATCTAAGAAAAAAAACACGAAAAGACGATGGATCACCATACGGAAAAAAACTGTAGATACGTACTAGTTAGTTATCTTACAACGGCATTGTATGGATTCAACTGAAAATGTTAAACGATATGTTGAAGAGAACAAAATAACTCGTCAGTCAGCACCGAAGTGTACTGATCTTTGTTCTGAAATATATGCTGTGAGTAACAAGTGTTGATTGGGATAAGTGTTAGAACGAAACTCTGTACCCACTTTATTTGGCGTTTGTTGTAAATATCCATTGAGTTAACAAGACTTATTTGCTTTCTGTTCTCATCAGTGTATAACAGCACCTCTAGTATAATTGTATATATATATATGTATATGTATTTATATATTTCAGCTCCGGATTATGCACCTAAGCGTCCTACTAATCTCTGATCCGGCATCAGAAAATACATCGTCTAAACCTTCTTACTTACTTCTGCTTTCTTGGTTTCCGCGACTGTCTCAACTTTCTACATACATGTATGATTGTTTTTTTCTGTTTTAATGTTTTTATTGAATACAGTTCGATTATATACAGCTACATTCAAGTATATATAACAATGGGATAAGTAACTTATAGTTGGTGTGCATTGACTACGCCTTATATTTGACCTTGAGTTGAGCGTTTGTGATTGGGAGGAAGAGTTTCTGTTCCCTAGCAACACCATGGTATAGAAGTGTTCACTTATTATAAGTAGAACCTCCCTTTATTATAAATTATCACTGCGTTATTGTATGTTTACGCTCCTCTATTACCAGTTGACGTTTCTCTTTTACAAATTGACGCTCCTCTTTTACCAATAGACGTTTCTCTTTTACAAATTGACGCTCCTCTTTTACCAATTGACGCACCTCTATTACCAATTGTCCACACCCTTATGACAACACATGAAAATAAAAGATAAAATTTTGATACTCGGTTTCTTTTGTTTATGTGTGTGTGTGTGTGTGTTTGTTTTTTTTATTTTTTTGTTATTTGTTTTTTTTTTGTGTTGCTTTTGGTTTTTTTTATATGTGTCAAGTGTCAGGTATGTTTTCGATATTTTATCTTAAAATCCCACCATCACGTGTTTATCGTTCTTATTGCTAAAGTGGTCCTTTTTCCTTAGGTTCCGGGTCATTATTGTCATTATTCAACTGACGTAGTGTATTATTGAACTGCATGATATACATGATAGTTCCCCAACAAGTGAGTGTTGTTTATCATTATCATGTTTATCAAATGTGTCATTTGATTTTTGATGAAGGTTTTATAGGGGGAGTGCTGCAGTTTAAGTCTGACTATAAAATTATAAATATGTCATTCTATCTGTTGTGCAAAGTTTGAATGAAAGTTGCCTTTTTAATATTTTGTTCACGTTAAAAGTCGAATAAAAGTATGTGAAAACAGTCTTTAGTATTTGAAGTTGTGTTTCCCACACAGCATTTTCAACTGAAAATACGTTGGTATTCAATATTTACATGTTTTACCTTATGTTAGGTGGGATGTCATCGTGCCTTGAATTTCACACAAAATTTGATCAATTTTTGTTACAAAATTACAATCTTAATAATCTCCCGTGTCTTTGTAACTGATACACCTGAATCCATCAGGTTCGGAAACATTCGTCTTTCTATGAACTCTTCTGTCAAAAAGAGGATTTCCATAAACCTATTTTTAGCTTGATTCCTATATCCCTATAAGTCTTGCTTTTTCCTGTTTTTTAAATTCTACTCATAATATCATAAATGCCTGTTTCCGTGAAAAATATCAAGGGCACCTTTTTTTTATTTTCTGTAATTGTTTCGAATAGACCGGAAAACCAGCTTATTGTCGTGTATGTACATGTCCTTGTTCCGCTTTGCCATTACTAGCATAAAACTTGAGGTAATAGTCCATCATTGTGAGAATATTTCCTGGTTTTAACCCTGGCCGATTCACACCATAGTCTAAAAATAGGTAGTACATTATGTTTAAAAAACGTGACCGAGCAAGATAATGCTCTGCTTTTTTATATTGAAATATCTGTTGTTTAAGTTAGGGATAGTATGCCTTAAATGACGATAAGTTCCGATAATTGTAAGCTGCGATAACTGACGATAAGTTCCGATAATTGTAAGCTGCGATAACTGACGATAAGTTCCGATAATTATAGGCTGCGATAACTGGCGATAAGTTCCGATAATTGTAAGCTGCGATAACTGACGATAAGTTCCGATAAATATAAGCTGCGATAACTGACGATAAGTTCCGATAATTGTAAGCTGCGATAACTGACGATAAGTTCCGATAATTGTAAGCTACGATAACTGACATTAAGTTCCGAAATTCCAATCTCTAGCAAAATTGTATTACTAAAATTATTAATCTGTTTATACTAAGAAATAGGTGGACGTCAGAGAAATGGTGTGCACATGTTTTCAAGGACGTGGCTTATATTGGCAAATCGTTGAGCATATGGCGAATTATTACTCTATCATTAATTGCTACGTTAACTTATTTAAAAGACTTGCGTTATCAAATTATGTAACTTGTTCTAAATCATCTTAATTACTAACATAAATTATATACTAAGGTTAGGAAAACATAAGACGTATACTTATTCATCACCTAACAACACTTATTCTGGCAATATAATGTATAAAACGACAATATATTAAAGAGAATAGATTTAATGAATAATTGCATCATATATAAGATATGATATCACTTGAATACCTAGAGTCAAAATAGTTATACCAATCACGAATTATGCATTAACAACAGTTTTTTCTTCATTTCTCATTATGCACCCAAATGACGAGCGGAGACATGTCATCCCTTATCCATTCTTCTTGTAAACATTAGTATCCTCAAACGTATTGCTGATTTATGATTTTTCTTCTTCCTCGTCTTCTTTCGTTACTTTCTTCTCGACATTTATATGTCGGACTGCTATGAAACTTCACATGAGTATTTAAATGGTGCATAAATGTACGAGAGCGACTTTTATTTTCCTCGATTTAGTGACAAACATGGCTGCCATCTCATTGCTTCTGACTGGTCAAACCTTTTTGTTGAACTTATTCTACTGCGATAAAACTTCATATTAATTATTGGGATTTTGTGCATATATGTGCAACACCATTTAACGTTGCGACCGAGTGAGAAAACATGGCCGTCACTTCCTGTCTTCTGATTGTTTTACATTAAGATACTGTCTGATATCAATACAAATTAGCATATAGCGGTGATGATGCGGAAAACAAATGAAGTATTTTTCAAAATCCGTTGTTGCCATGGTTACGAAATAGAAGCTTCTGATTTGTCCTATGATTTCAATGAAAATTAGTATATATGAATGGAGGAGGAAATCGAGTGAATTAGCATTGTTGACTGATATCCGCCTTATCTTCTTTGCCGAATGCACTGTAAATGATAAAAAAAAAACATTCATCACAATAATGATGATATATTACAGAACAGAATAGATCTCCATAAACAGCAATGTAAGATATGTTACTGCGACAATATGGTCGTTTATTTTCGCGAATCAAAATTAAAAATATATGTATTAGATATAAAAATATGAAAAACTATGAAATTAGATTTTGGCGATTTGAAATATTTTGCGATCTGGCATTATTGATATATATATGATCATGTCTAAATATTTCGAGCATCAACTTTTTAAAGATAATTCGCTCATGTTCTTGTCTCGATAGTAGAACTCTTTAATGTTGTGGTACGATAGTTGCATAGAAAGGAACAAACATTTGATTTACATATGCAGTGGAGCGGATTTAATATAAAAGGTATCCGAGAAAGATGGTTGAAACTCATTTTAATAAAATGAAAAGAGGTATCGACTATAGATATACAAGTATATCAGTAGTTTTAACACTGGGTAAACGATTTGGTCTGTCGTTGCCATGACGCCCGATCCCGGTTTCTATGACAAAATATACAAACAGTTCTCTCTCTTTGCAAATTTGCAACCCCTCACACCACACGCGTATAAATCTCTCACACCACACGCATGTGCAATCTCTCACACGACACGCGTATGAATCTCTCACACCACACGCATGTGTAATCTCTCACACGACACGCGTGTGCAATCTCTCATACCACACGCGTGTACAATCTCTCACACGACACGCGTGTGCAATCTTTCATACCACACGCATGTGCAATCTCTCACACCACATGATCATGAGTGTTTTTTAATTGATATTTGCAGTTTGATTACCTTTTCTTACAAATGAAATAAGCCTTTCTTGTACAAGAGACATCGTTCCATTTGAAATCGCGATGACCCTGCATCTGTAGACAGTCTTCCTCCTTGTTGAGATCATTGGGTTCCCCGTCTTCCACATGCCATTTGGTGAACACAAACTTTTTTCCTGTCTTTTTCCATATTCATTCATCACGTGTACGATTCAATTGTCGAAAGAACGAACTACATTAGAAATGTAATGAAAGATATGAAGCAAAGGAAAAATGAAAATAGGAAAATAAATTCATGGATTAAAGTGAATAGTGGGGTTAAGGAAGGCTAAAGTCGGTACAATTGTGTTGTTATATCCATTTTCATTTATTTTGAAATTAAAAAAAAAATTAAAGTTTCCCGTCAAAATCATTCTGCGTGGGAAGAAATTAGTTTATATTATAGGAATCCAAATCCAAAAACGTCCTCCCGGCTGGCTATGTCCGTCCTGACGTTCCCACGCAGCCTCGCTTTCCAATAAAACTGTGCTACTTTACCGTCGTTTTGATAACTAAGGACTTTTGGAAGAGCAGTTAACGCCTTTGCCCGACTATTCAACCCCTAAATTTCTAAAACTAGTAAAAAATTATCCTACAGAATATCCTGTGACAGTCGCACACATAACCGTTATGTGTTTCCGTATCACCATCTGCTTTATCTGTTAAGATTGAAGACCCTGACCAAACTAGTGATTTGTATGCCAATGTGTCACTTCCTAAACAAACTTGAACGTTACTAGCCAATAAAGTGTTTATGCATCCGTCTTAATCGTAGTAATCACCGTTGACTAGTAGATTGTTGTGCTGTTTTTGAATATTGGCAAATATGACAAAAAAAAAACGTTATTTTTGTTGCAGTTCACAAGGTTCAATATTACATATATCTGTCACAAAATAACCATGCCGTTGTGTTTATTAGTGTTTATTGCATGTAGTAGGACCGCTGGTTTGACCGAATTCGACTTTATAGTCCAGGTGCCAACCAGAAAACCCAAAAATATAGTTCGCACAAAATGTTTTTGCTGATTATGTTGCAGTAGGATGTGCTTAATCCGAATCCGAATGATGCCACCTTGGCATCTTTGTAACGTAATTGCAAAAGATAAGTTTTCTTTCTTAAATTTGCAAGATAGATGCATATTCTTTGATAGAAAATAAAATCCGATAAAAACTAATTTTCGGAATCAGTTATTTTACGTCATTATTTTGTCGAAAAATGAACAATATTACTTATATTGCGCAACGTTAAACATAATATCATATTTTTTTAGGACGATCATCCGGGAAAAAGATTTACTACATCACACAAACTGTTTCGCTGGTTTCCGTGTCTATAGCGTTTTAATTCTACCTTTTTGCCCATTACATGATCACAAAAGGCGACCTTTGGGGCTTTATATATTCTTTTCTTTCTAACGTCTTCCTTGACACCACCTCACTTTTGGCCGCCTTGAGTTGACTGTTTAGAAAGGCTCTGGGAACTATTACTTGCACGAACACGTCTCTTTACTGTAAACGTACTTATTTTAGCGATATTGAACCATCGAACTGCGTTATTTTATATCCGCGACGATAAATAATAATTTACAGATATTCGCCTTGCGCTACAATAAGTATCTTTTTACATATTATACATGTACATTGTTTCTGCTCTTGCTTGGCATTCAACAGAAAGAGAGTGAAACGACTACTATACATGTAGCCGATGTCAGTATATATGACCGACTGGGATGTTCTCCGAGTGTATTTGGCAACATGTTTCAGTGAGAATGCATTGAAATGTTTCCACCATTAAAAAAGGCACTCTTGATCATATCACAGCCACCCGAACCAAAGGCATCCAACAAAGCAACATATGTAAGGTAGACCGTTCTTAAAATCACATTTCCTGTGAAAAGGGCATTATACGTAATCAATCAACCAACACTTTTAATATTTACAGATTGTCTTCTACCCAAAATGGAATTAACCATTCAGCAGTCATTTTGAAAGATATAGGAATAACCTCATGTGATTTTAGCAATATAACTAATCTTATTATAATTATTGGTAAGATGACATGTTCAGTCGTACCTTGTTAATATGTTCTGCAGGTAGGGTGTAAGTATTTAGTATTGTACCTGCTGCACCTATTTCATGATCGTAAAAGGCGACTAAGTGTATAATCTTATATTTTATCTTCTTCCTAACTGACGTCTGACTTCTAACGTCTCCCTTGACAACGTCTCACTTTGGGCTTTCGGTTGAGCACTTGTCCCTGTGAGAAAGGTTCTGGGTTTGGTCCATTGGCGGAGACACACCAAAGTCTGTAAAAGTGGTAGTTTCTGCTCCTGCTTAGTGCTTAGCATACCGGGAGTGGGGCGACTGGTCCGTCCGTAGACAGTATAATGTGACTGGGAGGGTTGTATTGTTTGGTGTCTTGGTGGCATGCTTCAGTGATAGAACAAAAGGCAAGAGTTCCAAAATTTCCACTATACAAGAAGACACAACACAAATATACCAGTCTCCCAAAACACTCCCGCACTTCTTAACGCAATACAGCGCATACATGAGAGGCCGCCTCAACATAACCCTGCCTGTTAACAGGACGTCACTTTAATTCTGATAAATAATACGACAAACAAACTAGTTTGTTATGCAATATATCCTTATCGTAAAATAAAAATACACACTTCTTGAAATTGATTTTCTTTTATAAAAAACAAGAACAATTTTTTATTTAAATATGAACATAGTGTATTGCCTAATTATTCGATGGTATAACATGTAATAACGATGTTTTGCATGCTTCAATATGTAAGAAACAGTTCAGAATCAAGCAAAAAGTCTACCAAGATATACCATATTGATAGAGAAATTAAGCTGAATCGTTTACTGGACAAACGTGATTAGAAAATTGAAAATATCCTATTAACAGCTAAAGTCATTTGAGGAAGGCCTCCACTATACGATGTGTTGTGTGTGCTCCGAATGCTTTGGGAGGCTGCTGTATATAATTGGTGTTGTGTCTCCTTATATATGTATTAGTGAATTACGTTTGCCCTTTTATAGCACTTCTAAAGAATGCCAAAAGATACCAAATTTCTCCAACCATTTACCGATTTGTCACCGGTTTTAGCCGTGGGAGATTTCTCTGTCGACCCCTAGGGTATGACAGATTGCGCGCTAACCTTTTGAACCTGAAACCAATTACGTTACGTCATGACTTCATGCGGTGTGTCCGTGGCTTGCATTGTCAACGACGTCATCAATATTGACGTGCAGACAACGGAACCATGGTGATATCACGATGAAAATGCTTCTTTTCTTTTGTATATGGGAGAAAAAGAATCATTCCCTACCTATGAGGGTATGACAGCGAAATCACAACCGTCGGGACAATTCCTGAATGTCCAACCCTCGGTAAGCCTCGGGTTAGACGTTCATGAATTACCCCTCGGGTTGTGATTTCGTTGTCACACCCTCTAGGTAGGGAAATATTCTATTAATCACAGCCAACGCGGTCACATTAAAATGACAACGGGCAAACAGTCGTCCCAATTCCCTTTGTACTGACCAGACACTGCGACATTTTAGAGTAATGTGAGGCTCGGCCAGGGGATGTATTCCCCAAATTGGCGAGAGTTCAACTCTGACAAAATTTAGGCAGTGATGTTGGGAAGAAAAAGAAAAGATACCAAAATTTAGTCGCCTTGTACGATAATGAAGGGACAGCAGGTACAATTATTATGCTCTACATACAGAGCAACTGGACAAACTTTCAAGACAGATATTCAATTATTATTTAATATGGAATGGATACCTTTGTCTCGTAACCAATTTGAATATAATTGATATGCACAAAGATGTTATGAGGCGATAAAACATTGATCATCAAAATGTCAATAAAACATTTGATTCAGTACTTCGACAAAACCATTTCTTAACCCATTTTAATGTACAATATACTTGAAAACGATATCAGTTGAAAAATATACATGTAGCAACTGTAAAGGGTAATGCTTACTAATGATACATTCATTTCCAAATTAGTTACCAGATAAAAATGTTACACTTATTATATGTTAATTTTGATATTTTTCGAAGGCCAAATTGAATTTTTTGTTCTTAATGGTTTATGATATTTATATTTTTATTCTTGTTTTGTGTAATTTATTGGTTATACATGTATTAACTAGCTTGAATGTAACAGCCTTAGAAAACAAATTTTAGTTAATTTGATATGGGAGTCCAAAATGACAACATTCCAATATAACGAACATGAAAAATCTTTCTATGGGATGTTTGATTGCATTACTATGGTTTTTTTTAATGATTGAGTTAATAAATGAAGTTGAACATCGTTTTGATAAAGGGAGTGAAAGCACTGGTTTGTCCATTGATAGTATAATGTGACAGGGTGGGGACATTTTGTTATCCCATGCAATTTAATAACATTTACCATATTGAGATGGGGGTATTAGTTTAAAACGTCCTATTAATAGCCAGGTTCATGAAGATAGAAAAGAGATCTGTATCTAGGTCAATACATAATACACACAAGTCTTATTGTATATAAAAGGATGTGGGTAACAGTTTATTCTTTAATAATTCAATTTTGATTGTTACGAGCATTTTCATTGGCCTACAATTTACTTTATCAGCCCGTTTGTCACGTTGCTTCTGATTGGCTGAGAAGACGGAGTAATGATTTTAAAATAGCCAAAAGCCAAAATGAATTTTGAATATAGAAGAGATTACCTTTAGTAAATTGAATAATTAGGATTAATTTGAATAGATTTGTTATATTATGGAGATATAACACAAAAGTACACTCAGATTTTTGTGTTATATCTTTATAACATAAAAAATCTATTCAGGTTAATCCTTAATCAACATTAATCTAAATACGTGTTTAAGATTGGGTTATAAGACAAGATAGTTGTCCTTATTTCTGTTATTCGGGATTATTATAACGTTTTGCTACTGCCAAAACAGTATAAACTAGTGTTTAAAACAAAGGGCTTAGTTTTATAAAATGTCGGTAAAATGATCATATCAAATCTTTTTTTCTGAAAGTATAGTAAATTCATAAATGCATTATCAACGATTACTCTTGGCCTTTAAATCATATTATAACAAGTTACTAGTCAATTAGCATTGCAATTGGTATTAATTGTATGTCTAGCTGTTTGAGAAAGAAGTACGTATCTAATTTATTTCAAAATATAATACCTTATAGTGATTGCATAGGGCAAAGAATATTGATATGATGCTTGTATGCTTCCTATACATGTATGCTAACATTAGTTTATATTGTTCGTAAATTTTGGCTGCTGTAATTCAAGCCGCCGCGCCGTTTGTTTTTGGCCTGTAGGTAGGGCAATATAATTGTACCATCTGCCTTCTATTGCATGATATCTTAAAATGCGACTAAATTTAGGATATTTTCTTTCCTCATGTTCCTAACTGCTTTTTTTCTTCTTTGTGTCTCTCTTGACATCACCTCACTTTGCGCCGTTGAGCGCTCGCCCTTGTGGGGAAGCTCTGGCTACTATTCTTTAACCCAGGATAAAATAAAAAAAAAAGATATCCTAAATTTAGTCGCCTTTTACGATCGTGCACAGGTACACTTCTGATGTTCTACATGCAGGACATTCGTAAACAGTTTGTGTGATATACATTTTTTTCCCGGATGATCGTCCTAAAACATATGATATTATGTTTAACGTTGCGGAATATAAGTAATATTGTTCATTTTTCGACAAAATAATGATGTAAAATAACTGATTCTGAAAATTAGTTTTTATCGGATTTTATTTTCTATCAAAGAATATGCATCTATCTTGCAAATTTAAGAAAGAAAACTTATCTTTTGCAATTACGTTACATTTAACTCTAATTTCTTTGTTTCCGATAGCGTTTCATGTAAGTGTATTACTTTTAAGTGTACAAAACATAAATGTGAGCGTTATTTTGTCTTTTTCTCAGACCGGTCCATGCTGCGGCGGTAATGCTGATCTATCCGCTGCAATGCCCCAATGTCACATTGACTGTATTACATGGTTTCTTAGTACGTCACTGGATTTTCTGGGGAAATTTTAATGTTGTTATAGCATTTTAAAGGGACATTTCACTCAGGCTAGTTCTTTTACATAACCAAGAAGCAAAATATGGCATAAATGTATTGTTCTACATTTCTTATGAAACATATAACATAAAATATTGACAAATTCCACGTCATTGTTTAGTATTTTAATTAATATCGTTGAAATATCAAATCGTTGATCAACACGATTAACAGGTACAATATGGACGCTGTACCCATACCCGAGCCAAAGTCACGCACGTTAAACAAATAAGCTACATAACCCCTGAGAAGGTGATAAAATGATTTTTAGGCAAGACAATTCGCCTAATAAGGTAAACTCACTACTGTCAGAGCGATTTTAGCAGTTCTAGACAAAAGTTGCATTACTCTACGAGCAAGGGACAGGGTTCGGCATACAAGAAGTTCGACCACAATGTGTAATGGCGGACAGCGAGCGAGTTTGAACATCTACACACATGTCACAACCACGGGCTTTTCAGGCATATCACAGTAAAACCGACTGATCTAATTTCCATTAGAACTGGGTTTTTTTTCGATATATGTACAAATTTTAATGTTTTCTTAGACTGAATTGTCCCTTTAAATACTCTTTCACATTTTGATATGATGAATAGGGATATTCTATCTTTATCTTCGGGTAGACTCTACCAGTATTGGTGATAATACAGTAGTCGTGATTTAGGAAAATTGTAAGTGCTTGCATCTCACGAAACACATTATTTACACATAAACAAAACATCACCATCATGAAGTATTGTCAACAGATCCAGCCATTCGGAAATCTACCCGCACAGTTAACTATGCACATAATAACGGCTACTGTTCCATCTCGACTGCTGCCTTGGGTTCCAGATTCCTTCATATCCACAAGTGAAAGAGTCTTATAATATTCAATAACCATATTTGAAGCATTTTACCATCATTGATACTCTTTGGGTAACTATCATTGACCTTATATTTACCCCTGGATTATTTTATAATAAAACTAGAAGCAGTTCAGCAGAAAACATTTGACAAATCTCAGGCAGAGACTTCAATTAAAGAGTAAAGAAAAACCTCAAAGAAACACACTCAACTACAATGTATCGTTATTTAATTCTTTTGATTTACATCAAAAGATTTCATATGCAACAAACAGCACAAGCGTTGTTAGTTCTAACATTAGTTGGACGGTTAATGATTTTAAACGTCCTGTTAATAAGTCATTTATGAACGGAATATATGTTCCCTGCCACGTATGAATGCCTGCGTCTAAAGAGATCGCCTAAGTCATATACAAATATATACACATTTAGAAATAATGAAATTTCCCCATTAAAACAAAAGATATCACAGCGAAAAATATTAGATCATGTTTTCATTATTTTTCTGACATTAGTCCTCACACTACCTTGATGCTTAACTCTAATCAGAGCCAGAAAATTTTATAGACTATTGTTTGTCTCGGTCAAGGGGAAGAACTCCATAGCTATATCTTACCAAACAGACATATTATTAAGAATGTTTAGAAACATGTCACTAAAACACGGTGAACACATGTTAAAGTTATATGTGCTGTAACTGGGCGAAAATTTTGGCATGTTAATTTTTCTTCATTAATCTATTGTAAAACATAAGGTTTGGTAAAATAAGCCGTGAAAATCATTCAAATGGCTTCAGATGCCTTATAAACGTTAGTTACAACACAGAAAGTATGTACTGTAAAATTGTTGTAATTTATGTCTTACGTATATTTAGATGGAAACTTTCTTGCAGAAACCACTTTACAATTACTACCAACTCTGTAAAAATGTGACATGAAATTGTAGACCACAATTTGGCTTCATTGCCTGACCGTAGGTACTCATTTCGCTTCACTATAGATGTACATATCATAATTTTTGGCAGTACTGTTAAAAATCATCTCTGCTCTTATTTTTACTTGTAAAATTAAAAGCAATGCATTGAAAGTATTGTAATTTTCAAAATGTTAGTAACTTTTGGTGATGAGTAATATATTAATAGCTTATCTTGATTCGTGAGTATGAAAAATACGGCACATATAACTTCAAAAAGGTAAATAAAAAGAGTTGCAGAGAATAAAAACAATGATGATATATTTCTTAAATAGGGAAACACCTTTCCTTAGTTTCATAAGTCCCACCATGTACATACACACTGTTCTATTGTCTGTGTATATCATCTGTATCAACACAGTACTGCATAATACTACAAATGCCTGATTCTAATCCTATCGACAATTTATCATCCTGTTTTTGTCATAATAATAATATCGAAATTAAAATTTCAACTCTTTCCCTACGAGAGAGTAGGGGTGCTGATTACATCGTCTACTGTACGTCCAACCTTTTGTTTCCTACGGTTTAGATAACGCATTGGCGGTACATGACGGTTACGACTTCACAACATACGACAGGGATAACGACGTCCATCATCAGAACTGCGCATCGAACTACAAGGGCGCCTGGTGGTACACTGATTGTCATGCAACTAACCTTAACGGTCTTTACATGGTCGACGTCGGGGAAACGGAGGTCACTTCAATGGCTTGGATGAATTTTCCTCGGTCCAGCATTGGGGCACCACTGACAAAATGCACCATGATGATTCGGAAGCCATGATTTTATTTCCTGATAATTTTTTTAGAAGCATGTAAGGGGACATTCATTTTGAAACTTACTCCACGGGACTTAAAAGCATAAACTATAAAGGTGTTCCATCGCCGAGAGAGCATAATCAACATTTATCAGTTGGAAAATGATTAATGTTTCGTCCTGTATTATTAACACAAAAATACATAATAATATTATAAAATTTGTTTTGCTTTTTCGTGTCTGAACAATCATGATATCCCTCTGAAAATGGCTAAAGATGGTTAAGTTAAATTGATGAACCATAACCCAAGAAACTTTCCATTCACTCCTGTAATTTTATAATGGACTGCTCTAGTTCTTGAAATGAAAGATTCTAAATTTGTCTTCAGTGGTGAATTGTTGAAAATTAAATTGTTGGATTTCTGTCAAAGCAATAATGGAGTACTTTCAGTACTTTGATTTAAGATTTATTAAAGTGTCTTCGTAAAAAGACGATTGTTGTCCCCTATGATCTCCTTACATTTTATTTACAAAGTTGAAGTAGTCCAACGCAAGTTTTTGAAATGTCGATGTTAAAAAGCTCATGTTTATCCTAACTCCATGTCTGACAATGATATTTGTAAGCTTTTTATTCTCAACAGCGTTGGAAGTAGGCGAACAGATTTACATAGTGCCTTTCTATTTAATTGTTTCAATAGCACGCTTACCTGATCAACAAAATGTGTTTTAGTCCCTAAAGTCTCTCATATGAACCCATGTTCATTTTATCGTGTGTTAGTTATTAATTCCGTATGGAATTTAACGGTAATTATTCACCTGATTGTGCTATATTTTGTTTGTTTTCTGTACATTTTAAGCTCATTTCGGTATGATCTGACGTATATAAGTTACTATACTTGTCTTTTTATCTGATTATCTGTGATATTTTTACTATTCATATAGAATTGTAAATTGTATATTTGTAAACCATTCTGTAAGTGGTCAGACCGTCTTATCTTATCGTCTTTTGAATTTCAAATCAATGAATAAACATGGATATTTTTACACTTTTAACTGGATCAAATTTTGTCATGTGACTTGAAAAAAAGTCATTCTATCTAGTTATGACAATAATCAATGTGTCAACAAACAATTATAAACAGGTTGATTACATTGACATTACGCCTACCGTCCATTATCAACGACACAATGTCGTGACTCGTGAGTGTCAACCCACGACAATGGATCGGAGGGTCGTTGGAAACGCCAACATTTAAAATCGATGTTTTTCTACTTACTTCATTTAGAATGTCATTCCTAAAACTCCAGTTGACAATGAAGTTATCACACTTCAAGAATAACAGAAAATTCTTCCTGTGATCTGCGATTAAAGTTGTATTCTTCTGAGTTTTTAGTCCCGTTCAAGTCTCGTTTCGACATATATCAATGAAGTTATGAGATTTTCAAACAAAATCTAACAATATATGAAGCAAGTTGCCAGTAGCAAATTTTGTCAAAAAATTGCATTTCTATTCTTAGATTTTTTGTCCGGGGATTTTAAGAAATGACCCATTTGGCGCTCATTTTGAAAATGTGACTTTTTTCGCTTTGAGTAGAGCCAAAGTTTTACCATTTTTCGCTTGAATTGTTTTTACTTAAATCATCACTGCTCCAATATTTTCAGCTGTATCGAGATAATTATTGCTGTAATTCTTTACTAATTTCATGGTAATTAAAATATTAAGCATTAATTTGTGAAATGATTCGCTTTTGTCACTTTATTTTGATATTTAATGGTAATTTTAGCACTCTTATTTTTTACTCTAAAATATTGAAAAATAACAGATATTGAAATGGTGCAAAAACGTAAGCACAAGGACCCCCATTTTTTCTGTCTGATTTAGAAAGAGCAACCCTTTTTCTATTGATATGCAACATATTTTCAAAAGTTAAATACCAGAACTTTAAAGCCTTTACTATAAAGGGTTAAATCTGGCAAAAATGGCTGAAAATGGTGCATTTTGTAGCTCAAAATTAAGGGGTAGGGGTAGCACATAGCGTTATTCTGAGAATAATAAGAGTCTTATTAATCATATCTGGTAAAATAAATTGTACAAACATCCATACATATCAAACACCTCAATAGGGAATTATGGCTTTTATCTCTGGTGTATATGGTCAAAACGGCAATATTCTCATATAATCCAATATTGTGTTAATTAGGTATCTTTGAGTGACAATAGCTCAGAAACGAGCACACGGACATATGAATTTTCTTCCATTTTCTTCTATTGTGTGAACTCCTTTTTCCAAAGTTCTATATAAGAAAAAAGTTTAATACAAGGAAAATTTGACTTCTCAGAAGAGTACATCCTTAAGTCCACTTTTAACACATTTTAATGAGCCCCGAAAGCACCATGTTATCGGAGTGCATCGCATACAATGTACCATAGACACAGGGGTTGGATTTCACAACATGATTAGTTAATAAACCTTTAAATGTCAGCTGCAAATAATTTTAAAAGGTATGATTATGTATAAATACCAACTGTTTGGCATTTTCACCAATCGTCATAGTCTTTGAAACCGACCCCTGCTAAATCGAGCAACCGGATCACACATTCACTGCACTGCCAGTACTGTGCAGCAAGTTTTCGATTTGAAGCTACATAAAAATGTTTTTGTGATAAACTTTAAGCCAATGATTTTTATACATGAAAACAATATTCCAAAACCGCAGTTTTCAATCGTAAAAAAGCCAAAGATTGAAGCTATTTTCGGAACTATATTTTATGTTGCCTTGGTGACGAAAAGAATTGACTGGCGGCTGTTACATGGGTGTACATGGGCGATAACTGATACAATGTTGCAAATTTGTATAATAATGTTATAACGAATACATAGAATTTGATTTTTTTCACCAGCGGAAATTTTAAATTGGTTAACGTAAATATAAGAATTGATTATCAATATTGTTGCTTGCATTGACTGATGAAGAAAGTTAATCTCGTGCAAATGGTACCTGAACTGCTTCAGCAGTTCACTTCATTTGCATGATATTAACTTTCTTCATCAGTCAATGCAAGCAACAAAATTGATAATCATTCCTTAAGTAAATATTCTTTAATACATACTCGAAATATATTCATTAAAAACATTCAGACAGAAGAAAGCAAAATCACGTAATAAGTTGAGACAGGCGCGGAAACCAAGAAAGCAGAAGTAAGAAGATTCAGACGATGTATTTCCTGATGCCAGTTTAGACATTAAGAGGACTGTAAGTTGCATAATCCGGAGCTGAAATACATGAAAACATATACATTCATATAAAGTTTTATTAGCGGTGCTGTCCTACACTGATAAGAACAGAAAGAAATAAGTCTCGTTAACTCAATGGATATTTACAACAAACGCCAAATGAAGCGGATACAGAGTTTCGCTCTAATACTTATCCTAATCAATACGTGTTACACACAGTAGATATTTCCAGGACAGGACATGGATCAATACACTTCGGTGCTGACTGATGAGGCATTAAAAGAAGCCTTGCCGTTAATTCGGCGTTACCTTGAGAACGAGGCTCAATCCCACAAACGACGAGATTTGACGAGATCAAGGAAACTAAGACAGGTCAAGGAGTTGCATGCTTTGTTGGAAGGTAACGTGATATTATATCTCAGCTTTTGAATTGTCTCAATATTGGGGAACCCAGCAGGGGAAACATTAAACAAGTACTAGACCATAATTTTCTTTTCTTTTTTTTCTTGATGAATTCAATTTGATCCACATTATCCCATCAACTGAATATCACAATTTTTTCTTGCGTATATTATTTTTAAATACAGGCTAGATTAAAATTCAATATATTTAATTCCATATCTATGCGGAACATCCTGGAAATATCATCATGGCTACTGCTACAAGATTTTACAAACACACGCTACTTATGAAGATGCCCGGGTAAGTGTTAATTCATTCATTCCTGAAAATTCACGATAACCTGTGCCAGCCTTTGAAAGGGAAAGAGTCCACATGTGTCTTCAGGTGTGGAGTTTAATGTTAATGCAAACAATGCGTTTGCATCTGCTTTACATTCACACTATTCATCACCAAGAGTTCTGTATTATGAGGCGAAATGGTAACTATATTTATGATCAGGTTGTCTTGGTAACGCGTTTCTTACCGGCATTGTATTATACAACAAAACTTCTTTAACTCGAACTTTTGGGGACCAGAATGAAAGGTTGAGAAATAAGGAGTATTCGAGTCATCCCATAGTCAGAAATAGGCACATGTACTAGTCACATTTTCTGACGAACCATTCATGTCGATAACGTTGTATTGCTCTCCGGCATCAAACATATTTATGAGAGTGGTTTTCAATCGAAGATAAATAAAATTTGTATTTTATGAAAGTGCACGTTGTGAAATATTGAAGAGAATTAGAATTGTATGTAAGCCTAGCTGTTATACAGAATGTCTAGTCATGTTTATATTTAGGTCAAAAGTTATTGTGGAGTATATTGGCTAATATTTACTTATCATAAATAATTTAAAAACAATACAAAAACACCATAAATATGCTTATCAAAAATATTGAAAGCCACTAATGTAAGAAGAAACATATGATTACGATGACTATAGAAACCGGAAAAGTTAAATGACCTTGTTCCTAAAATTATTACGGAACGCAGAGATAAAAATAACAGTGTGTTTACTACACGAAAATGAGCTCCGTGCTTTCAACCTTCACTTAATCTAAACATTAAATAGGCTAACAGGTTAAAATTGATAATATGACGAAATACAGAGCAATCTAGCTTCTGAACAAAATATAACATGTCAGAATTCTCGCCCAGGTCTGGCGCATATAATTTCAAGGTACGCATTATCAAAAACCAATTCGTATAAGAAGGGCAGGGAAATTCAATTAAGATCAATTGTAGTGGTTAACAGTAACATGGCTTTATCTTAAAAATTATTGTATGTCTAACTTCCTATTTAACAATAATTGTAAAATTACAGTGTTCGGACAAATATATTCAATAGCTAGTCTTGTATTGTGGAGCGATGTGGAACAAAGACTTTATTTGTTCGGTATTATAAACCTTGTATTGCCCTGACAACTTGTTTACCTGTGGCAGGCCATATTAGAATAGCTCATAGTATGACATGTCTTGGTTAAACAAATCGTCATGTCTCCCTACCGTCAGGGCAATAAATGTATTTACTTACATTCTACCAATGTTGTTTGCCATAGACATCAATGTGTCACTACAGTTACAATTCTGAATGGTATTAATTATTATTTAGCTTTCTCTTTTTGTTTATTTAAGTTGTATGTAACATTCTAAATTAATTGTCATTATAAGAAGAAGTTTCGGATAATATCCATCGATCTACAATGAGTATGTACAACTACCCTATTGTTGCATTTTATTCTCGTTGCTCAGAGTACTATAGGACTATCGTATACTGTAAAACTTCTACACAATTTTTTGATCTGAAGAATTTTCAATTTTGCTAATTTGTTTTGAATTGAAAATCGTTAAAATTAAGTAGCCTCCACAGCAACACGGTTGAAAGCAGTTTTATTTCAACTATCGATATCCCTGGACCACTCGACCATGGACTGTTAACCCGTACGAGATAAAAGAGCGTTCGTCGAAATTTAACCTACACTTTATCATACACTTTGGTATTACAAAACTGAAACCTTTCAATATAAGCCCGGTGTAAAAGTAGTAATGCGTTTGTTGATGACGTCATAACTGAAAAGGAAGATTCATTAAGGCGGAATTACAGAAAAGCGGTCGAAGTAAGTGTCATACGATTGACCATCTGGTACGTAATTATTTTCATTATTAACCTTGTCTTAAGTGACGACCTTTCTTATGCGACCTTATTTTGAGCTTCCCTTGGAAGGTCACTTGACTTGTGTACTATGTATGGCTGAGTAAATATAATGTAACCCTTCAGATGAAAGAAATTAACATGTGTCGCAATACGAAACTACATAACAGTTTTGTCACAGGATTTTCCGTAAAATATTTATTGTCTTTTCATATATTCATTTTCCTATCTTTAGTTTTTCTTTGCCATACATCTTCCATTACCTGTCCAATGCATCCGTTCTTTCGAAACATTAAAAACTATTTTATTTTGTATCTCGGTAGACAATTAAATCGTACAAGTGATCAATGGGTATGGGAAAAGACCGGGAAAAAGCTTGTGTTCACCAAATGGCAAGACAGGGAACCCAATGATCTCAACAAGAAAGAAGACTATCTACAGATGCAGGGCCATCGCGATTTTAAATGGAACGATGTTTCTTGTACTGAAATAATGCTTATTTCATTTGCAAGAAAAGGTAATCAAAATGCCAATATCAATTAAAAGCACTTAAGTGGTGTGAGAGATTGCACACACGTGTGTTGTGAGAGATTGCACACGCGTGTGGTGTTATAGATTGCACACGCGAGTGGCATGAGAGATTACACACGCATGTGGCATGAGAGATTGCACACATGTGTAGTGTGAGATCGCACACGCGTGTGGCATAAGATATTGCACAAGCGTGTAATGTGGGAGATTGCACACGCGTGTGATATGAGAGATTGCACACGCGTGTAGTGTGAGAGATTACAAATAGGAACCAAACCATTTCAATCCTACAACAGAAGGATTTTGAAGATTTGACAAAATATCATTTTGGGTCCCTCCCCTCCGTCTTCCTCATACGAAATTGGTTTTCCTTGCCCTAAAAGCGGTGTTTCATACCACATTTCGTTACAATCCGTCAAATTGTTTAAGACAAGTAGTTTTTTAAAATGCAGTGTTGGCGGAGGACGGATAAAAAATAGACGTCGTACCATAACATACACTTACCGACTCTTCTCGCCAGATAAAGTAATAAATAATAAAAATATCATGTACCGGTTATAACTTTAAAGTGGCCAGTGCATAATAAATTAGGTTTTATATGTTTATGTTTCCCTAATATAACGCTAATGAGATGTCGTCTTGGTGACAGTGACTATTGTATTATTTATCGCAAGTAAATAAGCCCATCGAGCTTATAAGCCCCTTTCTTTTTTGCTGTCGTCACTTAGTAGGTGTCTAGATGTTCGTTTGTGGTGTAGTACGTGAAGATAAGGTTCAAAATTCGTTTTGACTTCAACGCACAGAAACAATTCAAACGTGCCTTTAATCAATTTATGTTGAACATACAGAAAAAAAATGAAATTTAAATTGGTTATCTTACTTTTAGCAGTAGTCTTCCCTTCCGGCGGGGAGGGTCTTTGTGAAAATGACCAATTCAGCAGAATTCACCGAGTTGACCTTTCGGATATCAGTTCACACAATCTCACTTCAAACATGGAAATGCGAAGCCTGACAAAGTGCGCAAAATACTGCATGACTGAAAACGGATGCAAATCTTTCTCTTACACGGAGAACTCCAGAACCTGTAACACCTACTCTAAACCAATACTGGAAACGCCAGCTGCTTCATACAGTTCAACAAAGTTCTTCTCAAAGCCACGACGTAAGTGTCATATCGTTAAAGGCCCTTACATTTCCAAAACGGCTTTTGATTTTTAAAATGGAAAGTAAAACCAGATTGTTAATTTCGTAAAGTCAAAAACATTATTAGCTTTTCCTTAATACTACATTTCTCTTTATTTTCTGAATAATTCAATTATAATGACTTTAATGTTAATCGTTATAACGCGGGTCGTCTTATGTTTCCCGCCGTCGTCCTAATTACTACGCATTAGTTGATGAGATAAATGCGCCAGACGGCAAAACAGCGACACGAATCTCCAGTGGTAGAATGTATTATATGAAATCTAGTAGATTTTACGTATGATGGATGGAGTAGTGAACGCTATAGAAGTTTCCTCTTATATTTTGATTACAAATTTAGATGACACAAACAAACGCAACTTCTTAATGGGAGATCGTTCCTGTGTGCAACCGCATGGATGGGAAATTCCAATGGTGAAAATGTCTGTAAATATCCAGGAAATGCTAAAGAAGATGAACACAATTCTTGGCTTCTCTGTGTCTTAATGTATTATTTATCATGTAAATAAATGTACTGTATACTGTTAATTGAAATATATTGTTTGAATGACATAATCTCTTGTAAAAAGAGGAAATAAAAAATGTACGTCTGTCTGTATCTCTGTCTGTATGTCTATCTACAAGAAACTTTTTTTTTTGTTTCGGAAAGATAGTGGGCCTTTCACAAGATGAATTGATTCATTCGGTTCAAATTGATTAAATTTTGATTTACAAGAAACTTGATGTTAAGATCGTGTCATAAATAGCTAGAATGGTACACATACAAACATTGAAATATTCATAAGTGGTGGACAAATTAGGCGATATTTCGGACAGGGATTGTAATTACGCTGTTTTCCAGTAAGATTCATATTTCAATAAATGCTGTTTAGAATTTATTTTACACCCGATTTCAAATAAATAAGTTAACCGTCTGCATAATGCTTTCTTAGCAATTATCTAAAAATAGCTGTCCTTGGCCAATCGAAATTGTGAATTATTAACCCAGGCACGTATAGGTTAAGGTTATATTTTGTATAGCTCAACCACATATTATTTATTATTATTGATTTCTATGTTTTCTATGTTAAAAAATTATAAGCCGTTTCAAAGATGTGATTAAGGTTTTTCGCCTCTAGGGTCTCAACAAGAAATCAATTATTTAGTAAGGATCCTTTTTCGTTTTTTTTTTTTTTTGTGTTTTTTTTTTTTTTGTTTTTGTTTTTTTCTTTTTTTTTATTCTTTTTTTTTTAGTTTTCTTTAATGTGTGACGACATAGCTACTGTATATAGCCTTCCTCACAGGTACTGACGAAAACAGTGATTAGGTTTGGTTGGTTGATTGATTGATTGATTATATTAACGTCATATTAACAGCCAGGGCCATACAAGGACGGCCTCCCATGTATAACGTCCTATTAACAGCCAGGGCCATACAAGGACGGCCTCCCATGTATGTAGTGTCTTGTGTGTCATACGCCGTCTTTGTATCAGATAGAGTCACCTCCCTTGCGTTTAGGTATTTATAGTGACGTCATTGTTTTACGAGAGAAATTCACGTCGTTTTCCGATCAACGTTACGCTCACAAACACATGAAGTCACAATCATTAACTACCCACAAGGGCAAACAACTCTGTAATGTACAAATACGGAATATGTGATACACGATAGAGACATTTAAAAATAAACGTAAAAGTTTTAGTTTAACGTCCGATTAACAGCCAGGATCATTTAAAGGGTCATTTAAATGACGTGCCAGATTTGTTAGAAAAGCTGGAGTACTCGATGAAAAAACACCGACCAGCGATCAGTTTCTTACAACTGCCCCACATGGGATTTGAACTCCCACCCCAGAGGTGGTGTAGTAATATGTCAAAACATCTTAACCACTCGGCCACCCTGGTCCCAGAAAATAGAATGCTTAATCAATTGTTTTTGCGGACTCAGTAAAAAAGGTTAATACATATTTGCGGCATGATAAAGCCTTTCATCATTTATACAAAATGATTTATTTTTATATATGGTAAATTTTGTTTTCTTGCATGTGTTTACATGATACGTATTACTTGTGCGCGTTATAGACATTTCCAATAGTAAGCGTGAACGTACCACGCGCGCGGACTCGGATGCGTACTAGGCGATTTCCGGGGATCGTCTCAAAAGAAAGGTTCCATTATTTGTATTTGCAATAAACGTTATTTAAAACAACATGACTCTGCATCCATTTATTATAATGAAATAAAGTTTGAGTAATTAATCCAGGTATTCTTCAGTCATTACGTTGTATTTTGTCAGTATCAAATTGAGACCGACTTACAATGTATGATATGCTTTATAATCCATACAGAATTTGCAGATTGTATACATTGCAGTTAATATTGTACCTCATGTTATAACAGTGCATGTGATCGATCGTATTTTCTCTGGGAGAGTGCCCCCATGATGGCTGCCCATCTTTCACACGAAGTCCTCCCCCACTTCGATAATATCATGTAGACAAACTTTTTTTCTGTGCTGTACAGTTATGCCTACATACAATGTACGTCTGCGCTTCATGACCCTGGCTGTTAATAGGACGTAAAAATAAACAAACCAAAGCTTCTAAACATTTAGCATCGACCATGTATGTAGTAAAAAAAAGCAATAACTAATATAATGCAAGTAATATATAATGTGATATAAAACAAGAATTATTATCTGACAAATTACTCGATTCTCTATTTACGTCATTTAATTACGATAAGGCATTCCGCCAGCTAATGGTTTTGTAAAGCTAAATTTTTCAAAATGTGCGGTGTGCGATACGAATCGCACCAATATCCGGTCTGTGTCCGCAATATGTACGCACGATGTCTGCACGGTGTGCGCACGCTGTTTTTGGTACATCGTACGATCACACAACTGTATATACTCCTGCTAAATAATCAACAAAGTATTGTATTCAAGTTTAAGTCCATTTCAGGTTCATTTCATTATTGGTGACGTAGAAAAAATATAAATTGCCATTGACGAAATAGTAGTTCGGTTAAAGTTCACCGCGGTTTTACAGTACCTGACATATTGTTCATCATCAGCAATTGGCTACATGTCCTCCAAGATCAAACGGTCTACCACCATAGATGGAAACTAGTGTGGGGGAAAACAAAATTCACCTTATTAGGTATTGACTTTTCTATAAATTTAGATGAAATTAGTAATATGAATTATGATAAGGCAATTAATACAA
Organism: Argopecten irradians; assembly: GCF_041381155.1. Lineage (NCBI taxonomy): Eukaryota > Metazoa > Mollusca > Bivalvia > Pectinida > Pectinidae > Argopecten > Argopecten irradians. The sequence continues at coordinate 31,736,269 of NC_091146.1, forward strand.
TAGATAAAAATATTGTGCAATGGTCAAAAAGGGTGCTCACACCCATAGGAAGAATTGTAGTAATAAAATTCATTTTATTACCTAAATTAAATCACCTATTTATGTTTATTCCTAACCCAAATATAGATAAAATCAATACGCTGAATAAAAACTTCTTTCACTTTGTTTGGCAATCATCAATTGATCGAATAAAACGGGATACATTGATTAAAAATTATGAGGACGGGGGTTTAAAAATGATTGACCTCCAGAAATTTATAATAAGTTTAAAATCAACTTGGCTACGAAGACTAATAGTGGCTGAAGAAAAAGAATGGATAAGTATATTTGAAACATAACATTTTAAAATTTCAAAGTTTATAGATATGGGATCAGATTTTTTGAAAAAAGTTAAAACTAATAATAAATTTTGGGAAAATGTTTTCCAAGCATGGTCAAACATATCTGATTCTGACTTCATCACAACACTTGAAGAATTTATAAAATCTCCTGTATGGTATAATCCTCTTCTTAAAATAGATAATGTATCCTTTTTCAATAAAGAATGGTACGAAAAAGGTATAAAATTTATATCAGACTTTATGGATTCAAATCAAATGTTTTTGAATTTTGAAAGCTTCAAACAAAAATTTAATTTAGAATCTTCCAATTTTTTGTTCTATAGAGGAATTTGCGAATCAATCAAAACTGCGCTAAGATCGAACCAAATAGAAAAGGGAAAAAAATTTGATATAACTAGACCTTTTATTCCAAATCATATAAATATTCTGATAAAAAATAAGAAAGGATGTAAAGACATGTACAATTCACTTATAAATTCCGTACAAAATACAAATACAGCTGAATTGAAATGGACTTCAAACTTAAATATTGATATTGAAAATTGGAAGCAAGTTTATGAAAATACCTTTAAACTGTCAAAAGACACTACAATACAATGGTTCCAATACAGACTACAACATAGAATTTTGCCTGTAAACACTTATCTAAAAAACATAGGAATAAAAAACTGTAATAAATGTAATATATGCAAAACTGAAATTGAAAGTATTCAACATCTATTTTGGGAGTGTGATGAAATTAAAAGGATTTGGCAGATGCTTATAGAGTGGATACAAAATAAAATAAATAAAACTATTCAATTAAATTTAACTTCTATTCTTTTTGGTAAAAGTGAAAATTTGCAAACTTCTTATCCTCTCAATTTCATAATCCTCCACACAAAGTACTCTATTTATTGCTCATCCAGGAAAAATGATAAAATAACGTTAAATGAAATAAAAAAAACTTCCTTTTGTATAGATTTAATATTGAAAAAACATTAGCCCAGAAAAACATGACTATTGACAAATTTAACAAACTGTGGGAAAATTGGCAAAATATTTTCAGCTAATGATTTCTCTGAAATAAAATCAATCACTTATGCTGGTCCAACCATTTGATTTTCTTTATTTTATTAAGAAACCAACTACAATACTCTGTATTACTCAATCATAGTTTCTTATCCATAACTTAGTCCTGTATTATTTAAAAAAATAAATGGCAACAAAAATGTTTATGTTTTTTCGCGTATCATGTAAATGTAATATATCATTATGCACATCCGTGATTACTGTGTGTGGGTGTATGCGCTTGAGGCAGAGAATATGTGTGAGAGTACAATGATACATGTACATTTGATATTAGAAATGTGTTTTTCATTAGATATTTACCAAGTCATTTGAGTAAAATATATAAGATATTTCAAGATAAATCATTATAATCTTTTTATTACTGGATAACTGATTTTGTAAGTTGTGATTGAAAATACATTGCCTGTTCAAATACGTATTTTAAACTAGTACAACAATACACTTGATATTAATATTGTGCTATTTATAACAATTATAAAATTCAATTCTAAAATTTTCCCTTAAAATGAAATATTTGTGTGTACATTCTTGCACGAATGTGGGTGTGTGTAAGGGTGAGTGTGTGGGTGGGAGTGTGTGGGTGTGAGGATGTGTGGGTGTGTGTATGTGTGTTTTTATGTGTGCTCGCGAGTGATATGTGATTGTGAATACATATATATGTGTACCTGTATATTGTTTTATGTGACTGTGTACATTGTGTTGTAATGTAATTATGCAAAAAGAAAAAAAAAGAAAAAAAATTATCAAAAAAAGATCAAACGGTATAGATCCACAGACACACTTTTATGCCATTCTAGTGACACAATTCAACAAACTGTCGACATTTGTGCAGCTATTGCTTTCAGGCGAAAGGAACTGTTTTCGTAAAACATAACAGTAACTATCGTCACCATTGCTATATCGTAGATTTGAATGGCTCGCTCAGTACAAGTGATTATTACCGTTTGAACTCGCAAGTATGGCCCTACTGTACGTGTAGCAGTGTAGTGTGGATGTCTGTTAAATGCCAATAACAGCTAAAGGTAGATAGGTAGTATACTCGTGATGTAGTATCTAAATCTCTGGCATTGTGAAGACTCAAATGTTCTTTAAATCAATTTTGATATCGTTTTTTCGGGGTGAATATTCGATTGTTTGTATTTAATGTACATGTATATGATCTCAATATACATTTTCCTATTGTACATTTGTTTTACATATTCTATTTTGAGACGACCTCCAGAAATCGCCTAGTACGTGTCCGAGTCCGCGCGCGTAGTACGTTCACGCTTAATATTATAAATGTCTAGTACACAATAGAAGAGTACAACAGAGTAATAAAAGAAGACTATTTTTTTACTATACATCAACAATGATATGTCATACATTACAGAAAACCAGGTCACTTATGTTCCGCAATTATTGTTTAATATATTTCAATTTTCACTGAAGTTAGACTCAATGAAACTACATAAAAAAATCCGGTTTCATTTGCTCATGAACTTGGGTATGAACTTGGGTATCTTACCATCGGTTTTCGCGTAAGAAATTATTTCATCTAAACCTACTTAGAAGCCTAAGAAGCTGCCTACTAGGCCTAGGCATAAGCTTAGATCTAAACAGCGGTGGTTTTAAAAAAAATGCAAATATTACGGACAGATTTCTACAATTTTAAAAGCATTTTTATGAACTCTCGTTTTACTTGCTCCGTGACTCTTGTGTTTCGTTCGAGTCAGCAACATTGCCAACCGAAGCAAAATAAAATGTGCCATGTAGCCTACCTGTGTGACGTGTGTCGAAACTACGTTAGAACGTCTCAGTTACAAACAAATGACGAAGCCTAAACGGCGATAAGAAATACTATATAAAAGTCAATGAGTGTTGATTTACCTTTAATCAGTTGTTTAACTTGTATCAAGGCTAAAGGCTACATAAACCACTAGAACCTTTCTGTTCCCATCACGTTACGGTGACTCTCCCTTTTAAATCGGAGCGGGAGACAACCGTATCACAAGTCTAGACATTATTCTTCTGCATCTTCGGCGTACCATTTTTGCAATCACTTCTAAATATATTGGAAATGTTTTCTGTTTCATCTGGATTACATTGATATTAAAGTTCTTTCTAATTAAATGTAAGACAAATTGTAATATTTGCGCTATTTATTCATAATTAGCTGTATTACAATGACGCACTATTTTCTTACGACTCTCGTTGTACATATAGACTTGCACAAGCCCAGAAACTCGCAATTAAAAAATATCTATAGACTAATACGATTGAATTGAAATATAAGGATTGAATTTTGGTTTGGTCGATTTCATGGGGTGATGAATTGAGTTGTTCTTGAAACAAATTCAACTTCGCAGTTCATTCAATTTGTTTCAAGAGCAACTCAATTCATCACACCATGAAATCGACCAAACCATGATTCAATCCTTAAATGGAATAAACATGTTTTTAAAATTGGGTAAAAATATATATATATTTTTTTTATGTAAGACGAAGCATATTTGTTTTGATGTAGGGTAAAAAGTATTTTTATTTTTGTAAGACGAAACTTACTTGTTTTGTTATACGATGAAAAGTATTTTTGTGTAAAACGAACAACACTTTATTGTATGTAGGGTGGATATTTTTTTACGTGCTCACATCAAACTTGTTACGTGAGCACGTACTAATACGTTATATGTGAGAACGTAAAGATAACTGTCATTCATATTACATCAAAACAATATTGTTGTCATGCATTAAAGAAAAAAAATATGATTTTTGTGCCGCTGTAAATGCCACACCTAATATATGGAACGTGTTATACATTGTAGCCTCCGGCGTTTACGACTATACTATAACAGGCGGACCGACTATCCAAGCTTACCTCGATATGGATACAGAAAATGGCCCGTGGATTGTGAGTACAGCAAATTAATATTTAACTGATAAAGCCAACATCAAGATAACGCACATTACATCGAAAGCAATGAAGCATGAATTTTTTTAATATCTTATTTAATAATTAACTTCTATAATCAGGAAAATGTTATGTTGGGGAAAACGTAATCATCACGGGCCATTCAGGTCTGTGACTAATAGATGGTGAGTATGCAGATATACAACAAGTTCACCATGGTCCATTTAGGTATGTGACTAATAGATGGTGAGTATGCAGATATACAACAAGTTTATCATGTACCATTTAGGTATGTGACTAATAGATGGTGAGTATGCAGATATACAACAAGTTTATCATGTACCATTTAGGTATGTGACTAATAGATGGTGAGTATGCAGATATACAACAAGTTTATCATGTACCATTTAGGTATGTGACTACTAATAGATGGTGAGTATGCAGATATACAACAAGTTTTCACCATGGTCCATTTAGGTATGTGACTAATAGATGGTGAGTATGAATCAGACAAGTTATCATGTACATTAGTAACAAGCACCAGTTATCATGTACCATTTAGGTATGTGACTAATAGATGGTGAGTATGCAGATATACAACAAGTTTATCATGTACCATTTAGGTATGTGACTAATAGATGGTGAGTATGCAGATATACAACAAGTTTATCATGTACCATTTAGGTATGTGACTAATAGATGGTGAGTATGCAGATATACAACAATTTCATGTCCATTTAGGTATGTGACTAATAGATGGTGAGTACATGCAGATATACAACAAGTTTATCATGTACCATTTAGGTATGTGACTAATAGATGGTGAGTATGCAGATATACAACAAGTTTATCATGTACCATTTAGGTATGTGACTAATAGATGGTGAGTATGCAGATATACAACAAGTTTATCATGTACCATTTAGGTATGTGACTAATAGATGGTGAGTATGCAGATATACAACAAGTTTATCATGTACCATTTAGGTATGTGACTAATAGATGGTGAGTATGCAGATATACAACAAGTTTATCATGTACCATTTAGGTATGTGACTAATAGATGGTGAGTATGCAGATATACAACAAGTTTATCATGTACCATTTAGGTATGTGACTAATAGATGGTGAGTATGCAGATATACAACAAGTTTACATGTCCATTTAGGTATGTGACTAATAGATGGTGAGTATGCAGATATACAACAAGTTTATCATGTACCATTTAGGTATGTGACTAATAGATGGTGAGTATGCAGATATACAACAAGTTTATCATGTACCATTTAGGTATGTGACTAATAGATGGTGAGTATGCAGATATACAACAAGTTTATCATGTACCATTTAGGTATGTGACTAATAGATGGTGAGTATGCAGATATACAACAAGTTCACCATGGTCCATTTAGGACCGTTTTTACTATAACAAATTCTCATGTATTATTATCTAACATAGTGTCCATTATACTTTATTTTACTATTATCTTGTACCTTTAAATGCCTTTTCAATTCTACCAAGGTGATACAGAGACGAACAAGTCCAAACGTGAATTTCTATCGGCACTGGGCTAACTACAAAAATGGATTTGGTAATCTCCATGGAAACTTCTGGCTTGGTAATTCTTGTAACATTATTAACATGGTAACATTATTAACATGGTAACATTATTATGTTTACGTCAGATTCGGTCATATTCGGTCACATCCTGTCATATTCGGTCACATCCGGTCATATTCGGTCACATCGGGTCATATTCGGTCACATCGGGTCATATTCGGTCACATCCGGTCATATTCGGTCACATCGGGTCATATTCGGTCACATCCGGTCATATTCGGTCACATCCGGTCATATTCGGTCACATCCTGTCATATTCGGTCACATCCGGTCATATTCGGTCACATCCGGTCATATTCGGACATGTCCGCTGTGATTATCTGAAAAGTGGATTTAAGAAAACAATGCGATGAAAATGTTCTTTATTTCACTCGACCACAGGAAATGACAACATCCACCTGCTGACGAGCAACCCGATGGTCCTACGAGTTGTACTGGAGGGATGGGACGGAACTAAAGGATATGCCCAATACTCGTCTTTCCAGATAGCTAATGAGGCTCAGAATTACAGATTGTCCGTCTCGGGATTCTCCGGTACCATTTCAAGTAAGTGTATTAATTGCCATGTTTCAGTTGGGGGTTCGTAGTAACCTATCGGCACCCTAAGTGCTTGGCAACGCGACCCAAATTACGTAAGGAAAAGCCAGTTAGGAAAATACCTTTAAACACAGTTTATAAAATAAAACAACTGTTTTGAGTTATGGAAGGTTATGATGAACTGTGATAAGGAAAGGAGTGTTCTACTCATGATTTTTGGCAGTTTGCTTTAGGTGGGAGGTAGCATTATAAAGTAAGCAAGAATACTTCTTCATAAAGCAGAATAAAAATGATACTTTTATTTACAAGAGAGTTACCTCTCTTTACCTTACTTTCATAAACCCTACCATGTACAAAACTCATATGAAAGCTCTGCTCTGTAGATGTAAATGTTGCAGAAAATGAAAAACGAAAATTTCACTATATTAAGCTTATCATGTTTTGAATAACCGGTGTCTAATCTTTTTGTCAATTTAATATATTTTTACAACTCTTTCCCTACGAGATAGAGGTGAGAGCTAATAATACCGATCATAGTATGTCTTAAGCTTTGTTTTTCATTGTTTAGCTAACGCATTGGGATCACATGACGGTTACGACTTCACAACACGCGACAGGGATAACGACGTCAACAATCATGAAAACTGTGCGTCGACCTACAGAGGCGCCTGGTGGTACTACGATTGTCTCTATAGTAACCTTAACGGCATTTATGCTGTTGACGTCGGGGATACGGATGTCACATCCATGTTTTGGAGGGACTTCCCTCGGTCCGACGTTGGGGCACCACTGAAAAAATGCACCATGATGATTCGGAAACCATAATTTGGTTTCCTGATGAAATTTTAGATGGATATAAGAGGACATTAATTGATTAAATGCACACGAAAAAAACACTTTTTGTTTGGCTTAATTTTGCTTCATTCGCGTTTTCACTGAAATCTGCGATTTTTGAACATCTGTGAAATAATCAGAAACTCAATGATGTTCTTTGGAACATAAGTTCACTGAGCTCTAGAAATCGGTTAAGCGCGAATTGTTAACTTCCACGAATATACCCCGTCTAGAAAACTGGCAAATATTGACTTCTCGAATTTAAAGCGCTACACTGTACATAAAAACAAAACTTAAAGATGCTCTCCCGACGATAGAGAATAAAAGAAGATATTTGGATACTCTACAAGGATGAAACGCTTAACCTGATGTTTCACCGCCGGCAGAGCATAAACAAATTTTATCAGTTGGAAATTAATTGATGTTTCATCGTGTATAATTAACACAAAAATATATAATATTATGAAACAAATCTGTTTTGTTTTGGTATCTGTGCAATCAGTACATCATTCCATAAAGGGCAAAGTACCGTACATTTTTTACCCAGATGCAATCAATTAGATGAAACTAAAGTAAGATCCCACCCCTGTGGTTTCATAAAGGACTGTTCTTGTTCTTGAAGTAAATGAGTCCAAATTTTGTCTTCAGGGGTGAATTGTTGCACCTAAATTTTGACACATCAATTCTCGGTACTTTCAGTACTTTAATTTAAGATTTGTTTTTAAATGTCTCCGTAAAATGAAGGCTATTGTCTCCTATGATCAACTTACCTTACATATTTTATTCACAAAGTTGAAATTATTCAACGTAAGGTTTTGGAAAGGGCGATGGTGTAATCTCTGTCTTACGATGATTTTGATACGGTTTTAATCTCTGTAACGTTAAGAGTAGGCGAACATTCTTAGTGTTTTTCGTTTTAACCGTGTCACGTTCAATTGTTTTGACCGTGTCAACCAAATATAGTTTAGTCTTTATAGTCCGAAATTGTAGAAATCTACGTTCTAGATGTTCAGATCAGTATATTTACATAAGCCCCTATATAGTCAACGGGAAGGGAGTTGCATTCAAATTAGCGTAATCGCATTGACGTATGAAAACAAACGCAGTGCAGGTTCGGACTAATTCTAGTTCACGCCTCGATAAGATTTTGCGTCATAAGTTGACGGATTTTAAATTAACAATAAAGAGTTTTTATTAGATCCAATTAAATATGTATTTGACATGAAAACAAAAGATTGTACAACCATCGTAACGGTAATAATCAACAAAATGAATTGTATATTGTATTTGTGTTAGCCATTCTGTAGGTGGACCTTATATTATAGTCTGTCGAATTGTATATTGTATGTGTGTTAGCCATTCTGTAAGTGGTCATTATATTATCATCAGTTGAATTGTATATTGTATGTGTGTTAGCCATTCTGTAAGTGGTCCTTATATTATCATCTGTTGAATTGTATATTGTATGTGTGTTAGCCATTCTGTAAGTGGACCTTATATTATTGTCTGTTGAATTGTATATTGTATGTGTGTTAGCTATTCTGTAAGTGTACCTTATATTATTGTCTGTTGAATTGTATATTGTATGTGTGTTAGCTATTCTGTAAGTGTACCTTATATTATTGTCTGTTGAATTGTAACACATGATTATTTTTGCACTTTTCTTTGACCTGACCTGATAATAAGTCATTCTATCTAGTTATGTGAAATTAAGAATAAAGAACAAAATAATAATGAATATTACAACAATCACTGACGGTTGTTTTACTTTCACTAATATTTGGCTACATAATAATTTCCACATTTGCATATAAAGGTAAGGAAAGAAGCACGTACAGTCTAGATCTGTGGTCCATCTTTTATTGTTGACGTGAAATACATAGACCTTTGAGTATTCTTTGAATGTTTCATTTATTCAAATATCTGAAAACCTCTTATTCAAATTACAATGCATGTGAACTCTATGGCGATCTCCATATTTATAATCGGGATACAGTAACGAAAGACTATAGTGATTTTCGTCATGCACATTATCTTTTAAGAAATTAAATTATATTCAGAGTTGCGTTATTTGGAAATTAGACTATAAAGTGTTTCTAGGGTATTTTGTAAGCCGCACTGGTATGCTCGGCAACGATATTTTTGAAAGAACTATTTTAGTTTGTACTGTATTTAAAGGGTCTACGGACCCATTTAATTACATTATGCTAGCTTTAGGTAATACAGAAAATTTTAGGACTTGTGCGAACCAGTAATCGGCATGTCGCTTATGGAAATTTAAAAAAAAAGTAATTTGCATTGGATAATTTAGATACATAATTTGTAAAGTAATATTTGATTGATTAGGAAAGTTCAACTTATTTAGTGTCCGTGCGGTTCTTTGCATCAGTTTTACTAGTTTTTGATAATTTTTTTGATGATTTTTGTTGTTTTTAATTTTTACTTTAAAGTTAGATTTTCTCATTATTCTAAATATTAAAGTATTTTTCCTGATAGGAATAAATAAATTTTATTTATTTATTCGTTCGTCATTTGATTCTCAAGAAGGTTGAAATTCATTATTATCCAAAATATTCTTGTGCGTCATCGGTTTAATATTATTAGTATTATATAGTTCTCTCTTATTTTTATATTTTCCGGAAAATTGTTATCCGTCTCCTTTCTCTAAATTGATACACCGAAACTTCATTTCCGTGAAATGTTTGAGATGTTTCATTTAACATGAAAAAGGGTTTAAGTTTAAATCATTTATTTATCAGGGAGTATTTGTTTTTTGAGTCAAGGACAGAATATATGTTTTGTCACAATTTATAAGAACATATTCCATATTTCGTTTCGTATTTATCGAATTATATAGATTTATGTCTCCAGTAAGCATTGTGATCCTATACCGTAATTGTAAAGATAGAGATAATAACTTACTTTTGTATTCGATATTTTATGTGTATTCAAATAACTGTAATTTTAAAGATAATGATAATAACCTAACTTTTGTATTCAATTATATGTGTTCAAATATTTTCGATATAAGCGTTATTCGTGTACATCATAAATTTGCAGTTATCATGTATTGTAAAATTTACACTTTCGGACAAGACACCACTTAATAAAGACATTCATGAAGAATTCTGGTATTGGTTTTCAAGGTTTAAAGATTTTAAAGATCCCAGTACTGCGTGTCACGGCTACATTAAACAGCTTATTCCCCAGTCTGAATCCATGTCACAAATAATCAAGTTGACAAGTTGACGAGATCCCAAAGGGATCTAGGCGCCCACATCAAAGAATAATCCATGTCAGACAATGGGAAGAGGAATATTTTCTTTTTTTTTCTCTTCAGTGAGATGACACTATCAGACACGAAAAAAGCTCAAATGAGTAGGTCTCTAAAAACCATATAGAGACCGCAGAACCAAATGATTTCGCTATATACGATATATTAACGTTTGCCACTGTCCAGGTTAAATGGAGTTTTCAAGTCTGGTCACCTGTCACTAATTTTGAAGAATGGCATCTGGCATACCTGTGAATAAAAAGAAATAAAGATCTACCATCTTGCTAAACTTTTATGTGGGGGGTTCCATCTTATGTTGAATTCCGCACCAAAAATTGACCAAAATATTCATGAAATTCCAATATTGATTACCTCCCCCTGTCAGACACACACTTGACAGAATTTTAAAATTTCTTTGCATATTTTACATCTACATGTAGTGCCCTACCCACACATTAAACATTTGAAACTGATGCGCCCTGAATACCCAATCAGCAGGCTCCGAAACATTCACCTCTCTATGAAATCTTGTGCCCAAAAGGGGATTTCCAGGAATCTATTTTTGGTTTGATTCTGCGGTCCCTATAGCATTTTACATATTTTTCAAATTTACCATTTTTGGAAAGCTACATGTCCATAAGGTCTGATTCTAAAATGGGAGTTTGCTCTCTGCATGGGTTGGTCTAGTACTGCAAGCTATGTACTCGTATCGACGATGGGGATTCCTGTAAGAAAAATTATGAAAATTAAAACAGTTTAGAAATAAAAATTTAAATATTTCAATGAAATTTTAATCTAGACTTTTGACTTTTACTTATAACTATAGTATAGTTAGTGTACTACAGGATTATATGAACAACTGAATTAAACTTGAAGATCAGGGGGAGATAACTCATATTCTTTACCCCCACCCCCCATTTTTGCAATATCTAGCAAAAAAAAATATCCAGAACTGAAAATTTAAGCAAAGTTAAGTTCCAGAACTGGCCCAATACTATAGATATATAACTTAGTAATCAAAACAATATCATAAAGAAATTATTATAACATATTATGTCACAATATATCTGATATAACACAGAGAAATTATGGTGCAGCTTATAAAATACGGATACAAAACAGCCCCAAAAATTTCAAATTTGCCCTGATTTTCTGAATGAGATGATTCTTAAATTACAAATGTATATCAATTGATGTGAAAAAGGGAATTATTAACCTCTGAAAGATTCCAAGGACAGATAAAATCAAATCTAGAGCAACGTTTGAACCCGAAAAACTGGTCAGAACTTAAGAATCGTGGCTATTAAAAAGAAAATAATTTTGAAAAATAGAATAAAGCTTATCCTTCACTCACATCTTGATGTAAACTAGTCAGTGACAAGATCAGGAAGTGAAAGAATTACACAATTCACCTCTAAAATTGCACCATCTGAATGCTAAATCACTCCGCTTACCACAGAGACCTACAGACAATGAAAGGGAGATAACTCGAATTTCACTCGACTATCCATCTCGAAGAAATTAATAACACTGATAATTGAACCATAGAGGTATATAGGATAAATATCTATAGAAAAAAAGACAAATTATACTCACAAATAAATACTCAGGTCATTTATGGAAAGGTAACTCTGTCTAGTATTTTCTTGAAATGAGTTAACTCCCCTTGGCGCTGTCTTAAAGTCAGGTATAAGCTGTTAAACTTGTCGGCCCAAAAGGTAGCATGTTCAAAGCTCGGCTGAAACAGAAGAAATGAATAAATAAATGATTAAATAACTAAAATGAATGAGTGAAAGTAGCTGATTAATGAACACAAAAACAGAAAGTGTTTTATATAGATCGATTAGGTTTCATGGCCGTTTAAGAATGTGTCAACTGTACTTGGAGGAACCCAGAGTACCCAAATGAAAACCACCGACCTACAGCCTAAATATATTACCTATTCCTGACCAGTCTTAAACACTTTATAGTGAAAAAGAAGACTATACTGTATATTTTACAGAACCAAACAACACTATATATCCATATGATGAATAAATACATAAAATATTTGAGATACATTTACAGATAAATAGATTAGTGATTATGATAAATAGATAAATACAGGTAAAGAGATAATGCCTATGCTTGAATAACTCCTAATCACAGTGTATCACGCGGGTTCATAGAAGTGTACTAAATATCATTGAAGTACACATCATATTCTAAGTCAGCTGACTTCTTACATGTACCCCCCCCCTCGGCCAGGACCCTAGCCCCTGTGTCATACGTCCCCAAACCCCTGTGTCATAATCGTGACATAAACATCTTCTGTATAATCACTTTCTACGATATTGGTTCATATGCTAAGCTATATTAACAACATATGTGTAATGTGATTTTTTTTAACAAAATCCTCCAATTTACAGTGTTTTTATGAAGACAGGAAGGCCTCCGTATTAAAAATAACTACCAAATATGTATAAAGGACAAGCAAAATACCTTCAACATTCGATTTCAAGTCAAAAACATGCAGATTGGGTTTAGTCAAATGGTGTCCAGGGACGCTGAATGATGAAAACGTCATATCCGGTTGTCATCCTATAGAGACCGCAGAAACAAATGATTTCGCTATATACGATATATTAACGTTTGCCACTGTCCAGGTTATATGGAGTTTTCAAGTCTGGTCACCTGTCACTAATTTTGAAGAATAGCATCTGGCGTACCTGTGAATAAAAAGAAATAAAGATCTACCATCTAACTAAACTTTTATGTGGGGGGTTCCATCTTATGTTGAATTCCGCACCAAAAATTGACCAAAATATTCATGAAATTCCAATATTGATTACCTCCCCCTGTCAGACACACACTTGACAGAATTTTAAAATTTCTTTACATATTTTACATCTACATGTAGTGCCCTACCCACACATTAAACATTTGAAACTGATGCGCCCTGAATACCCAATCAGCAGGCTCCGAAATATTCACCTCTATATGAAATCTTTTGCCCGAAAGGGGATTTCCAGGAATCTATTTTTGGTTTGATTCTGCGGTCCCTATAATACATGTTACAAGAAAATGAGAAAGAACATAGGACACAACAGAAAACAATACCATCCTCCCATCTCATAAATAAATACAAAATGCTTTCTTCATAGGCCAAAACACTTGTTAGAAGTGTCTGTTAACACTTCGTCCTGCATGCTTAAGGCCGGAGAATAATTTAGGTCTGTATAACTACTACTTGTTAGTTTCAAATGAATCGTACCTGCTGCCCCTCATATTCGACCTTAAATAAATGACGTTGGAATTGTACCTACTGCCCTTATAACAAATATCGTTTAAGGCGAGTAAATATAGTATTTTATATTTTCTCTTCGTCCCAACTGAATATCTTGTTTCCAATGTCTCCCTTGATACTAACTCACTTCTGGTCGTTGAGTTCAGCTTTCCACCTACTAAGGAAGTCTCAGTATTTTTTGATCCAGCTTATAGTTCAACATAAAGGCAGTTGAGACGAATCTCTTATTCGGTAATGACTAATGTTATATAAAGACGATATGGACATTTTTGATCTGTATGCCATGGATGGAGGGAACCCTTTCTTTGCATACTGGATTCATTACTAGTAACCTTTTGGAACTTAAAAAATATATCTTCTATATACACACAGTTTTTGGTAATTAAACATCGATGAAAAAATATTCATAACTTTAAACTTCCACATTCAAATTTTATATCAAATAAATATAAGATGTTTTTACAGTTATATGCTCCAACATCACATTATACCTTATGTATTAAGCTATGTACTTACTGTTTTTAGAGAAAGAACTCATACAGGCTATGCCTGTTGTTCGATCCTTTTTTCAAAATGTTCTGAAATAAAATTTGTTGAAATGATATCTTATCCGTAATCAGTATAATATGACCGGAGGATGTTTCTTAATTCGCTGACTGGACTGATATTCCTTTAACAACCAGTGACGATGTCTTTTATTGCATGTTCCAGCATGACGACACCAGTAAAATAAAGACGCGCTCCACCATTAACAGAAGACAAAACACCTGCACACCGCAGTCTTCCTCGACGCCACATTCCACACACAAACATCACATTACATATATAGGTGACCGTTCTTGTATATTCTTATCTGATAATAAGCCCTCATTGGCAATAATGACATATTTAAGCCATTTTGGACCAAACAAGGCCAAATACGTAACTGGAAACATCTCCAAAATAAAAAAGTTTCCTGACGAATTATGGAGGAGCTACATAGCTCACTAGTAAAAGTCTATATTCCACACATGCGTCGATTACATGAGAATTGAGCCCCAGCGTACACAGTTCCAGTCATTAAATAATTCATATCTGAAAATAATATCCCCATACACCTGACAGCATTATTTCTTTCCAAAATTGCTTTCCTGTACCTGTCTCTCTGGTCTCATGGACCGACACACTTGCTTTGCTTTTGAATTGGTTCTTGCAATGTCAGGTATGTTGCAGACCAAATATTTCCGTTACTATAGAGCAGAATTGCCCCTACTCCTAACGACTCTTTTGGACCGAGCCCCATGTTTATAGAAAATTGTTAAAGATGTTACAGACAAATAGGAACCAAAACGTTTAACCCTACAACAAAAATATCATTGTGGATCTAGTGGATCCCCCCACCATGAGAAATTGGTATCCCTTGCTCTAAAATTGATGTTTAAGACCACATTTGGTTACAATTCATCAAATCGTTAAAGATGCTCCACCGCCGACAGACCATAAATAATGTTCATCATTTTAACAATAATTGGTGTTTAATCGGGTATATGTATGTCTAATTAACACAAAATACAATATGAAATATTTTGTTTTGCCTTTGGTGCATGCGCAATCGGTACTTACATGATATAGGAGAAAGTGGCACGGAATTGTTTCGGGATGCAATTAATTCTTTTTAATATTTTTAACTTAAAGTGAAATAAGAAGCTCAAACTTTTCAATGGTGGTAATGGTGTAAAGTAAGTAACTTTTGTAACTGAAGAAAAATACTAAATCGTCTGCTCCTGTTTTTGATAGTGAAAAAAATACCATTTGTCAGCGGTGGAGCATCTTTAACCCCTTAACTCCCAAGAATTTTTAGCAGAGTTCTCGAAAATCTGACATTTTCTTTCAAAGTGATTTTTCACCCTTTTGCAGCAATATTTTTGGTAATCAACCCATATATATTTAGAAACTTCAGATCACAACCTTTTCAAATTTTGTAAGAAAAATGGTGTTTTCACATTAACAACCGAAATTTTGGACTTTTACAAAAAAGTTAAAGTTTCTTACATTTATAACTCTAAAGACAATGAAAGTTTTTTAGATGTCAATTTATCAACCTAACAATCAAGTATATTATTGCAGAAAGGTTAAAAATTTTATCGAATGCCATAATTTCAATTTAATTTTGCATATTACCATGGTTACCAACAAAATTAAAAACCGATGATTTTTGAAAATGCTTAAATTAGTGTTTCACATGTCTTGCTTCATCTAGAGAAAATGTGTTCTATATTTAACAGGCTTGGTGATCTTTTACCTTTCGTATTAATTTCAAAAGAGAACGTGGTCAGAATTGGTATCAAATCATTAATCTTTTGCGTAAAAAATGTTACCATGGCAACCAAAATATAAACTACGGAAAAATGCGATTTTACACTGATAGAACCATTTTCACGGGCTTCCAGTTGACTAAAATATCGAAAAAAATGTAATGTGTTGCAAAATCGTTTGTTTGACATGTTACTGTTTATAATATTAAACATTTATATTCATACTCAGATCATTTCAATTTTTTGGAACGCCAAAAACCAACATCATAACCTGTATGTCATTGTAGCAAGCTGGCTTACAAATATTTATCAAGATGTTTAGATAATATATCTAAATATATATTTGTACACAATAAAAAATGCAATGCGGTACTCTCATAGTATACTGCAGTAATTTGTTACTTACCAACATTGTATAATGCTAGTTTCTTTAGTTTATCCACACAAAAGTATCAATATCCATCAAGATAATAAATGAATACAGAGTAAAAGACTAGCAGACAGCGTTTTTTCTTGACATAATTTGTGTATTCTACATGTACATGTACTCATAATAATTTGCATGTTATTTTTTTAAAGACAAAAACGCATATACATATTCTATATATGATAGAAATACAAACCATCTCTATTAATCATTTATTATCTGTGTGTTCTATGTCCAGTTCTATATTGCTTGGTTACCAAAAAGACAACCTTATATATATATATATATATATATATATTGGTAGAAGCCCTCACTTTTTCCCAGATATACATCTATATAAATTTGCAAAAAAAATGCATTGTACATATATGCGTATATGTGATGTATACCTTGTCCATATTGTAGATACCATGTAATGTAGTCGCTAAAACTGTCTATATTGTTAGGCTTTTTTAAATAAATTTTTTTGTCTATATATTTGGCAAAATAAAAAAGAAGCCTAATAATATAGGCAGGTTTAGCGGACTACATGTAATGCACATACATATATATATGTGTTATCTCTTGACCATATTGGTTATACAAGTGCAATGTCTACAAACATGCATATGTATATGTGTTAAATTATGTATTGACCATAAAGTAGATACATGTACACTGTCGTGTCTATACATGTATGTTTTATGTATTTACCATATTCTATTGTAGATGCACTGCAATGACTACACATGTATATGTCTTATGTCTTGACCATATTGTAGATACACTGCAGTGTCTACAGATATATGTATGTTATGTACTGACCATATTGTAGATACACTGTAGTGTCTACACATATATGTGTCTTATGTCTTGACCATATTGTAGATACACTGCAGTGTCTACAGATATATGTATGTTATGTACTGACCTTATTGTAGATACACTGCAGTGTCTACAGATATATGTGTGTTATGTACTGACCATATTGTAGATACTCTGCAGTGTCTACAGATATATGTGTGTTATGTCTTGACCATATTGTAGATACACTGCAGTGTCAACAGATATATGTGTGTTATGTACTGACCATATTGTAGATACAATAAAGTGTCAACAGATATATGTGTGTTATGTACTGACCATATTGTAGGTACTCTGCAGTGTCTACACATATATGTGTTATGTACTGACCATATTGTAGATACACTGTGTGTCTATACATGTATATGTTTTATGCATTGACCATATTGTAGATAAACTGCTGTGTCTACACATGAATGATACGCTGCAGTGTTTACATATATGATTCATATCTTTGACATATATGAATGTTATGTCTTGACCATATTACAGTATCTACATAAGCATGTGCATTGCATGTACTATGTCTTATTCAGATTGTAGACACACTGCAGTGCCTACCTGTATATATGTTATGTATTGTCATACACCTATGGTCTTTGTTTAGTCATACTTGTGTGATAACAATTCCAAAGAATTGACTTCACTTTTACTACATGTGCACTTTTGATATAGCTATGAATAAATCCATAAACATGTATCTGAACATTGTTTTCTGACATATGCTCTTTTTACAAATGATTTGCTATGATAAAAAAATGTATAATTTCAACATGAAACAATTCAAAAATCATATATGATTATTTCAATAAAGAAAGCAGAAAGATATGATGAAAATGCTGAGTCTCAGTACAGGGTTATGTTAAATACATCTGACCCCTTTCCAATTTGTGTAACATACATGTACATTTTTTAGCCTAATCTTTTTCTGGACAAATATCAATAGTATCTCTATCACAGAGCATAATATTTTACATTTGTGTCAATTGAAGCATGAAGAACTTTACAGGCAAAATATGTTTATACATTTTGTATCTCTGCTCAAGTTGCCCTGTCACTTCCCATCAGAAAACCATAATTTGGATTACATGTAAATGCATATGCAGTATAAAGAAGATGATGTATAAGATTCAGTTGACTTATTTGTATTATCAGACAACCTGCATTTTTAATGTTTTTAGTGCAAATAGTACATTGCATGTGTCAATCTTTGATTTGAGATTAAGAGCAGAATTTTTATTGATGCTGAATCTATCTGTAATATACATGATGTACATGTATAGGTATGTATATGAAAGGTGTCATTATTCTAAATGATTGTATCTCTGCAACTTTCACTACATAAGTTAACATGATCTATCCAAATTGAACACTTTTTGAAGAATTGTAAAAAAAATGTAGAACTTTGTGTTTGTGTCAGGATCCCCCTAAAATTTCAAAACATAGATTCCTTTGTTTTCATTTCATATGTTTTGTTTACATGTCAATAGACTATTTTTGCTAAACTGTACTGGATTAATTAGTTGACCTCCTCCTGGAGGACATTTCTAGTTTGTATTTGAAGAACAAATTCATTACAGTAAAATTTGAAGAATCATATTTTAAAAAAAATATATAAAAAATGATCTGGATATTAAATATCATTATAGATTATCTAATAAATTTTCATTGACACTTAAATTGTTTATTTCCATTACTTGTAATCGGTAATTTTCTAAATATCAAACAAAATGTATATATTTAAAATAAAGATAAGATATCATAGTCAGTATTTGAAGTTAATCTAGTATTCCAATCCACAAAATATGTATGGGTATATATATCGTATCAATGTTTTTTTTATATTTACACGGCATGTACATGTAGCTTATGTATATATGTGTTTAGTTCTATTGGTATTGATACAAATTAATATTTACGATGAGGTTACGGCATATTAGGTACAATGTATATACTTACACGCATGCACATTGTACATATATGTGTCACGTACGTACAGTAGATCTACATGTATATCGGCTGATAACACATCCATGTTAATTAGGTCCTCAGTGATTATGAAAGTGTCACTCATAAGATGTCCTAGTCAATCAATACTAACAATTTAGCTATAAACATTCGGGCCACCATAGAAAATAATCGGCGTCGGACACGTGTGCTTCAACACATGTAACTTTTAGAGATGAAAGTCCGGGGAAATCCCCGTTACTATAAATAGTTTTGTCTGTCGTCGTCAAGATATATTTGCTGAATTAATTTATTTTTTGAATACAGTCAAAGAAATCACTGTAAACATCTTTCTTGACATTTTTGCGTAAGATTTCAGAGGTTTTTTTAACTGCAAAATTGAGGACCGTTATCCGTGTGTTCTGGTAAAGTCGCCGATCGGTTTCGCACAGGTGCTTGTGAAACCGATCAACGTCAAGTCGTGGGACTGAGCAATTTTCCGTGGATGCATCTGTTGATTTATGGAGTCGTTGTATTGTTAATATGGTATGTTATGAATGATAAATTTGTGTATATTGTTCAGTATTTTCCTGACTTTCATCGTATCTATAAGTTATGCCAGATTGGTGAGAAAAAATGGTTAAAACTGACCACATATTGCTATGTATCGCGTAAAACCACACATCACACGTACTTTTTAGATGAAATCTTTGTTTTTGAAAAAAATGTTTGTAGATATTGCAAGATAAATATAAAATTGGGATACTAAGTTATCAACAGTATGAAGTTCAAGCATTATTTTTCAGTACTTTTTGATTAGCAAGGGATTCCATATCGGGTCCGTGCACTGAATGTTACGCCGACAGAAAGACGACGTCATCAATTTAAAATGTTCCGTTTTTCAGTCTGCATCTTTTTTAAACTCAATAAAACATCATGAAGACATTGTTAAATGAAAATTTCTTAAGGACACAAACTATTACTTGTTATCTCTAGTTTTAGCAGATATAATCAGTATCTCGATAGCTCCTAAAATAAGGGAGTTACGACGATTGGCGGATCGCCAGCTGTCAATCAAACTGCTTGGTACCGACCCCTTTTGCACGTGACCTTAGCCGCCAATTCGAATGCTCCGACATCACAGCCATTTGTTTATGTCAACACTGTAGACTTGTACGGCGTGTGTAATTTGAAAATGCGGGTTAGCGTTGGTGTTGGGATAAATATAACAGCAACAATCGACATCCTGATAAATTTGTTAGAAATGTTTTATTAAACCCCTTTCCTGAACCTGGAAGATCGCTGGACAATTGGATAAAACCGCCCGAGGCAACAGCTGATGTTCTGAAAGCACGTCTACGTGTTTTACACATGTTTTCAAAGGTAAAACTGTAGGCCTATGTAAGTAACTCATAAAATATTCTGTTGTGCATATGTCATATTTTTACAGATCATCAAGAAGTGTTAGCTCTAAATTTATTACTATCAAGACCTACTGATTTCTGAAGGTATAAAGTCGGTAACGTGTGTGGCCGTGACATAGGCCCAAAGTGTACAATACCAGAGACTAGCTAAAGTTATAGTTATTAGATACATGTTCATGCATGTGTATGGTTTAGACGAACATATATTTTGTCAGTAGGGCCTCGTTATGTCTGTATTAATGGTTTATATACAATGTACGATTGCCATGGGTACTTTTGTACATTAATGTCATTCTAATTCCAATTTTGTTAAAAAAAAAATATGACAAGTCAAGTGAATATACAATGTATAGCCTAGTGACTAGATAAAATCAAAGATTCAATGATGCATTATCAGTACTAGTTAGTGCATTTTTATAGGGAGTGAAAATACTGTGTACATGTAGTACATACATTAATATTCCTAACACACTGAAACCTTTACACAATGCATTTAAGTTTCTGATTTATGTAAAACTTCCTGAGATGAAAAAAAAACTTAGTCCCTCTTATAATTAAAGTTGCTTGAAAGTAATTATTTGAACTCTTACACTATATACTGTATATATATTTTTTAATCCTGATCATCACTTTAAACATGGAGGGCCAACCATCCCTGATCCACAGTCTGTTTCATTATATAATGTTTTAAAGTACATATTTGATAATGCAATAGAATATACTTAATTAAATGATATATTTTAAGCAGATTATTGAATTTTTTTTCTTCTTCAAATTTTCATATACATGTTGCATTCCAAAATCTATACCCAACCTTTCTTAATAATTCATGTATTTAATGTCTCTTATTATTGAAATGTGACCTAAATATTTGTTTTAATCTGATGTATTGTACTTTTATGTACAAGCTTGCCATACCCTGCTGAAAACAGCTTTGAGAAGTGATACATATATCATATATGTATAGTTACAATATTAGTCATATTGATTTTATCATTTGTTGCATCATGTCTGTGATTTTTTTTTTTATAATTTGTGTACATGTATATTAATCAGTCTTATAGTCATTGTGATGTCTGATTTGATTTATTTATAGACCCTAATTTCAATTTTTCATGAACATTTCTTAACTTAACTTAAGAAATATTAAGTTATCCTTAACTTAAAAGTTTCCAATGTAGAGCATTTCATCTAAGTTATTGGAAAATCTAAAGCTAAGAAATTTTTCTTACCAGGTCACAGGTATCTTCTGTAAAGAAGTGAACCCTATTGGAAAATGATACTTGCTGGATATCAGCTAAATTGAAAATTGACTGAGAGATATGCAATAAATAAAGACATGGAATTAATTTTTTTCTGTTTATTTATTTTCAAACAGAGTGCCATTGATTGGGGAACAAGTTGAAGAGGAAAACATACAACCAGGTTGTAAATGTCAGTCATGAAAGAGTTGACATATTCAGCACATATATACATGTACAGTTACAACTATCTTGGTGAGGATCATGATAAGTGCCAGTACATTGGAACAGTCCATCCATGCTGTAAAGTAAAACATTTAATTCATGTATATTCAGTGTACTTTTAATGAACATTTAATGCATATATTGTATATGAATTGAATAAAATATTAATTTATCAATTGTATGTATTTCAACATTTGTAGTGTTATAATGACAATAGATACAAATTTTTCTATTAATTACACTACAATATATTAAAATTCTAATGAACATCATATACAAATATTTGCAACAAACCTATCTTAATATGATTAATTTAACCATAAAGATATAGGCATATTGATATATTTGCAGGTGCTTATAAATGATGCAGATATCAATTACATTAGTTCTGTCCTGTTTAATGCATTGCACATCAATATTCTACCTTTATTAATACTCTGTGATTTTTTTGTATTATTGATTTTTAAATTTATATGTTCATTAAATCATTAAATTTATTTACTGTCTAGTTAAGTGTTTTATTTATGAAAAATATTCTGCCATGATTATTAGGCCTACCTCAACATATATTTAAAAAAAAAAGTTTAAAAATATAGGGCCCTATTAGGCTTTTGAAAAATGGCCTACAGACCATTCCACACACAATAAGTACTAACCATGCTTTAAACCATGAATAATGAATGTCATTCAACACGGTTTTAGAAAGCGATATGCCTACTTCAATATTTACAGAATGCGGGTGCTCTGACTTGCATTGACTGCAATATACATGTGTGAAAGTTTGCAAAATATCAATTGACAATTTCACAGTTTTTATTTTAAAATCACTGACAAACGATATTGTCCTTCGTTTTTGTTGAAAGATTGGTTAATAAGGTAATCATGGATGAAAAGTCATCTGAAAATTAGGCGGTCGCCATCTTGTTTACATTGCCGATGTCGGAGCAAACAGGAGTGATCTCCCTTGAATCGTTGGGGGCGTGGCTTAAACATCGGCTGGCGATCCGCCAATTCGTTCAACACCGACACGTTATTGGCGTAGTTTGGCGTATCTGGGAGTTAAGGGGTTAAAGTTTGCCATCATGAACCCCCCCAAACTCTTTGATATGTTCTATCCTAATATTTCGATATAGATGATTATGAAAACCTTATACAGCAGCCAAGATTGAACTTCACTTTATACATGCAGATTTTAAAATAACCCAAACTCAAATAATAATAAAAAAACAATTGTCCATCAAGTAAGATTGGCAACAACAAAAAATCAGCAATACACTTTTCAAAGTAGTCTACAGTGGTATCCCTAGCGTGAAATTATAAGCACGCCTAATGACGTGCGAACGCCGAAAATCTTAAGATATTGTGGACAAACACGGGAAATATGTGATTTATATTGTGTCAGACACAAGAAGTTAACTTCCGACTTATGAAGGAATTATGGAACCCACAGGTAAAGGTTTATTATCCAAACAGGCGTCGATTTCATGCGAAATCAGCTAAACCGTTCTCCAGTCACAAAAAGTTTCATCTATAAACAAGGAATGCCCTAACACCGGTTTTGTTTCTTACCAATATTGCCTTACTGCACCCGTCTCTCTGGCCTCGGGAACCGTTGTCTCTATTTTGGTGGGACCTAGGGGTTTGGTTGTGTTAGTTTAATGTCCTATTAACAATTAGTGTCATTTAAGGACATGCCAAATTTGTTTGGCACTGCCTCACTTTTGGCCTTGAGTTGAGCGTTCGCCCTTATGAGGAAGGCCTTGGGTTCTGTCCCCTGGCCGAGACACACCAAAGTCTATAAAAGTGGTAGTTTCTGCTCCTGCTTAGCGCTCGGCATACAGGGAGTGGGACGACTGGTTCGCCCGTTGTCAGTATAATGTGACCGGTTGGGGTGTGTTGCTTGGTGTCTTCGGCGGCATGCTTCAGTGATATAGCACTATAAAAAGGGCAACAGTTCCACTATACAAGAAGACACTACATGAATATAACACAGTCTCCCAAAACACGCACCTCGCAACACACCGCATACATGGGAGGCTGTCCTTATATGACCATAGCTGTTAACAGGACGTTAATTAATCAAACAAACAACCAAACAATGTTGGTGCAGCAAAGCCACTGACCAGAGGTCAGCTCCTGGCAACTGATCATATAGGATTTGAACTCGCTAACCAGAAGTGGAGGGCTTGTGGTAATATGTCAGGACATCTTAACCACTCGGCCACCACGGCCCCTTTCAGCCCTAAGGGACCGGGCCTTTATCAAGAATAGTTTTCCTTTCAATCAAAGGTGATGCAGACAAATATGAACCAAATTATTTTATCCTCATCCTCATCATCATGGCCACCCATCATCAATGCTGTAATCATTCATCATCATCCTCATCATTTTTATTATCCTCTCATCATCATTGTCATTCATCATCCTTATCATTCATCAGCATCATCATATATAACTCATCCTCATTTTCATAATCACTCATCATTATCATAGGTCCTTTCAAATCTTCCTTAGTAATATTAATGATCCTAATTAATTAACTAAACATAATTGAGCTGTTGGTATAAATAAAGGCATCACACAACATTCATACCACTTACACCACATACACGCACCTACTCGCACATACATATATTCTATTTTTCTCACAAACAAGAAAAGTCCTCACTTACATACTCATCTTTACACACATACATACACATTAGAAGAAACAAGAAAAGGAAAAGAGAAAAAAAGTAGTAAACAATAGATTGGGAAAGAAAGGAAGAGAACAGAGAAAGAGACTGGGCTAGAGACAAAAAAAACTTTGATGTTTTTCCATTAATGTGGCATTTATGCTCGGTGAACATGAGTTTTGCTTGGAATTGTTAAGACGTATGTGTTAGAATTTTAAGAATAATTAAATAAAATAAAATAAAAAGATCAATAATAATCAAGCCTATGAATATGTCTGCCCTTATATATTACAATTATGCAATAATATGTACTAGTATAAGTATATATTCATACAAACAAATATATACAGGAAATAAATGTGCTTATAACTTTGATATTTTTCCATTAATGTGGCATTTGTGCTCGGTGAACATGAGTTTTGCTTGGAAATGTTAAGACGTATGTGTTAGAATTTTAAGAATACTTAAATAAAATAGAATAAAAAGATCAATAATAATCAAGCTTATAAATATGCCTGCCCTTATATATTATAATTATATGTACCAGACAGTATAAGTATATATTCATACAAACAAATATATACAGGAAATCAATGTGCTTATAATTTCGTGAGTTTTTCATTCTGTATATATTATTAAGTGTTGTAAATAAATTGTAACTAAATATCAATTTTGACCAATCAGAAGGTAGGAAATGGCAGCCATGTTTTCGCAATCGGTCACGAAAATTCAATTGCACATCTCTTCACTCCTCCTAATACTCCCGTGAAGTTTCATTGCACTCCGACATGTTCAATAAATAATTTTGTCCAATCAGAAGCCAGGAGATGGCGGCTGTGTTTGTCACTCGGCGAAAACCTGGACGAATGTTTTTTTGTCATTTTATATTTTCTTCATTAATCTTTTGAAAACTATAAGGTTGGATGAATCGTTCAAATGGCTTCAGATGCCTTATTAACGTTAGTTATAACAGAGAAATTATGTACTGTAAAATTGTTTTTTTTACGCTTAATACATGCTTAGATGGAAACATACAATATACTTGCAGAAATCGCTTAACAAACCCTGTAAAAATGAGAAATGAAATTGTAGACCAGAATATGGCGTCATAGGCCACTGTATAATAGACGAAAGATAAATATTATGATTTTTGGCTGCCCAAAATCATTTTTATCTGTTACTGTAACTGTGCTTCTGAAATTAAAACCTATGCATTGAAAGTAATGTGATTCTCAAAATTTTGGTAACTGTTTGTGGCGCACAACATAATAAACACTATTCTTGATTCGTGATTATGAAAAATACGGCACATATAACTTAAATGTAAATTGTTGCATAGGGATTGAAAAGGAAATCAAATTGATTAGCATTATGGATTGTTACCTCTCTACTCTTATTGCTGAATGTACTGTGAAGTGACAAAAAACAATTCTTAATAATATTGAAAAAATATTACAGAACACATATACGATCAAGAGATTTTGATATATCCAATTTAGTGAGAAAAGAGTAGGTTACCAATTAACGCAGAACCGGTTATTTTCAAGTATCAAAATATTTGCAATTTGAAGTTAAAACATTGCAATTAAATTTTAACAGTTTTAAATATTTGCGGTCTTGCATTAACGATATATATACACGACTAATTTATCAATATTTTTCAGATCATAGCATTTGTTTACATTGTCTGTTGACCTATTCCCATTGTGTTACCATCTAACAATTAAATATTCTGAATTCATATATTATAAATACATATCAAAGCAGCTACATCGAAATGGAAAAAAAACTTCCTGAAATACAGAAAAACCGGAAACAAGTATTGGGAAAACGCTATGAAGGAATAACTGCGGAAGGTTCGTAAGTAGCTTCAAACTACACATATATGTAATTGGACATTAAAAGTGAACTGTGCGTTACATAATGAGATCCTAGTATATGTGTATATTCATTGTTTTAAAAGTCATTGTATGCAGAGGAGTCGCGTCAATCTATACTAAGCCCTTTCCCGAGATGACCTGTTGAATAGTTTAAAGCAAGAGGACATGAAGTGGATACACAGTAGAGTCCTGATTTTTATCCTTTTCCATAGCTCGTTCGAACAGCATATCTTTCCTGAAAAGAAACGTCAACAGTTGACCGCAATATTGATCAGCAAAGTCTTAGAAGAAGCCTTACCGTTAATTCGGCGTTACCTTGAAAACGAGGCTCAATCCAGCAGACGACAGTTTGACGGGATCAAGGAAACATTCAGCATTGTTCAGGCCGAGTTGGAAATTACTAAGAGGCAGATCAAAGAGTTACATGCTTTGTTGGAAGGTAACGTGATATTATCTTTTAGCTTTTGAATTGTCTCAATATTGGGGAACCCTGCATTGGAAACATTAAACATGTAGTATCAAATAATTTTCTTTTCCTGGTTTTTTTTCTTGGTGAATTCAATTTGATCCACACTATTCCATCAACTGAATATCAAAACTTTTTTCTTGCGTAGATTATTTTTAATACAGATCAGATTAAAATTCAATATATTTAATTCCAGATCTATGCAGACCATGCTGGGAATATTATCATGGCTACTGCTACAGGATTATACAAACACGCGCTACTTATGAAGATGCCCGGGTAAGTTTTAATTCATGCACTCCTTAAATTCATGATAACCGGTTCCAGCCTTTGAATAGGAAAAAGTTTGCATGTGTCTTCAGGGATGCACGAGTTTAAGATTAATGCAAACAATGCGCGTTTGCATTGAAGTGACACTATTCATCACCAATATTTATATATAATGAGGTGGAATGATACATATGTTTATGAACAGGTTGTCTAGGTAGATAAATAAAATGTGTATTTTATGAAAGTGCATCTTGTGAAATGTTTAAGAGAATTAGAAGTGTATAAGCCTAGCGGCTATACCGAATGTCTAGTCATGCCTACATGTAGGTCAAAAGGTACAGTGGCGCATATTGGTTAATATTCACTTATCATAAATAATTCAAAAACAATACAAAAGCACCACACAAATGCTTATCAAATAATATTGAAAGCCACCAATGTAAGAAGAAATAGATGTTTACGATGACTACAGAAACCGGAAAAGTCAAATGACCTTTTTCCTAAAAATACTTACGGAACGCGGTGATTAAAGATAACATTGGGTTTACCACATTGGGTTTACTACTAACAAGCACTGGATTAAAATTGATAATATGACGAAATACGGAGCACTCTACTGAATAAAAGATAACATGTCAAAATGATCGCCAAGTTGTGGCGTATATAACATTAAGGTACACATTGTCAAGAACCAACACATTTAGAAGGGGCAGGGAAAGTCAATTACGATAAATGTCAGTGATTAACTAATAGCAGTTTGTAACATGATTTTCGCTGAAAGATGTTGTATGTGTAACTTCTTGTTTAACACTAACTGTAACGGTAGCCTAACAGTGTTTGGACAAACAGATTAAAAAAACTAGTCTTATATTATGGCGCAAGAAAGACCTTATTTTTTCTGTATAAGATTGCCCTGGCAGTAGGGAGACATGACGATGTCTTGGGTAAATAAATCACCATGTCTCCCTACCGCCAGGGCAATAATATAAGACGTTTTCATATGTGGATATGAAGGATAGGGATATTCTGCCCGAGGGTCACAAAATGTTGTAAACCCCCAGGCTTCCCTATTCATCATATCCACGTATGAAAGAGTATTTGTTCTCTCACACCTCGATGTTTTATTGCAATTTTACTACTATGATTTCCCGCCATGAATTGATTTTGAAATTAATTCGAAAGAAAAATATGAAAATTGCTTGATCTTTTCAACTCAATTCCTTTTGTTTGTATCTGTTGAAGTACATCCATCTTATTTTCTGAAAATAGTGTTAAAATATTCCCCCCAAAATAGTAACTTTGGTATAACGCTGTGACGTCACGAGGCTCTATTGCATGGGTAGCCATGCAATACAGCCACAGGCGACATGAGCCAGTATTACACGGGCAGGTATGAGAGAAAAAACTTACATTCTACTAATGCTGTTTGTTATACACATAAACGTTGCACTACAGTGACAATTCTGAATAATATTAATTATTCTTTAGCATTCCCTTTTTGTTTATTTAAATTTGATGTACTATTCCAAATTCCTTGCCATTTCAGGAAGAAATGTAGGATGATAGCCATTGATCTATACTTGAGTATACATGTTTGTAAAAACTGAGGGGCCACGGTGGGCGAGTGGTTAAGATGTCTCGAAATATTACCACAAGCCCTCCCCCTCTGGATGCAGGTTCGAATGCCATGTGGGACAGTTGCCAGGTACTGACCACTGGTCGGTGGTTTTTCTCCAGGTACTCCGATTTTCCTCCACCAACAAACCTGACAAGTCCTTACATGACCCTGGCTGTTACGTTCAACCAAATAAAACCAAAGTAAAAACTGATATATCGTGGATAGTACTCATGTGCTATATTTAAACCTTTCTATATAGGACTGGTGTCAAAGCAGAAATGCGTTTGTTGCTGACGTCACAAGTGAAAAGGAATACAGATTCATAAAGGCGGAATTAAAGAAAAGCGGTCAAAGTAAGTGTCTTACGATTGACCATATGGTTGTTTTCATTAGTGACCCTGTCTTGAGTGACCACCTCTCTTATGCGACCTTATTTTGAGCTTCCCTTGGAGAGTCACTTAGAGTTTGACTGTATGTACAATGTATGGCTGTGTAAATATAAAGTAACCCCTCAGACGAAACAAATTAACAAGTGTCGCAATACGGAACTACATAATAGTTATGTCACAGGATATTCTTTAAAATATTTTTTTAATCTTTTTATATATTTAGAGATTAATCCATATATTTTTTTTTCTACCTTTATTTATTCCCTTTGCTATACATCTTCCAATATCTGTCTAATGCATCCGTTCTTTCGAAACATTAAAGACTATTTTTGTATCACAAGAAAAATACTATCTCGGTGGACAATTGAATCGCACAAGTGATGAATGGATATGGTACAGGACTGGGGAGAAGTTTGTGTTCACCAAATGGCATGTGGAAGACGGGGAACCTAATGATCTCAACAAGGACGAAGATTGTCTACAGATGCAGGGCCATCGCGATTTCAAATGGAACGATGTCTCTTGTACAAGAAATGCTTCTTTCATTTGCAAGAAAAGGTATTCAAACTGCAGATATCAATTATAAATGAACGCGTGTGGTGCGAGCGATTACACATATGTGTAGGTTAAGGTTACATTTTATTTCCTAATCTCATTAGTGTCATCATGCAAGTTATACGCTGACAAGAATGTTTATTTGTAATTTTCAGAGTTTTTGTTATATTTCTTATGTTTTAATTGATGGGATATTATAAAATAAACACGTAATAATTGGATAATTAAAAATATTAATCGAAAACCAGTATGTTCCGATGATAGGCGTCATGGTTTTTTTCTGTCAGACTGAGTGTTTTCTGTCAGTACATTCTGTCATCGCAACATGGATCGGGCGCCATGCATGGCAACGACGGGCCGAATCGTTTAACCAGTGTTAAAACCATCATTGTACTTTTATATCTATAGTCGTCACCGGTTTTTATGTTGTTTAAATGAATTTCAAACATCTTTTCCGGTTACATTTTGAATTTAGTCCGCTCAGCATATGTAAATCAAATGTTTGTTCGCCTCTATGCGACTTTCGTATCACAACATTGAAGAGTTCTACTATCGAGACAAGAACATGAACACATGGTCTACAAAAGTTTGATCCGCGAAATGTTTAGACATTGTCATATATGTCCGTAATGCCAAATTGCAGAAATATATAAAAAAAAAAAAATTAATTTCTTCTTTTTGAAAATATTTCTATATCTAATATATTTTTTTAATTTTGAAAATAATTGGCTATATTTTCATACTAAAATATCTTAAATTGCTGTTTATAGAAATCTCTTTTTTTATGTTACATTTCTATAATATATTCTCATTATTGTGACGAATTCTTTTTTTGTCTTTTACAGTGCATTCGGCAAAGAAGAAAAGACGAGTACCAGTCCACAATGTTGATTCACTCAGTTTCCTCATCCATCCATATATACCAATTTTCATTGAAATAAGAGAATATCTAACTTTGACAAATCTGAAGCTTCTATTTTGTAACCATGGCAACGGTTGATTTTGTAAATGCTTCATTTGTTTTCCGTACCATTACCACTATATACCAATTTGTATTGAAATCAGAAAATATGTTGAACAATCAGAAGACTGGAAATGGCGGCCATGTTTTCTCATTCGTTCACAAAGATTAAAGAGTGTTGCACACTTACGTACAAAACCCCAATACTTATTTGAAGTTTCATGGCAGTCTTTCTATGTTCGACAAATAGTTTTGACCAATCAGAAGCCAGGGAGTGGTGGCCATGTTTGTCATTCGTTCGCGAAAATAAAACGCCCTCTTGCACATGTACGCACCATTCTAATACTCATGTGAAGTTCCATAACATTCCGACACATATCTGTCGAGAAATCATGCGGACAAAATTCACTACAGAAGACACAAAATCATAAATAACCAATGTGTTTAAGGAAATCAATAATTACGAGCAGAAATGGACAAAAGATGATATGTCCCCGCGCTTCGTTTTAAGACATTATGAAAATCCCTTTCGTTAATGCATGACTTGTGAATGTTAACACTAGCTTGTCTCTAGGTGTGAAAGTCACGTGATACTTAATATATGACGCAATTATTCATTAAAGCTGTTTGGTTTATACATTATACATAAACATTATATTGCTAGACTGTAGTTATTTGATGAATTAGTTCAATGCTCATGATTTGATATTTAATTTAAGTTTGAAAATAAGATGAATAAGGACATGTTGCAGGATTTGATATCGCAAGTCTTTTAAAGATGCTCCACCGCCGACAGAGCATGAATGATATTCATTTTTTGAACAAAAATTGGTGTTCAATCGTGTGCATGTATGTCTAATTAACACAAAAATAATATATATATTTTCATTTTGCCTTTGGTGCATGCGCAATCAGTACTTCATTCCATATAGGATATAGTGCGTCGGAATTTTTTCGCGATGCAATTAATTATTTTTCATATTTTTAACTTGACGTAGAATTAGAAGCTCAAACTTTTCAATGGTGGTAATGGTGTAAAGTAAGTTATTTTTGTAACTGAAGAAAAATACTAAATCGTCTGCTCCTGTTTTTGATAGCGAAAACATACTAATTGTCGGCGGTGAAGCATCATCAATTATTAAATTAGTTAGTAATTAATGAAAGAGTATGAATTTGCGAGATGTTATTCTTCAATGAGATATCATCGCAGCATTTATTCAACGCTTTGTATATATATGCCAAGTTCTTAAATACATGTGTATACCTTTCCGCTGACGACCTCTTATTTCTAAGTATTTTCTAAGTATTCACAGATTACACAACTTGTACATTTCGGAACGTATCGTCAGTTACGACATTTGAACCCAAACTTTAACAAAGGGTATTTCCAAATAAAAAATATAAGCAGAGTACATCATGTTCCGTCATTGTTTTCTGAACGTTATGCAGGACATAGCTACCTATATTTAGACTATAATGCGAATAGCCAGGGTATAGAATCAGGAAGCTTTCTCAAAATCACGAACTCTCACCTCAAAGTTTAAAACTAGCAATGTCAAAGCAGAACAATGGTGTGTACATACGCGGAAATAAGCTGGTTTTCCGTTCGGTTAGATACCATTACAGAAAATGAAAAACAATAGCCTTTGATATTATTCGAACGGAAACAAGCATTTATGATATAATGAGTCTCATTGAGAAAAAAGGAAAATACAACACTAAATCACATGGACTTATAGGAATAACAGAATCAAGCTAAATATAGATTATGGAAATCCTCTTTTTGACAGAAGATTTCATAGAGAGGCGAATGTTTTGCAGCCTGATGGATAATCAAGAGTGTAATTAAATAAAATAAAAAAACATGTATATATTTAATAACAACGTAAGTTGAATTTGATATGTGAAAACCACAACTTTTAACACAGAAAAGTTTTTTGTACTCTTATTCTACTTTGACCGCGAAAATACAATATATAAACTTACCACAGCAGATAAAATAGCATACCTACAATTCTATAGTCAGACTCATACTGGAGTACTACTTCTATTGAACCCTCATCAAATAAATCAAATGACACATTTGATAAACATGATAAACAACAATCACTTATTGGGGAACCTTTATGCATATTATGAGCGGTAAGTTCGACATAGTCATAGGACTTTTAAGTTTAAATATCAAAAACATAACTGACATTTTTGTTAGGCCACTCGACAACTACGAAAAAAACAAGAACAAAAAAAAACACAAAAAAAACCAACAACACATAAACGAAAGAAAGTATGTTACAATCATGTTAAACCGAGTAGAATTAGAGAATTAAGATACTATTTTTCATTTTCATTTGTAATCATCAAATGGAAGATGATAAAGAGACATTACTCTTGATATTTACATTTGTACAAAATCCGCAAAGCCATAAATATATTAAATGCGCTTTATCTATTTTTAAAACACTAAATCATTTTTAGGTTAATAGGTTAAAACCCTTCTCCAGTGGAGGTATCGACGTTTATAGGTTTTCTTCGTGTATTTTGCTTGATGTTTACGAAGGATGTTGTGAACGGGGGACCCTTACTCCTGTGGAACCTCAGGTTTTAGAACCAATATATACACATCTGGTATGTCGGCTACAGTCAAGGCCGCCTAAACAGGAAATAAATAAATATTAGATTATACACATAAGGTAAGTATACCAAATACATACATGGGTATTCAATGTCAAGTACCTCTTACATGGCCCCAGTTGATGATAGGACGGAACAAAATGATATCAGATAGAAATCAATCCAGCCAACAGCTTTTGTATAGTAACAATAATCTTATGAACAAAACGCTTTTGAGACAAACAACTTTTGGTGAATCTGACGTGCGGTAAAGTGAACTAGGAGTTCCAGCAAATAAAGCACTACGACTCACCGCCTACAATCTGGTATTTAGAAAAAAATCCCAAAGACAAAGCGATAGACTTCGACTTATATCAGGTAATCACTCTTTCTTTTATTAATGATATTATAAAAATTCTATAAACGCCTCTTAATCAAACGCCAAATACTTTTCCAAAACTAAATTTATAATTTCTTGGAAACAATAATTACAAAGTAAAAATGATATCCATGGCCAAATATGAGGTTACAGCATCAAACAAACTGTTTTGCTGTCTAGTGCAGTGATAATCAACTAAAACGCTGTAATTAGATCTAGAGCGAAGGCGGGAAACAAAAGACGACCCGCGTTACAAAAAAAAACTTTTATTGTGTACTTATTAAATTGTTCAGAAGGCGGTGAACGTAGTAATCGCGGTAATCTAATAACTTACGACTCTACAAAATTATCAATCTCGTTTTACATTCCTATTTTTTAATATATGATTCGTTGTAGTGACCATAAGTTGGAAGGTTCGAGGTCATATATTCTGACATCTTTATCACTAATCCACCGCGGTACCTCTGGCGTGGACTTATGTATATTATACAGTTAAGGGGAAAACAAACACTTTGAATGATGAAATGTCCGGAACAAATGAATGAAGTGTCATTTTGGCCATAAGTACATACTGATAGTTCCAGGTTACATACTAATGGAAATAAATATACTATATCTAAATTTGGTCACAAATACGTATTAATGGTAGTTCAATGTTACATACCAATGAGAATAGATATATTATATCTTTATTTGGTCATAGGTACGTGATGATGGTCTAGTTCAAGGTTACATACCAATGAGAGTAAATATACTATATCTATATTTGGTCATCAGTACGTGATGATGGCAGTTCAAGGTTACATACCAATGAGAGTAAATATACTATATCTATATTTGGTCATAAGAACGTTATGATGGTAGTTCAAGGTTACA
This sequence comes from Argopecten irradians, assembly GCF_041381155.1. Classification (NCBI taxonomy): domain Eukaryota; kingdom Metazoa; phylum Mollusca; class Bivalvia; order Pectinida; family Pectinidae; genus Argopecten; species Argopecten irradians. Next base: position 31,771,203 of record NC_091146.1, read on the forward strand.
TATCGAAGAGAGTAAATGTATTATATCTTAATTTGGTCATAAGAACGTTATGATGGTAGTTCAAGGTTACATACCAATGAGAGTAAATATACAATATCTATATTTGATCATCAGTACGTGATGATGGTAGTTCAAGGTTACATACCGATGAAAATAAATATATTACATCTATATTTGGTCATTAGTACGTGATGATGGTAGTTCAAGGTTACATACCAATGAGAGTAAAATATAATATATCTATATTTGGTCATAAGTACGTTATGATGGTAATTCAAGGTTATATACCAATGAAAATAAAATATATTACATCGGTATTTGGTCATTAGTACGTGATGATGGTAGTTCAAGGTTACATACCAATGAGAGTAAATATAATATATCTATATTTGGTCATTAGTACGTGATGATGGTAATTCAAGGTTACATACCAATAAGAGTAAATATACTACATCGATATTTGGTCATCAGTACGTGATGATGGTAATTCAAGGTTATATACTAATGAAAATAAATATATTACACCTGTATTTGGTCATAAGTACGTGATGATGAAGGTTACATACCAATGAGAGTAAATATACTATATCTATATTTGGCCATTCGTTAAACCTTTACATGGAAAGAACAACAATTTACATTATAATGTTAAATCAGATAGTATTAAATCATTAATTTTGTTGTCATTGAAAGATGATAAAGGAAAGTGTACAAAACTCCCTCGTAATGTATAAGGTTGAACAAAATACACAAAATTCATTAGATATATTGAAATACTCCACATCCACGTTTATAATAAATTAATATCTAATTTTTAGGTCAATAATTAAAAGACCTCCATGAAAGCATTATGTAAAATACACTAAGCCATAAAAATATATCAAATTGCGCTACATCTACATATATAGCAATATCTAATTCTGAAGTTAAAAATTAATAATTAGAGAAGCGTCAATTGATAATAGAGCAGCGTCAGTTGGTATAGATGAACGTCAATTGATAATAGAGGAGCGTCAGTTGGTATAGATGAACGTCAATTGATAATAGAGGGAGCGTCAGTTGATATAGATGAACGTCAGTTGATAAAAGAGGAGCGTTAGTTGGTATAGATGAACGTCAATTGATAATAGAGGAGCGTCAGTTGGTATAGATGAACGTCAATTGATAAGAGAGGAGCGTAAATTGGTAGTAAAGGTGCGCCAATTAATATTAGAGGAGTGTCAATTTGAAATAATGGAGCGTCAATTGGTAATAGAGGGGTATCAATTGGTAAAAGATGAACGTCAATTGATAATACAGAATTGTCAATTGATAAAAAGGGAACGTTAACTGGAAATAGAGTAGCGTCAATTGGTAATAGAGTAGCGTCAATTGGTAATAGTGGAGCGTCAATTGGTTATAGTAGAGTGTCAATTTGTAAAAGAGTAGCGACAATTGGTAATGGGGAGCGTCAATTTGTTATAGATGAGTGTAAAATGGAAATAGAGTAGTGTCAATTGGTAATATTTGAGCATCAATTGGTTATAGAGTAGCGTCAATTGGTTATAGGGGAGCGTCAATTTGTTATAGATAAGCGTCAATTGGTTATAGATGAGTGTCAATTGAAAATAAAGTAGCGTCAATTGGTAATAGTTGAACATCAATAGGTTATAGATGAGCGTCAATTGGTAATAGAGTAGCGTAAATTGGTAATACAGGAGCGTCAATTTGGTATAGATGAGCGTCAAGTGATAATAGAGTAGCGTCAATTGGTAATAGGGGAGCGTCAATTGGTTATAGCGGAGCGTCAATTGGTTAAAGAGGAGCGTCAATTTGTAATAGAGGAGCGTCAATTGGTAATAGAGGAGCGTTAATTAGTAATACAGACAGCCGCGGAAACTACGAAGTCTGAATTAAGTAATAATAGTCAGACGATGTATTTCCTGATACGGAAATAGAGATCAGGAAGACACTAAGTTGCATAACCCGGAGTTGAAATATATAAATACATATACATATATACAGTTTTCTCTGAGGTGCTGTTATACACTGATGAGAACAGAAAGCGAATTAGTTTTGCTAACTCATTGGGTATTTACAACAAACGCCAAATGAAGTGGGTACAGAGTTTCGCTCTAACACTTATCTTAATCAATACATGTTACTCACAGCATATATTTCCTAGACAGGGCAGGAATCAATACACTTCGGTGCTGACTGATGAGGTATTACAAGAAGCCTTGACGTCCATTCGGCGTTACCTGGAGAACGAGGCAGTCTCCAGCAGACGACAGCTCCATATAATTAAGGAGACATTGGTATCTGTTCAGGCCGAGTTGGAAACCACCAAGAGGCAGGTTCAGGACATACGAATATTGGTCGAAGGTATGGAGATATTTTATTTTGTTCTCTACTACATACCATTTAACGTTTTCAGTTGAATCCATACCACAACGTTATCTTCATTTTCTTACCATCTTGTTATATAATAAGGACACTATATCAAGTCTCATAGAAATATATTTCTTTAAACGAGATTCGGTTTCATGAAGTCTTAAAGTAGATCGATAAATAGCTCGTGGACTTTCGTCTGTAGAAAAGCAACATTTGAATCCATCCCATCACACAAGAGACATCTTTACTTATAGCAATACAAAATGGACTGTTTTATCTGTTTGCTAATTGTAACACTAAACAAAAAGCTTCAAGTCAAAATATTATATTTTGTTTCACTAAAGATTAATTTAATAATAGTAACATCATTGTAAGGTCCCCTATTTAGTTATCAAGAGATGTGAACATATATATATATATAGCCTAAATTCATTTCTTCGTGGAATGACACACATATATTATTCATAATTAAGTTGACACATTGACGAGATCCCGGTGCGATTTAGGCTCCCTCGTCAAAGCATAATCTATGTCAGACAAAGGAAAGAGGAATTTTTCTTTGACTTTCTCTTCAGTGAGATGGCACAATCAGACACGAAAAAAAATCTCAAAGGAGCAGGTCTCTAAAAAAATATTATTTAAAAGTTACAAGAAAATATGGAAGAATATAGGACACAATAGAAAAATAGCACTATCCTCCCATCTCATAAATAAATACAAAATGTTTTCTATATACCCAAATACTTGTTAGAAGTGTCTGTTAAAACTTCATCCCGCATGCTAAAGGCCGGAGATTAATTTAGGTCTGTATAACTACTATCTGTTAGTTTCCAACGAATTGTACCTGCTGCCCCTCTTATTCGACCTTAAATGAATGCCGCTGGAATTGTACCAGTTGCCCTAATAACAAATATCGTTTAAGGCGATTACATATAGCATTTGATATTTTTCTTCGTCCCAACTGAAGGTCTTGTTCTTAATGTCTCCCTTGATACTAACTCACTTCTGGTCGTTGAGTTCATCGTTCAACCTGGTAAGGAAGGCTCAGTTTTTTTTTTTTTTTTTTTTTTTTGCTCCTGCTTATCGTCCAATATAAAGGCAGTTGAGACGAATTTCTTAGTCGTTTATGACTAATAATTGTATAAAGCCGATATGGACATTTTTTTTTGGTCTGTATGCCATGGGGGTGGAGGGAACCCTTTCTTCGCATAATGGATTCATTACCAGTAACCTTTTTGGAACTTGAAAATTATATCTTCTATATACATACAGTTTTTGGTAATTAAACATCTATGAAAAAGTATTCATAACTACCAACTTCCACATTCAAATTTTATATCAAATAATTATAAGACGTTTTTACCATTATATGTTTTCAACAACACATTGTACCTTAGGTATTAAGCTATGTACTGGCTGTTTTTAGAGAAAGAACTCATATAAGCTATGTCTGTTGTTCGATACTTTTTCACATATTTCTGAAATAAAATTTGTTGAAATAAAATCTTATCCGTAATCAGTAAAATATGACCGGGGGATGTTTCTTAATTCGTTGATTCGCTACGTTTCACACTCACATCACATCCCTCATAGGCAACAAGAACATATTGAGGCCATTTTGGAACAAACAAGGCCAAATATGTAACAGGAAACACGTCCGAAATAAAAACAGTTTTCCTGCCGACTTAAGGTGGAGCTATATAACTTACTGAAAGAGTTTATTTTACAAACACGTGCCGATTACATCAGAAATGAGGGCCCTAGCGTGTACATTTTCAGTTATTAAAGAATTCTTCTCTCAAAAATAATATCCCAACACACCTTACAGTATTATTTCTTTCCAAATTGCCTTCCTGTACCTGTCTCTCTGGTATCATGGACCGACACACTTGTTTTGATTTTGAATTGATTCCTTTGCAATGTTAAGTATGTTGTAGACCAAATGTTTTCGTTACTATTATTAGAACAGAATTGTCCCTCATTTGGACCGAGCCTCAAGTTTATAGAAAAACTGTTTCCTTTTAATGAAAGATGTTAAAGACCAATAAGAACCAAAACTTTCAACTATACAATAGAAATTTCATAGTGGATCCCTCCATCAGAAATTGGTTTCCCGTGCTCTAAATTTGAAGTTTCAGACTAAATATGGGTATATAATTCATCAAATCGTTAATAAACCTTACATGTTAAAACGCAGTGTTGGCAGACGGAAAAAAAAACAAAAAAAACAGACGTCGTACCAAAGTACAACATTACCGACCATTCGCACCAGAAAAAGTAATAAATAATAAAAGTAGTATGTAGCTGTAATAGCTGCAAAGTGCCCAAGGCATAGTAAATTAGGTTTTATAGTTATTTGTTTTCCTAATATAACACTAATGAGAAACCGTCTTGGTGACCGTAAGAAAAAAGACTGTGAAACGCCGAGTCTTGCAATTGTATTATTTATCGCGAGTAAATAAGCCCATCGAGCATATAAGCCCATTTTTGTTGTTATTGTCACTTAGGTTTCTAGATGTTTGTGATGCAGTACGTGAAGACAAGGTTCAAAATTCGTTTTGACTTCAACGCACAGAAACAATTTAAACGTGCCTTTAATTAATTTATGTGGAACATACTGAAAAAAAATGAAAATCAAATTAGTTATCTTACTGTTTACATTAGTCTACCCTTCCGGTGTGGAGGGTCTTTGTGAAAATGACCAATTCAGCAGAATTCATCGAGTTGACCTTTCGGATATCAGTTCAGACAAACTCACTTTAAACATGGAAATGAGAAGCCTGACGATGTGCGCAAAATACTGCATGACTGAAAACGGATGCAAGTCTTTCTCTTACACGGATAACACCCGAACCTGTGATCACCTATTCCAAAGCACTAATGGAAAAAAAGTATTCACGTAAGTGTCCTGTCGTTAAAGGTCAATTACATTTCAAAACAGCTTTCGATTTTAAAATGGAAAGTAAAATCAATTGTTAATTTCGTATAAAAAATAAAGATGCTCCACCGCCGACAAATGGTATTTTATCACTAAGACGTTTTTACCTTCTATTTTTTTTTCAAGTATGAAATATTATATGTTTTCAACAACACATTGTACCTTAGGTATTAAGCTATATACTGGCTGTTTTTAGATAAAGAACTCAGATAGGCTATGTCTGTTATTCGACATTTTTTCACATATTTCTGAAACAAAATTTGTTGAAATAAAATCTTATCCGTAATCAGTAAAATATTACCGGAGGATGTTTCTTAATTCGCTGATTCGCTACGTTTCACACTCACATCACATTACATATATGGGAGAATGTTCTTTTATATTCTTATCTGATAATAAGCCCTCATAGGCAACAAGAACATATTGAGGCCATTTTGAAACAAACAAGGCCAAATATTTAACAGGAAACACGTCCGAAATTAAAAAAAAAAGTTTCCTGTCGACTTAAGGTGGAGCTATATAACTTACTGGAAAGAGTTTATTTTACAAACACGTGCCGATTACATCAGAATTGAGGGCCCTAGCGTGTACATTTTCAGTTATTAAAGAATTCTTCTCTCAAAATAATATCCCAACACACCTTACAGTATTATTTCTTTCCAAATTGCCTTCCTGTACCTGTCTCTCTGGTATCATGGACCGACACACTTGTTTTGATTTTGAATTGATTCCTTTGCAATGTTAAGTATGTTGCAGACCAAATGTTTTCGTTACTATTATTAGAGCAGAATTGTCCCTCATTTGGACCGAGCCTCATGTTTATAGAAAAACTGTTTCCTTTTAATGAAAGATGTTTAAGACCAGTAAGAACCAAAACTTTCAACTATACAATAGAAATTTCATAGTGGATCCCTCCATCATATATTGGTTTCCTGTGCTCTAAATTTGAAGTTTCAGACTAAATATGGGTATAATTCATCAAATCGTTAATAAACCTTACATGTTAAAACGCAGTGTTGGCAGACGGAAAAAAAAAAAAAAAAAAAAAAAAAACAGACGTCGTACCAAAGTACAACATTACCGACCATTCGCACCAGAAAAAGTAATAAATAATAAAAGTATTATGTAGCTGTAATAGCTGCAAAGTGCCCAAGGCATAATAAATTAGGTTTTATAGTTATTTGTTTTCCTTATATAACACTAATGAGAAACTGTCTTGGTGACCGTAAGAAAAAGACTGTGAAACGCCGAGTCTGGCAATTGTATTATTTATCGCGAGTAAATAAGCCCATCGAGCATATATAAGCCCCTTTTTGTTGTTATTGTCACTTAGGTTTCTAGATGTTTGTTTGTGATGTAGTACGTGAAGGCAAGGTTCGTTTTGACTTCAACGCACAGAAACAATTCAAACGTGCCTTTAATTAATTTATGTGGAACATACTGAAAAAAAATGAAAATCAAATTAGTTATCTTACTGTTTACAGTAGTCTATCCTTCCGGTGTGGAGGGTCTTTGTGAAAATGACCAATTCAGCAGAATTCATCGAGTTGACCTTTCGGATATCAGTTCAGACAAACTCACTTTAAACATGGAAATGAGAAGCCTGACGATGTGCGCAAAATACTGCATGACTGAAAACGGATGCAAATCTTTCTCTTTCACGGATAACACCCGAACCTGTGACACCTATTCCAAAGCACTAATGGAAACGACTGCTGGTCCATCGAGTTCAACGAAATTCTTCTCAAAGCCACCACGTAAGTGTCCTGTCGTTAAAGGTCAATTACATTTCCAAAACGGCTTTCGATTTTTAAGATGGAAAGTAAAACCAGATTGTTAATTTCGTAAATTAAAAACGGTTTTAGCTTTTGCTTAAAGATGCTCCACCGCCGACAAATGGTATTTTATCACTATCAAAAACAAGAGCAGACGATTTAGTATTTTTCTTCAGTCACCAAAGTTACTTACTTTACACTATTACCACCATTGAAAAGTTTGAGCTTCTAAGTTTACTTCAAATTAAGATATGAAAAATAATTAATTGCATCCCGAAAAAATCCGTGGTACTATATCCTATATGGAATGAAATACTGATTGCGCATGCACCAAAGGCAAAACGAATTATTTTATATTATTTTTTGTGTTAGTTAAACATATATATACACGATTAAACACCAATTATTGTTCAAATAATGAATATCATTTATGCTCTGTCGGCAGTGGAGCATCTTTAATACTACCTTTCTCATTATCTTCTGAACAATTTCATTATAATGAATTTAATGTTAATTGTTATAACGTGGGTTGTCATATGTTTCCCGCCGTCGTCCTAATTACTGCGCATTAGTTGACTATCATTGTGCCAGACGGCAAAACAGCGACATGAATCACCACAGGTAAAATGAATAATGTGGAAACTAGTAGATGTTATGGAGTATTAATTTGTTTTTGAACTTGATTCTGTATTGTGTAAACTATGTGGAAAACCCAGTATTGATATTGTGCTTCACTTTTTGCTCGAATGTCTTAACCTGTTTTAAACTCGTGACCTAATGATGGATGGAGTAGTGAACGCTATAGATGTTCCCTCTTATATTTTGATTAAAAATTTAGATGGCACAAACGAATGTAACTTCTTATTGGAAGATCGTCCGTGTATGAAACTGCATGAGTATGAATGGGAAAATTTAATGGTGAAATGCAAGTAAATATCCAGGAAATGCTGAAAGTGATGAACACAATTCTTCACTTTTCTGTATCTTTATGTATTATTTATCATGTAAATATATATGTGCTGTATTATGTGAATTGAAATATATTGTTTGATTGACATAATCTCTTGTAAAAAGAGGAAATATAGAATGTCTGTTTGTCTATCAATCTGTCTTCCTGTCTGTCTACCAGAAACTTAATTTGGTTCATTTGGTTCAAATTGATCAAATTTTGAGTTACCGGAAACTTGTTGTTAAGATCGTGGCCTTTATTCCGGAATGGTACACATACAAATATTGAAATATTCATAAATGATAGACAAATGAGGCGATGTTTCGGACAGGGATTATAATTAGACAGTTTTTCAGTTCGAATCGCATTTAGAATATATTTTGCACTCAATTTCAAATAAATATCGAAAATGCCTGTGTTTTATTACTTTTTCATTATACATTGTGTTCCTATAATCGATTTATTTCTTCCACCAATTCACAAAACGATTTTAATAAAAACGTGCTATTATGTTTCTATAGTTGTCCAAGACCAACCGATACTGTGTATTTTCAACCCAGGAACGAATACACGGATATACATGTAGGTTAAAGCTTCCTCTTTTAACTCAACCATATATTATTTATCATTACTATTGATTTTGAGCAACGACGTTTTCTATATTTAAGAAAATGTAACCCGTTTCAAAGATATAATTTTAGGCATTTCGTCTCTAGGGCCGCAACAAAAAACTGATAAATTATTTAGTAAGGATTTACGTGGTGTTTTGTTTGTTTTATTTTTATTTCTTGTTGGATTTTTTCTTTTTTTTTTCTTTAATATGTGACGACATATCGACTGTATATAACCTTCCTCACACGTGCGGACGAAAATAATAATTAGATTTGTTTGTTTGTTTATTTGTTTGTTTAATTAAATATTGTCCTATTAACAGTCAGGGTCATGTAAGGTCGGCTTTCCATGTATTCTGTGTTTAGCAAGGAATGCAGCGTCATATCATACTCCGTCTTTACATCAAATAAAATGAAGTCACAATCATTACCTACCCACAAGCGATGATGAAACTAATTTTTATGTAAGACGAAAAATATTTGTTTCAGTGTTGCGTGAAACGTATTTTTATGCAAGACGAAAAATATTCGTATTGATGTAGGGTGAAACGTATTTTTATGTTAGACGAAAAATGTTTGTTTTGATGTAGGTTAAAAAAATTTTGTATGTGAGACATTTTTTTTTCTTATCTTGGGCGATATTTTACATGCTCACATTAAACTTGTTTTAAGGAGAGGCCGTGTATATGCTTGTTGCCTTTTGACCTACTCCGAGTCTTTAACAACAGACAATAAAATATTCTGAAATGACAACAACGTGTTACATGAGCACGCAAAGAAAACTATTATTCACCATACATCCAAAAAAAAATTACTGATATGTATCAAAGAAAATAATATAATTTCTTTCATACCTACACGTGTAATACTGGCTGGTCCAGGGCAATACACTCATGTCTCCTGAGGCTGTATTGCATGGCTACCCATGCAATAAAGACTCGTGACATAACGATGTCAACAAAATATCTATTTCCTCAGTAAAATTTCACATATTTTTTTCACAAATATGACTGGTTTTACTATAAGAGATACAAACAACGGAATTTGTGTTGAAAATATCATGCTATTTTTCATGTATGGGAAATTGACTTCTAGTCGAGGATTTCTTCGAATTTATTTCAAAATGGCGGGATATTATAGCTGTAAAATTGCAATAAAACGTCGAGGTATGAATGAAAAATACTCTTTCATAAGTGGATATGAAGGATAGGGATATTCTACCCTCGGGATCACAAAATGTTGTAAAACCCTCGCCAAGCCTCGGGTTTTACTACATTTTGTGACCCTCGCGTAGAATATCCCTATCCTTCATATCCACATTTGAAAAAGACTAATATTCTGTGCCTCTGTAGATGTCACACCTAGTATATTTACCGTGTTATACATTGTAGCCTCCGGCGTTTACGAATATACTATCATAGGCGGACCGACTATACAGGTTTACCTAGATATGGATACAGAAGATGGTCCGTGGATTGTAAGTACAGCAAAATACAGGCCGTTATGATGGAAACAGAATGCGTATGATCATCGTAAACACATACTTTACCAATTACGACAAAATTGATGTAAGGAACATCAAAATCTATGAAACATGCAGCGTTCTTATTTGTTGCGCATGCTCAGCGTTAACAAATATTTAATATTATCATAAAAAATAATGACTTATGAGTTTTATTAATATTTGTGAAATTGAAAATTAATTTATATCAAGAAATAGCTATTTAATGTTGTGGAAAACGTATATTTACTAAACGTAATGGCATAAACATCACGTTTTTCTTTATCCAATCAAAAAAATCATCGTGGGCCATTTAGGCATGTGACTAGAAAAGTTATACGGGTCATTTAGGTACAGGACTAATAGAGGATTGGTGCATCACATCGTTTTTATTGTAATAAATTGGTATTCTCATCTAAAACTGTGTCCGTTTTACTACATTGTACTATTCTTTGATATATTTAAAGGCGTTTTCAATTCTATCCAGGTGGTACAGAGACGAACAAGTGCTGACGTGGATTTCTATCGGAACTGGGCTGACTATAAGAATGGATTTGGGGGTCTGCTGGGAAACTTTTGGCTTGGTAAGTCATCTTGTAGTGTATTTACATGCTGACTGTTATATGCATGTCAGATCCAGTCATATTCGGTCACATCCGGTCATATTTGATTAGATCTGGTCATATTTGGTCTTATTTGATTCTCAGTGGGTTTTTCTTTCTCTCGACCACAGGAAATGACAAAATTCACCTGCTGACAAGCACCCCGATGATCCTACGTGTTGTACTGGAGGGATGGGACGGAACTACAGGATATGCCCAATACTCGTCTTTCCAGATAGCTAATGAGGCTCAGAATTATAGACTGTCCGTCTCGGGATTTTCCGGTAGCATTTCATGTAAGTGCCTTACTTGCTAGTGCACACAGCATATTTGTGTGCGTTATATTATCTTTTTTCTTGAACCGGCCCATATTTTCTTTGGCTCAATCCTGTTTATATCGGCTTAACCCCAGTTGTGCTAGTCCCGCCATTTGTGTTCTACTGGTCGAATGCTAAACCCGCCTTTTGGCGTTCCCTAGAAAAAAAAAAGAGAAGTCATCAGGTCTTTTACGGTTTTATATTGTCTTCTGAGTCTTCAGTGGTAATACTGATCTACCCGCTGTAATAAACAAGCGTCACATGACACTGCAGTTCATAAAAAGTTATATAATATGTGTTTAATAAAATGTAATAGAATTATTATAAAAACGTCGTAAAACACACTTTTGCCTCTAGATATGACAAAAAAGGGATACTCTATCTTCGAAATCACCAAATGTTGTGAACCCATGGCAACGGTGTTTACAACATTTCGTAAGCCTGGAGTAGAATATCCCTGTTCTTCATATCCACATACTCCATAATCAATTTTTTTATTTTTTTTTTATTCAACAACCTTTTTCACATATCATATACAATACAAGGGGATTGAAATAGAAAAGTATAACTCAATTTCTTATGCAGCAAACAACACAACCGTCTTCGCCCGTTCTTATATTTGTAGGTTGGTAAATTATTTTAAACGTCCTGTTATTATTGGACAATTTTTTTTGTGTTTCACGTTACATGCGAATTTCTGTATATAGAAACATATGGTAGAAGTATAAATAATGTAACATTTAGCAAACGTGGGATCAAAGCACAACAAAACTACAGCTCAAGCCATTGAATTCCATTAAGTATTATTATTCATACAATTGTCCTCACATTTCCTTGATGCTGAACTATAAATAGGTGCAAGAAACTATTTCATAGAAGATCTCGTTCAAGGGACAGAACTCGGAGTCTTCTTTAAGAGCGGACGTGAAATTCAAATCTAAAACTGAGGTGTTGTCAAGGGCGACACAATGACGTTCATATTGTCTGTTTTTACGTCCTTTACACAGCTAGTGTCATTTAAGAATTGATTTATAAGGTGGAATACCTCAACAACGAAATTAAACTCGTAACCCACAGGTTGGGAGTTCGTAGTTACATATAGGGACACCTTCACCGCTCGGCAACCGCGACCCAAATTACGCGAGGAAAGATCATTTAGAACAATACATTATAGATAAAAAAAAAGTTTTTTAAAATAAATGAATTGTTTTGAGTTATGGAAGGTCATGATGAACTGTGGGGGATGTTCTGCTTAAGATGTTTGGCAGTTTGCTTCAGCTCTGAGGTAGTGAAAGTAAGCAAGATTACTCCTTCATAAAAAGAGTAATGATAATATATTGATTTATAAGAGAGTTACTTTTTTTACCTTGCGCTTATAAACCCTACCATGTACAAATATTTCCTGTTTACTGTGTTTCCAACACCTGTATCAGCAAAGCATTACAGCTCGCGCCCACTTGCTCAAAAGGAAATTAGGCTTAACACAGTTTAACGACAATTTTTAAATCAAGATACAATAATTTTTTTGAAATACGAATTTTACAAAATTTTATAAGAATTTTAAGAACTCTATTTAATACTTACTTGCTGATTTGGGTGAAGATATAATCACAAAGGTTGCAGTAAATGGAAAAAAATATAATTGACAGTTTGAAATATTTTTGTTATTACAATATTTCGAAATTAGAGTTCATACATTTTCAACTCAAGTTAGTAGGGAACGCTAATAATATCGATTATATTATGTCTAAGTCTGTATTTGTCATTTGTTTAGCTGACGCATTAGGGCCTCATAATGGTTACGACTTCTCAACCTACGACAGGGATAACGACATCAAAAATCAAGAACACTGTGCGTCGACCTACAAAGGCGCCTGGTGGTACTTTAACTGCCTCAGCTGTAACCTAAACGGCTTGTATATGGTCGACGTCGGGGATACGGATGTCACATCCATGCTTTGGCAGGATTTCCCTCGGAACGACATTGGGGCACCACTGAAAAAATGCACCATGATGATTCGGAAACCATAATATGGCTTCGTGATGAAACTTTAAATGCACGTAAGGAGACATTCATTGGTTTAAAAGTGCCCCAGATATACCATATAACGGGTACATTTCGAGGTTGATATATTTTCACTGAAATCCGCGAATTTTGAACAATATTTAAATATTCAGAAACTCAATGACGTTCCTTTCAACAAACGTTCAATGAATCAATGAACCACAAACTCTGACCTCCATGAACATGCCACATATAACTGGAAAATATTTATCCCCCGATTTAAAGCGGCACACAGTACTTAAATACAAAACAACTTAAAGATATTCTCCCGACGATAGAGCATAAATAGTTTATTCTTTGGAAACTTACTCTACAGGGATGAAATTATTAACCTAAAGATGTTTTACCGCTGGCAGATCATAAAATATTTTATTGGATGTCTCATCGTGTATGATAAACACAAAAATATATAATATTACAAAATAAAAAAAGATGATGATGACTTCTGGCAGCTGATGACTACAGTTTAAACTTTTAATTTTTCAACATAAACACGGTAGGAGAGTAGGAAATAATCGAATAACATTCATTAAGCATCTGGAGGCATTGAATAGTAAATACGTTTGATGTTTATTTTTAAAATTCCACCTAGACTAGTAACAACAGTAGGCCTAGGCTAATCCTACTGTATGTATACGATTTTTATTTTACGGAATGGAGTACTAAGCATAAGAGAATGTATCTGTTCAGAAGTGGATTATTTCAACGGAGAACACACTATACTTTTAATTGACCGTGTCCTTAATACATGGAGCTACAGGTAAAAAGGAGTACATATCAGGCATGGGGTAATCGTAATCGTGTAATCGTAATTGATTGTAATTAATTACATTTTCTCAAGTAATCGACAGTAATCAGTAATCGAAGGCTATTTCGATTACTTGTAATCGTAATTGATTACAGTAAAAATTTACTGTGTAATCGTAATTACATTTCCATTACTTTTCAATTTCATTATACCTATCATATAGTTGAATTTAGCAGGTAGTATACTAAGTTTAGAAAGTGTAAAGTTCATCGTGTCTGCTGTAGTTCAACTAAAACTGAAGATAGATGTGACAGTGTTTAGTATTGTTTATAAAAATCTTTTTATATTTAGTTTTCTGACGAACTGTAAGGCTCAAAGAAATAAAGAATACAAATGAATTGTCTATACAGGTACACTTTATAGCTAATTTTAAGTTTCACCAGTGTGCCCATGGGCATAAGAACATATTGTATTAAACAATAGAAAGCATTGTTTTCATAAAAGTCAACAGGTATTGACTAAGATCAATCCAGTTGTTTCACGGAGTATGTCGTCAGATTTCCAATGAACTTGTTGTTTTAGGAAACAATGAGAAGTCAATTATGTTTGATATTCCTAGTAGCGTTTTCTTCCAAGTAATCGATTATTAATTAATTACATTTTGAAGTAATTGTGCCCATGCCTGGTACATATACATGTATCCAAATTATAAACATGCATGCACCGGGTGCATGTCATAAAAGCGTGAAGTGCATCAATTGATACTGTTTTCATATGTTGTTTTTAAATTAAACTTGTTACAAAATCATAAGGTTGTAACTGTCATCACGAAGCAGAATTTAAAATCGATGCTTATTTAGTTTGACACTAATTTCAAAATGTAAAAAAAATCCAGAAAAATGATAAAACAATTCTAGTCTTTGATTTTCGGTCAATACATGGTTATATCGACTACAGAAAAAAATTCGACATCGGACTACGTCCTCGGTCAATATTTGTTTTTTGGTCGATATAACTATATGTCGTTTGGTTTTGTTTGATTAGTTTAACGTCCTATTATTAGCCAGGGGCATTTTTTTCCAAAAAAAATAATTTTATTCAATAATCAATTTATACATAAGAATATGTAACATACATTTAAACATTCAAAACAAAATACACAACATATTGCATGTAAATTCTTTGTAAGTATATTCACATGCACACACTTTCACTCCATTGAAATTGAAACAATGTAATCATTACAGAAGCAAAGATTAGTCAGAATATAGCTGGAGAGAAATATATATAAGTAATGATAAGTTAAATAGAAATAAATGAAAATACAATCTCCCCTCTCTTACATAAAAATGAAACTTGGACTAATTACGCAATTTCGTGATTAGCCGAAACCCATCACATGATAGGGAAATAAAACATGGATTTCCCTCGGGGAGAACAAATATCGTAATGACCTGTGCGCGTACCTCCATGGTGACCGCACATTTTTCACACGGAGTCATATCCTTTTTATTGTATACAACTGACCAACGAAGCGTAAAATGACAATTTTTATCGATTGCGAATTTAGGTAATATTTACTCCTAGTCTAGTGTATAAATAAACATTTTAACGGCACATTTACCCTCAGATGTAATATCACACTTTCGGGAATAAACTTTTTTTTGAATATTTGTCCCCATATTTTTGCATAAAACACATTAACAAATACATGGGACATCAACATTAAGTTGACAGGACATATACATTATATTTTTATAAAAAGATAAAAATAAAAAACCAAGAAAACAAAAACATAAGAAACATAGCATAGCATGCTGAGTAAGTACATGTACGTGTCGGGAAAAACAGTTTGATGATATATTTTGGTTAAGATTAATTTGCATTCTTTGTTTGTTTGATTAATTAACGTCCTATTAACAGCTATGGTCATGTAAGGACGGCCTCCCATGTATGCGTTGTGTTGCGTGTATGTTGTGCGAGGTGCGTGTTTCGGGAGACTGCGGTATATTAATTTGCAAATTACTATATTTGATATATTAGTTAAGTCGGCTATTAGAATCTTAAAGGGAAAAATGTACTTGTCCGTATATTTTTATTGATTTATGAACAGCGATTAGTAAAAATAATATTGGTGAGGGGAGGTAACCCAGATTCACTTACTCAGCAGCCATAAAGACAGGGAAAAAACAGAATAAAAACAAAAATAACCATACATACTACACAATAATGAATAGGAGCCTATGGGTATAAGACATATATGTAGACAATATTGATTTGCAAAGCTAGATATATCTAATAAACTAACTAGAAACCAATATGAATATTCAATACTAAGCACATGTGTATAGATAGAGAAATCATTAACTGAAGATGGTTTGCCAGCCTTCCAATAATTTGTTGAAGTGATCGATACTAATATTTTTTTTCTGTGCAATTAGGTTTTTTTTCAATATTAAATCGATGAAATATTTTTAATATCATTGGAAGTAAGCTTATTACCTTTTCTGGACGAAACATAGATAAGGTATTTTGTATGAAGTATTAAAACAAATAGAGGAAAGTAAGTTTGGTAATTGTTATTTTTCCCGAATAGGATTGACATTAGATCTAGTTCTACATTCTCATCGATTGTATTTTTAAATAATCCATCTAATTAGGTGTTGCCAATGAAATTTAGTTTTTTCCAAAGTAAATGTCCGATGCTTTCAGTTTCTATTTTACATACATTACATTTGTTGCAATTCTTTACTCGAAT
Organism: Argopecten irradians; assembly: GCF_041381155.1. Lineage (NCBI taxonomy): Eukaryota > Metazoa > Mollusca > Bivalvia > Pectinida > Pectinidae > Argopecten > Argopecten irradians. Next base: position 31,787,840 of record NC_091146.1, read on the forward strand.
GTTTTTTAAGTACATATTTAGGGGAAGAATTCTGTGTCGCAGCCTATATTTGAACCATTGTAATTTAGTGTCTTGTATTATTTTGAAGATATTTTGTATATTTGTTTCCAGTTTTCTATTTCAATGTTTGGCTTTAAAAGCCATTTCAATTCTGCAGTGTTTATATTTTGTGATGATTTTGTCAGATTTCTATATATATCCTTATATCCCTTCTTGGTGTTTTTTATAAGAATGTGTATATGATGTGGAATAAAAGGTCTATTGATAATGCAACTTGATTCTTTTTTCAATTTTATTTAATTTTAAGGCACTGTTAATAAACTTTATATCACATTGCAACCGGGGCCATAGATGCATAATACTATCTATACATGTTTAACATTTACTTACATGTGATACTGTAAACCAAATTTCTTTCATACCTACGGGTGTAATACTGGCTGGTCTAGGGCAATACACTCATGTCGCCTGAGGCTGTATTGCATGGCTACCCATGCATTAAAGCCTCGTGACGTCACGGCGTCAACAAAACTTCTATTTCCTCGGTACAATTTTAACATTTTTTTCACAAATATGACTGGTTTTACTATAAAAGATGCAAATAACGGAATTTGTGCTGATATTATCACGAAATTTTTCATGTATGGAAAATTGACTTCTCGGTCGTGGATTTCTTCGAATTTATTTCAAAATGGCGGAATATTATAGCTGTTAAATTGTAATAAAACGTCGAGGTATGAAAGAAAAATACTCTTTAATAAGTGGATATGAAGGATAGGGATATTCTACCCTCGGGATTACAAAATGCTGCAAAACCCTCGGCAAGCCTTGGGTTTTCCTACATTTTGTGACCCTCGGGTAGAATATCCCTATCCTTCATATCCACATATGAAAGAGTCTTATAGTCTTTGCATCCCATCGCATAGTGTAGTTGATTACCTAGCTTCTTTCATTAAAAATATCACGTGATCGACGACATCCCTCGTCACTTAAAGCGGCTAAAACTTCGTTTATATCGAAAAATATTTTTCAAACTGTATATGATCGTATTTTGCAAATGCAATGCTAATCTTTCATTTAACGCATCACTCATTGGAAACACTTAAACACAACTTGAGAAATCTGAGAAATCATCGTTATATTCTGTCAATTCCCCAAAGTACTAGCTACCCCTGTCAAAAATCCCATTAGCATACGGAGTTGAAAGTTCATATGGTTACAAAATGATCTGCGGGTGTAGGGGTCGTTTCGGAAACTTTTGCGATGGAACCTCTATGAAATCGACAGCTGAGAAATGTAAAAAATGTAAAACTACATGAAGATAATTTGGATGTGTTGTTTTTTATCAGGATGATTTTAATGTACTATTTTTAGTCACATATTTCACTGTATACTATCAAGATTTTACGCGGCGAATGTAACGTGCAGTGTCTTTCGGGTTTGTTATCCTTCAGATCGCACGGTGGTACCTACCCTTGATATCTTAAATGTTGAATAATTAAAGCTGACTAAGTTTATTGCTTTTATTACTTTTATTTTTCAAAGTTAGGTGTAAATCTATAAAAAAATCATTATACTTTAAACCAATTGTCTTTTGCGGCTAATAAATTTCGCTATTTCACTTTCAAAACATTTTCGCGGAGATAAAGTTTCGCGGATTTTGATATTGAATAGATATACCTTTGAATTAAATCCTGCAAGAATTGTGGAATATATCGATTCGCGGAGATAATTTTCGCGAATTTACATTGATTGTGTAATCCACGAAAATAAATCGCACGTGTAAGAATAATAAAATCTTACATGGGCCTGTCAGGTGCACAGGGATATTTCAATCCAAGTGAAAGATTTTGGCTAATCAACCCGAGGCTTGCCGTATCCCATACTTTAACGAGAAATGGTGTGAAATCAGTTAATATGAACGTCGATGTGTGAAAAAAAGGTCACCGCATGTATTGATGACGTCATTCTCTAGTGCGTGTGAGCTGTCTTTTCCCTATCCCGGTAAAAGACAGAGTTATTTTTGTCGCTAGCAACCGTGGAATTAATAGAATCTTACATGGGCCTGTCATGTGGACAGGGATATCTAAACCCAAGTGGAAAAGTTTTGCTGGTCGACCCGAGGCTTGATGGTCAAAATCTTTCACGAGGGTTAAAACATCCCTGTCAACCTGACAGGCCAAGTTGATATGAATGTCGATGTGTGTAAAAATGGTCGCCACATGTATTGATGACGTCACTATCTAGCGAGTGTGTGCTGTCTCTTCCCTAGCAACCGCGGGATAACCCTGTCAAGTATGGGGAAAAACACTGTCAAGTATGGGAGAAATAATCGTCCATTTGTTTTCGTACATGTCGATTTTGTTGTAACATGTCGCTGTCCACTACTGCTGTAGCTCACTACAGAGGCTTCCTTTCATACAAGTGTTTGGTAATGAATTATTTAGGTTCGACTGATATTGTCGAATAAGAACACTACTAGTATATATGTAAGTGTTCGGTGCATAATAAACTAGGTTACATCAGTATATGTTGTCCCGATCTAACGTTAATGAGATATCGCCTTGGTGACAGTAGAGAAAACCTATGAAATGCCGAGTCAAGCTATTGTATTATTTTATACAATTGAATGTCAGTCTCAATGGGAATAGTCTGATGTGGCCTATACAACTAATGTATGCATAATATAAGCCAAACACAGATTGGGTAATACGAGTACATAAGTTCATTGGATGTCTACTTTTTGACAGGTAAACGTTCGTTTTAATGTGAGCCATACGCTGGTTGATTAAAGCTGACAAGTTAAAAAATATGCATTTGAAATTGAAAATAAATAAATAAATTCTGGGACAACTTCTTGCGTTTCTAAGGAAGTGCCGTCCCCTTTTTTGTTTAACTCTGCCTGGATACAATACGCCTGCCGACATATGAACTTTTTTTTAAAACTTAATTGAATACTTTTTAACTTGCATTGTCATCTTTAAGTCAGGTAATAAACGGCTTTGGATCTTCGATCACTATATATAAGTCAGGCGCTGATTCGCCGATATCTATGCTAAGTTTTTGATCGTTGATGTATAAGTCAGGCGTAGATTGATGAAATATAAATCAAGCTTAGAATGATTGCTTTAAAAGTCAGACGTTGAAAGCATATATAATGTTTATGTAACTACATAGTTCAGGGGCTCTGGTATATGACAGCTTCCGCCATCCCTGCGGTTCAAGTTCAATCCCACGTCTGGTATTTACCAGTTACCGGCCGTAGGGTGGTAGGATCCGGATATGCAGACTTTCCCTCGTCTCCTAACCTTGATATAAAGGATTATGTTTTCCAAATTATTTTATTGTGTACAAGAAGCATATTTTCTAAATCACTATCGAAGTTAATTTAAAGCGTTGAGAATGAATTATAAAAAATGTCCTGTTATGACTGATGTGCCATCTTGATTTCATCCCGACTTCAAATCTCCTTATATCACGTCGATCTTTTCCTTATACATATATAGATATCAATTGTGTAATGTTTTTCATGCATATCTTATTCATCATGCTAGTTAATTATTGATGTACGAAACGAGTCGCACAACGAGTTTTGATAAGGTCTATTTCTTATGATCCTATCGGAAATAGCAGTTCAATTATCCTATTTTCAAATCTACAATGTTTGTTAATTTGGTACATGTTGCGACCACAAATCAAGCAGAGGCTAATATTTAGGTTCGTATGATTCTGTCATCACCATATTAGCACGTGTAGTGGAAGCCTAGTGTTAGACACATGCTTTGTCTTGTACAGGTGTTTGTCGGTAGGATGTTCTCCATTCTCCATTCGAGCCTCGGTATCCCAGCAGTATAAGTTTTACCCAACCACCTTCCATCGTCATATCCTAGCCCCATCACCAACTTAACCAACAATTAAGAGAGTTTTTAGTCGTAATGTGGTTATTTTCCAGAATATCTTTGTCACATTTCATTGATGTCATCTGAAAACGTCATTGATTCGTACAGAGGTATATAACGTGTATGTGTTGTACGGCATGCCCACATAGTACGAAACAAGGTTCATACTACAGACTAATTCTTAGTCGAGATACACATGCGTCTTTTCCTTCGAGAAAGATGCTAGGTCGTACTCAAGGAAACTGTAAATCTTTCATTTTTTTCGTACATGTCGATTTCGTTACCACATGTTGTTATCTATGTTGCTGAAGCTCAATCCTCCCATACAAGTGTTTGATGATAAATGATTTAGATTCGTGTCGTTTGATATGGTCTAATAAGAACATTACTAGTATGAATTAAGTGTTCGGTGCATAATAAATAAGGTTATCTCAGTATATGTTGTCATGATCTAACGTTAATGAAATACCTCCTAAGTGACAGTAGACAAAGAAAAACCCGTGAAATGCCGAGTTTGGTTATTGCATTATTTAAAACGAATGAATAAGCTCATCGCAATGATAAACCCCATCCTGTGTTACATATAGTTAGATGTCTATGTGTTTGTCGGTGACAGGGTAGCCTACTTGAAGATAAGGCTCAAATTTCGTTTGGACTTCAATCAGCAGACACCATGCAAAGGTGACCAATTTATGTTGAAACATACTGAAATGAAATATAAATGTGTTATATTTTTGACAATAGTCTTCCTTTCCGGCGGGGAGGGCTTTTGTCAAAAAGACCAATTCAGCAGAGTTCACCGAGTTGATATTTCGGGTATCAATTCACACAAACTCACTTCAAACATGGAAATGAGAAGCCTGACAATGTGCGCAAAATACTGCATGACTGAAAACGGATGCAAATCTTTCTCTTACACGGAGAACAACAGAAACTGTGACACCTACTCCAAAGCAATAATGGAAACGACTGCTGCTCCATCCAGCTCAATCAAATACTTCTCAAAACCACCAAGTAAGTGTACTATTGTGAAATTACCTTTTCGAAACGACTTTTGATTTTTTTCAAATGGAAAGTAACACGAGATTGATCATTTCATAAAGTCGAAAGAAGTATTGGGTTACCCTTAATGCTACATTCGTCATCATCTTCTGAACGATTTATTAATAATTATTCTTTTATATAATTATTTTTTATTCAGGATGAATTTAATGTTATAACGCGGTTCGTATTATGTTTCCCGCCGTTGAAACAGGTATGGGCTTACACTTAATTCTTCATTCATCGTCATTTTTTGAACAATTAATTTATAATTATTCTTTTATATAATTATTTTTTATTCAGGATGAATTTAATGTTATAAAGCGGGTCGTATTATGTTTCCCGCCGTCGTCCTTAATGTTACATATTACTTGACTATCACTGCTAACTGCCTACATGTATTTGATTTTGTAACCTCATCTTAGGTCATATCAATTTGCTTACGTTAAAGTGAACAGTCGGGCAAGGATAGCTAAAGTCGGTAAAAATGGTGTTAATGTATCCAGTATAATTTGTTATGAAATAAAAAAATAAAATCTCTCATCAAAAATTGTCTGCGTACGAAGAAATTAATTTAAAGTATGGAAATTCTAAAACGTCCTCCCGGCTGACTATGTCCGTGGTTACATTTCCACGCAGTCTCGCTTTCAATGCTTTCAACTTTTCTTTTTTCCAATGGTCAGAACTTGGAAACTCAGTAGAACTTGACCGTCGTATTAATATGTGAGAGCTTTTGGAAGGCCAATGAACGCATTTAGACTGGTTTTCTTTGCCTGACTATTCACTTTAATATTGTTTTAAAGAAACTAATTTTCTGTTTCTGATTCATTCGGTTCCAATTGATTTCCTATTTGATTTCCAGCTGATTTGATCTTGGCATATATATCCAGAATTACAAATAACAAATATTTAAAAATATGTTTTACAATTTTTTATATCAAAGTGATGGACGAATTCACGATATATTATTACGCTATTTTGACTCCATTACTATTCATATCTCAGTAAGTGTTTTTTTCTGGCTACATCTCATACTAAAACTTTCAAAGAAAAAAGCTTACCGTCGGCATATTGTTTTCTATGCAAATATCCAATTTCGAAAATTTTTGTTTTCATTCGTATCGCCTTTCGTTCATTGTAGTTGTGCATAACGTACCAAAAACTGCGTGCGCATATTGTGCTCACATTGTCCGCACATTTGTGCGGTGTTCGATCCGTACCGCACAGCTGTGCGATTGTTACGATCGGTCAACCCAATCTGCGAAATCATTCCATAAACGAACCGTGTGAATGAGTCTAAATTGCATGTACTGTCATTTAGTGGTATCTAAAGACTCCATTTCTGTTTAAACATATATTTCTTCAAATGTAATATTACATTATAATATTTGAAAAATATAATGTGATTGATATCAATTTCATTTTGATGTATCCATTGTACTGTCAGTTTGGGCGATCTATCTCTATGAGATCTATATTGAAATAAAGCAAAGTTGTGTACATGTATTAGAATATTATTAACTAAAAGTGATGACATGTAGATTGAAATTATGTTGAGTGTCATATACAATTCATGTTGTCAAGAGAAATTTTACACATACACATATAATAAAATATTTTATCCTATACATATCAAGAATTTATAACTCAGTATTAATTGTTTGCTATTGTTATCCTTCATTCAGTAAAAGATATATTATTCACATCATTATAACATGCACGTACATATACACGTATGTGAATGTTAAAGATGCTCCACCGCTGACAAATAGTATTTTTTCACTATCAAAAACAAGAGCAGACGATTTAGTATTTTTCTTCAGTTACAAAAGTTACTTACTTTACACCATTACCACCATTGAAAAGTGTAAGCTTCTAATTTTACTTTAAGTTAAAAGTATGAAAAATAATTAATTGCATCCCGAAAAAATTCCGTGTCACTATATCCTATATGGAATAACGTACTGATTGCGCATGCACCAAAGGCAAAATAAATCATTTTATATTATTTTTTGTGTTAATTAGATATACATACACGAGTAAACACCAATTATTGTTCAAATGATGAATATCATTTAAGCTATGTCGGCGGTGGAGCATCTTTAAAGGCCCATTACCTTTCCGGAGCAAAATATAAAGATTTCTTAAAAAACATTAATAACATCAGAAAATGCGTACTGATGACCTAAAATAAGGTTACGACACCAAACATATGCAAGATTTCCTGCGTAATATATGAAAACAGTGGAGAGTCAATTCGCTGTTTTGCCGTCTGGCGCAGTGATAGTCAACTACCGCGCGGTATTTAGGACGAAGGCGGGAAACATAAGACGACCCGCGTTATGAAAATAAACATTTTATTTATTTTAATAAAATCGTTCACAAGATAATGATAAAAGTGGTGTTAACGGTAAGTTAATAATTTATAAGATTCTACTAAATTATCGATCTTGTTTTACATTCCCATTTTAAAAATTAAAAGCCGTTTTGGAAAGGCAGTGGGCCTTTAAGTTGATTTGTTGGATATACCCGATGTAATTAGTAAAAAAAAGTTCACATACTGATAACTATGTATTGTACATGGGGATAAATGTTAACACTATTACTGCATAATTGACTTATGTACTGTAAACTTAATGCATACAGGTCTGTCGTAATAGTCACTAGGCCTAGGGCTCTTTTCTCCCTCTTTCCCCATTCCACCACCTAAGACGGTGACACCTTACCTGAGATGATGATCAGTTAGGAGTCACAGGTATACCTATTTTCTATAACCCCATAGGTTTATTAACTGGGTACTTTGGTCAAATAAATATATTTTTTTTTGCAGACGAAGTAAAATTGCCGATAACGAAAGATTTATTTATCAAACATGCGAAATCATTTGGAATTTCATCGTAAAATTGTATCCAAATGTAAATATGACCATTGAATGTTTTTAGTTGACATTCATAGCCCATATGAATGCCAACTGGACAGAGGCAAATTCAACATGAGCCGCATAATGGAATTTGCCTCTATCCAGTTGGCATTCACATTTGCTATGAATGCCAACTGAAAGACGTTCAATGCTTAAATGAAAATAATCAAGGTGCCAACAAGCAAGGCAATATCCCAGCGCCCTGATTTACATGAACATTTGTATAACACATGTGTTGTTAATAATTTCTTATCTAGACACTGGTTTTGTTATAGTATGAGCTTCCGACTAAATATCCATGGTAACAGAAGAAATGTCGAAAATGGAAGGTCCCAAATTTTAAGAGGCACAACTACGACACAAGCCGGCATAGAGCATTACGTTGATCCAAATTGAATGGATTTGTAGTTAAAGCTCAGAAATGTCACTTAGACGGACGGCGCCCTAAATCTATTTCCCCATGAACGTGTTCCATGTGGTCTAAAATAAATAAATTGGGTAAAACTTGACTCTTTTGATGTTTTTAAAATAACAAAAAATGCATTTTTTCGTACATTATTTTTTTCGAATTCTTCAAATTATTTTGTATAATACATACAATATCTGGCATACACAAATAATACTTTGAAAATTACATTACTTTTACCTATAAATGAATTACGTTAACTTATATTACTGCATGTCTACAGATGTCTATGGTGTAGTATTAAAGTGTAATTAAATATCTGTAACTGCATGGCATTGTTGCTTATTCCGTTATATCTAAAAGAGCAATATGTATTTATTGATATATAGCGGTATGGAAATATAATGATCTATTTACTTGCGCTTCGGGAAATATCACCTGAAGGGAATAATAGAATCGTTCAACCTCTTCTGGGTGAGACAGGAGAATCTCAATCCGAGGGGTAGATTCTTAAGTTGTTAAACACGAGTCTCTGCCGCCGAGTGATTGACAGCTTAAGAATCTTATTCCGTCTCATCCCTTAGGTGAGTGATTCTTTTTTTCTTACCTAGTGCACTACTTCGCATCTCTAATAAGCATGTCACTTATGCAAGTGAGGATGACGTGACCTCAATGAATTGTCGTCGTCGCCGTCGTTGTGACGTGATTTTAAGGATGTACCCCTCTGAGAAGTCAATTTTTTTTGTATTAAACTTTTTTTCTCATATAGACCCCAAATGCACTGATAAGTAATCGATTCGGTAGTTCTGAATGAAAATGCATAAAATGCTGTACTTTTCATACCATATCTAGGCTACCACATCGCAGGATCAACAATGCGATCAGCTGGAAAAATTGAAGTGGGAGAAGCTTTGCGATATCATTATAATGTAAGGAGCGATCTGATTGGCTGATGGAAAAAGCGGGCGATTTCAAATTTATTCATAGATGATGCCTTTTGGTACTTTTGAAGGGGAAATACGGCATGTATGCATCCTAGATAATTTTAGAATGGGCATAGAACGCAAGTTTTCGTGAATTGTATATAATGAATATTTGCGTTTTAACACTAAAATTTATGATCTTATATCCAATATATTCATGAAAATGACATTTTCTTCTCTAATTATATGTACTCGTAACTACACATATATACGTGTAGTCGATGATATTTTACACGAAGTGGATCCATGTGGATATCAGTTGGCTTAGAGTACATGTCTGAGGTCTAGAGTCCAGAAATATCTTTGCTTCTGTCGAGATATCGGTGGTACATTTGATCATTGTGCTTCTGTCGAGATATCGGTGGTACATTTGATAATTGGATGAAGTTAATTTACCGATCGCGAGGAAACGCCAGTTAGAGTTATAACATGTTATATCGTATCATATATTATTATTAATATGGTTAGAGAATCGTGCCAGGCAGTTTCCTGTAGATTGATTTACATGTTGTGACGCCTAAACTGAAATGGTGATTTATATAAATGATATTATCGAGCGTTGGTGTAATTAAAACATATTGTTTTGAATATAAGCTGAGTTAATTATTTTCCCTGACAGATACGGATACGTTCGCCGATTTGGATTCGTTGCATCATGCGAAAACTCTATTACAAGATCGTAAAAGGCAACAATATATGATCTGATATTTTCTGTTCGTTCCATCTGACTGTCTATTTCCTGACATCTCATTTGGTACCAACACGTCAGTGAAAGTTGAGACGGCTGTTTTATCCGGTGTCAGTATAATGTGACCGGGCAATGTTTTTTACCGCTTTTTTTTTTTTTTTTTTAAATTGGTTCAATTGCAGACAAGTATGTTGCTGGCCAATTTTTTTCGTTATTACATCGGAATTTGATTTGCTAAATTGTCCCTATTGCAAACAGCCCTTAGGCAACGACCCCAATGTTGTATAGAAAAATGTTTTCCTCCCAATCAATTGTGTTGAAGACACAGATATAAACCTAGTCATTTCAGTCCTACAATAGATTTTGAGGAATTTACAGTTATAAATTGGGTTCCCTCCCTCCGACTTCACCTTACGAAATTGATTTCCCTTGCCCTAAGGGTGTCTTAGACCAAATTACGTTACAATGTCCTAAATCTTTTATGAAAAGTAGTTATTAAAATTCAGTGTTATCGGACGGACAGATGGAAAACTGACATAGCATCATGGTATAAATTTACAGACTCTTCGCGCGAGCTGAACTAATAAAAAAAATTTAAAACAGTATGTACATGTAACAATTGTAAACTGTTCTGTGTATAATAAATTAGGTTCTATCAGTATGTGTTGTCCTAATATAACGTTATTGAGATATCGCCTTAGTGACAATAGAAAAAAGCTGTTTAATGCCGAGCTATAGTTGTTGGTTTTTTTTTAACCGCGGATGCAGTCACGTAGCACCCGTGAATCGCTCTCTTTCAATACGACTCTTCAACACACGTGTTTAGCTATTGTGAGTAAACTTATATTATTATAACCAGTTGATAAAACTAACGATTTAATAACCACTATCGTACGTATGTTTTACACAGCCAATAGGTGAACTGATGTCTGTTTGTGGCGTGGTGTACTACGTGACAAGGCTCAAATTTTGTTTGGACTTCAATTAGCAGAAACCATGCAAAAGTGGCTGTGATCAATTTATATTGTAACACACTGAAAAACATGACGTTTGAAAGTTTAATGTTACTTTTTTCAATATTTTATCCTTTCGGCGGGGAGGGTTTTTGTGAAAATGACCAATTCAGTAGAATTCACCGATTTGACCTTTTGGATATCAGTTCAGACATACTCACTTCAAACATGGAAATGCGAAGCCTGACAATGTGCGCAAAATACTGTATGACTAAAAATGGATGCAAATCTTTCTCTTTCACGGAGAACACCAGAACCTGTGACACCTACTCCAAAGCACTAATGGAAACGACAGCTGCTTCATCCAGTTCAACAAAATTCTTCTCAAAGTCACCACGTAAGTGTCATATCGTTATATCTTACTCGTCCGGAGACAACACCATTTTTGTATAAGCTCCTTCCCTTGTATTGGTTACAATTGCTTAAGCAATATGTGAGCAATATGGTCACAATATGAGTATTATCTTCATTTCTTCCCGTGATAAAAGATCGAGTCAGAATATGTAATGTTTTCCTCTATTCATACATAAAACAGAGTAACCAGTGTGAAACATATGACGTGCTGGTATCACGTGACATTCTAGCTCATTAAATATAATCAGAGAGCTACAATGTCCCCCTTTTTGTCTAAATAAAGGTAAACGCCCTATCGAAGTGTCGATAAACCTATGTCGGCTAACATTTATGGGGTCAAACTACCAGAAAATGTTTAAATAGCAAGTTATATAAAAATTCTTTAAGCTATTATTTGTTTGCAGACGCAGTAACAATGATTAGTTATAGGCAGTGGAATAATACTTTCATCCTACGTACAAAATGACTACTGTTTATATATGTATTAACCATAATCTGATTTTTCCATCATAATGTGTTCATACTAATGTTTTACAGTTGGTTGGTTTAATTAACTTTCTATTAGCAGCTAGGGTCATTTAAAGGCCCACTACCTTTCCGAAGCGGCTTTCAATTTTTAAAATGGTAATGTAAAACAAGATCGATAATTAGTAGTCTTCAAAAAATATTAACTTACCGTTAATACTACATTTATCATCACCTTCTGAACGATTTGATTAAAATAAATAAAAAACGTTTATTTTCATAACGCGGGTCGTCTTATGTTTCCCGCCGTCGTCCTAAATACCGCGCGGTAGTTGACTATCACTGCGCCAGACGGCAAAACAGCGAATTTACTCTCCACTGTCTTCATGTATTACGCAGGAAATCTTGCATATGTTTGATGTCGTAACCTTATTTTAGGTCATCGGTATGCATTTTCTGATGTTATTAATCTTTTTAAGTAACCTTCATATTTTGCTCCGGAAAGGTAATGGGCCTTTAAGGACGGTCTCCCGTGTATGCGATGTATTGTGTGTCTGAGGTGCGTTTGTGATTTTGGAAGGCTGCGGTAAAACTGTGTTGTGTCTCTTTGTCATAGTTACGAACAAGAGAAAAGAAAAGATCCCAAATTTAGTAGCCTTCAACGATCATGGAATAGAAGCAGGGCACTAAGTACATTCCTCAGTACAATACTACAACCCCCTAACTATATCAGTAAGATATTTTAAGGCGGCACAGTTATGATACGAAAAACATATTTTGAATGCAGAACAAAAATGTTGTTATTTAAGGTGAAAAATATTTTTATTTATGTAAGACGAAGGGTGATTTTTTTCTATGTGTTATGTTATACGTGATCACGTAGAGAAAATTTTTTTTCACCATACTGTTTCTATAGGGGTATTTCTTCAATGTATTAATAACAGTTATGTGATGAACAGAATCTTACACTTGTGACTTTGTTATATGACATTTATCAAACACCAAAAGGTTCGTGCCATATCATATCATTGAACTCGTTTGATATATCACATATCACATAGCCACTCATGTAATATCCTCTTTTTCATTTTTGGTGAAAACTATTTGCTCTTCTACGTGCTCACATCAAATATATAACATGTTCACGTTAAGATGATTTGTTTGACATACATAAAAAATAACATGATTGTCATACATAAAAGAAAATCATGTATTTTCTGTGCGGCCGTAGATTGTACATGGATTATATGGAACATGTTATATATTGTAGTCTCCGGCGTTTACGACTACACCGTAACAGGCGGACCAAGCATCCAAGTTTACCTAGATATGGATACAGAAGATGGCCCGTGGATTGTGAGTAAAGCAAAGTATAAAATGTTATGGTAGAAACATTATGCGTATGCAAAGCGTAAACAAATACTTATACAGCCAATATCAAAATAACCTACATCGAAAGCTATGAAGCATACATCGTTATTATTTGTTGATGACAGCGTATTTTTGATGGCGTAAACATCACATCGTTCCTATCCCAAGCAACAAATTCATCCCGTCCCATTTAGGTGTGGGACTAGTAGAGGACACGTATGTAGAGAAACAACGATTCCATGTCGGACAATTTAAGTATGGGACAAGTAAAGGATAAAATCATCTCACCCGATCACATTATGCTGACAATGTCCACATTCAACCCCCGCCCCCAACCCACCCCAACCTGTTTTTAATAAATTATTACATATTATCATCTGACATTATGGCCGTTATAATACATTCTACTATTATTTGTTACCTTTAAGTGATATTTTCCGTTTACAATTACCCAGGTAATACAGAGGCGGACAAATGGTGACGTGGATTTCTTTCGGAATTGGGCTGAGTATAAGAGTGGATTTGGGGATCTATCAGGAAATTTTTGGCTTGGTAAGTCATCGTGTAGAGTGTTAATATTATACCTGTTATGTTCATGTAAGATCCGGTCATATTTGGTCAGATCCAGACGTATTAATTCATATCTGGTCATATCCTCATGATTATCAGTACAGTAGCATATCAGAGCATTGTTTCTGTTGATCAGCTCCACATAATGTAATGTTATTGAGGCCATTAAAGGTTTTTAATTAGATGTTTCTTGTCTTGGAGCGTATTCCTTGTTAACTATAGAACTCCATAACACAACAATACCAATAATGATTTCTGTTGTTTTATCAATATATTGTCTTCGCATATTACAGATTTATCTGCCCTTGCGGTAGGTATTGATTTTTACGTCATGTGTTTGCGCGCGTAACGTCATACTTTTCGGAGAATGCGACGTGAATTGCACTCACAAAATAATGACGTAATAATCGATACCTAACCACAAGGGAGCTAACCCTGTAAAATACAAAGACGGACTACTATTATATGTAGTTGTTGCTTTGATGTTACATAGTGTAAGATATCAAGGACGTCCAGAGTCACTAATGTGTTGATTTTCATCTTTAGATACATTTTCTAAATGTTGTTTTGACGTGTATAACTTGGTTCTACCATGCTCACATCATACTTTATGTATACTGAATCTTTCTATTTCAAAGTTAGTTTTGTTCCGTTGCACAATTATCATGTTGACTAACATTGTTCCATCATTCATTTTTACAGGAAAAACATTGCATAACTTTTGTCTAACATTTGCATTTATGTAAAATATCAAAACATTATACCCACCAACTTTACATTTTAAAATGCAAATTGTATCTGTTTTTGTTTGTTTTGTTGACTGCAATTTTTTTTCGAAATCCGAAATTGAGTGTCTATTTGTCGTATCAACACACCTCTAAATTCAAAAGTGCATTACGTACAAGTGCGACCGAAGTTTAAACATGATATCAATATCATTTATGTGAAGAAGCATTAAACTCAACGCAATTCTCTCAGGCACCACATATTCTTTCTCAATTGTTTGGATGGAATATCATCGGAAGAGTAAGATCAACGCAACATCTTGTGGTTTGGTTTGATTTACGTTAAATATCAAAACGGGGTCATCTATGGACGGTCTCCAAAGTGTGCATGTTTTGTGGTTTGTAGATATTTTGGGAGGCTGCGGTATATTTGCGTTGTGTTTCCTTGTCATAGTTGAACTCTTACCCTTGTTATAGTGCCATCTCACTGAAAGATGCCGCCTAAGATATCAAACAGCACACATCACCGGTCACATTATACTGACAGGCAAAACAGACTGAGCTGACCCTATACATTCAGCTGACAACGGACGAACCAGTCGTTCCACTCCCTTTTGCTGAGCGCTAAGCAGAACAGAAACTACAATTTTTATATAGTATAAATCGTTTTGGCCAATACATAACCCAGAGCGCTCAGCTGAAGTACAAAAGACAAATATTGTTAAGGGAGAAGTAACGAAACTAGAAACTTGACACTTTGGAGTAATTAACATCAAGTGTTCCAGTTAAGCCGCGTAGAATATCATTTGACATGTAGAAATTACCCCTACGTAAAATTCAACCCTTACATCCGGAAATAAAATCAAGTGCTCATTTGTTTCAGACAGATTACTTGATACTGCAGCCACATGGAGGGCTGAAATCGGTTGCGAGTTCCTAGTTCTGTTTAATAAACGGAACTAGGAACAAGACTGTTTAAGCTTGAAATACATTATTATGATTCCTACCGAAAATAAGAAGTTAAATTACATATGTAACACAGGAATCGAACGTAAAGCTTTCATGTCTTGAAATCCAGACGTTATTTTTTTCTGTCAATACGTCACTATGAAATTTAAGTAAATGAAAATCGTTCCATGTCATATTACATTAGTGATAAATGCATAAATATAGCCAGAGACGAAATCATTGGATATCAGGCGGATTATATGAAATAAAATGTACTTTATTTCTTTCGACCACAGGAAATCAAAACATCCACCTGCTGACGAGCACCCCAATGATCCTACGTGTTGAACTGGAGGGATGGGACGGAACTACAGGATATGCCCAATACTCGTCTTTCCAGATAGCTAATGAGGCTCAGAATTACAGACTTGCCATCGCGGGATTCTCTGGTAACGTTTCATGTAAGTGTATCACAATCAGAGTACAGAACGTCTTTGTGAGTGTTAATGTCTTTTTCTCACGAACCAGTTCATATCTTCTCCGGATTCATCCTGTCTATTACGGCTTGGTATTGTCATCTGAGGCTTTCCTTTATATCTACAGGTCTATCCGACACTCATCACGCCTGAGGTGTTCTTCATATCTACATGTCTCTCTGACAATGATCTCGCATGAGACGTTCCTTCATATCTACAGGACTGTCCAACACTCATCTCGCCTGAGGCGTTCCTTCATATCTACAGGTCTATCCGACACTCATGTCATCTGAAGCGTTCCTTCATATCTATAGGTCTATCCGACACTCATGTCATCTGAAGCGTTCCTTCATATCTATAGGTCTATCCGACACTCATGTCATCTGAGGCTTTCCTTCATATCTACAGGTCTATCCGACACTTATGTCGTCTGTGACAGATTGACAACCTTTTTGTCACAGCATAATCATCGTAGTTATTTTGTGGGTGAATTCTGATGCTATTATAAAATTGTAATATAACGTAGAGAGAAAATGCTCTTTAACATGTGGATATGGAGAAATAGGGATACGCATGTGGGTTAATGTTGCTTTTTATATTAACAAAAATCATTATGCTACTAGATAAATGCAGTATTATGTGATCGCACGGACTAGTCTGCCTTCTTTACAAAAGTATATCATTGTTGGATGTCTTACTACTTCAATCAGGATGTTTTCTTATGTTCTTGCTTGGTCATGTGACTTTCATGGAAATGTACAGCACTTTTCATTATTCACTTACAATTACCTTTACACTTGCAAATGTTTCATAGATATTGATTTTGAGTAACAGAGTGTTCATGGGTGATTTATAGACCATGTGTAAATGTTCATGTCGCGATAGTGAAGCTCTTCAATAATGTACGAAAGTGGAGCTCTCCAATGTACGAATGTTGCATAGAAACGAAAAGTTATTTGATGCACATAAGCAGTGAATCGAAAATACAAAATGAATACCGGCTGCGATGACAGGATGCACTAACGGATATCAGAATAATCACCTTAACATTGTGTTTCTCGATGAATATTTTTAATTCCGAATTATTGAATATTTATGTCATCAATTAAAGCACACTCATGAAAGCTCATATCTGAAGTTTAAATTAATTCACCATATTCTCACCTCGTAAATATTCCTCTTTTCAATGTCTGTGTAACTCTGAACGATGGGGTTGGATGTTTTTTTAGTTTAACTTCATATTAGCGGCAAGGGTAATGTAAGAATGTGCCAGGTTTCTTAGTGGAGAAAAACCGGAGTACCCACCAAAAAGACTCCTGAACAAGGGTTAGTACCTGGCAACTGCCGACATTGAATTCGAACTTGATAGTGTAGATTTAATGTTAGACGCTATATATTTCACTATTTAGGAAGATCAATAGAAATAACTATGCTTTATATAACATTAACAATCAGATAATTTTACTGATAAAACAATACACTTATAGAAGTAGATATCTTCACTGAATATTGAATACTTCAATTTGGAATAAGCGGAAATAATTGATACAATTGGTACTATACTATTTAAAAACATTATAGTAAGTTATTGTCAAGTCTATGAAAAATCATTTTTATCATAAATTGTATCCATGGCGATAGCCATCAAAAACTTATTCTATTCAAACAGTATTCCCCCATCTCTCTCTCTCTCTCTCTCTCTCTCTCTCTCTCTCTCTCTCTCTCTCTCTCTCTCTCTCTCTCTCTCTCTCTCTCTCTCTCTCTCTTTCTCTCTCTCTCTCTCTCATGCACCATCGGCAGCATTACCATCACATCATCATATTCACCACAGTATTCAAAATGACATCTATACCCTAGTCTTTTTTATATTTTTTTTTCATTTTTTTGCATATAGCTTATTTACAAATACATGGGACATCAACATAAACTTCACATGACATATACCACCGTCGTCTTAATCATGTCATCATCTTCATCCATCCGTCATCATCATCTTCATCATGATCATCAGAAGTATCACGTCTGCGTCTTTGTCTCTGATTAGTTGACGCCCTGGCGACACATAACGGTTACGACTTCTCAACCTACGACAGAGATAACGACTCCATTAAAGGGAATTGTGCGTCGAACCACAAGAGCGCATGGTGGTACCACGATTGTTATGATTCTAACCTTAACGGCATTTACATTGTCGACGGCGGGATAACGGAAGTCAGTTCGATGCTTTGGAGGAACTTTCCTCACACCGACGCTTGGTCAACGCTGAAAAAATGCACCATGAAGATTCGGAACCAATGACTTGGTTTTCTGGTGAAAACATGTAAGAGGACATTTATTAATTTAGAAGTGCACAGGAAAAACGAATACATTTTGAAGTTGGTTTGAGTTTGCTTTATTTGCTGAAATCCGCGATTTTTGAACATCATTGAAATATTTAGAAACTCAATGACGTTCCTTGGAACATTAGTTCAAAGAGCTATAGGAATCGGTTAACCGAGTGTTTTCAACCTCCGTGAGTATACCCTGTCTAGAAAACTGGCAAATATTCGAATTGAAAGCGCCAAACATTAAATACATAAATTAAATTTATCATTTGGAAATATTCTCTACAGGGCTTAAACTCATCATCAGAAGATGTTCCACCGCCGACAAATCATAAACGAAATGTATCAGCTGGAAAATAATTGATGATTCATCGTGTATAATTAATACAAATCTACATAATATTATAAAATAGTTAAGGTATATGTAGAATCAAAAGTGAATCAAGATGGTCTGTGGTAAATTGATGAAACATTTCAAAGTGGAATATTCTAGTTCTTGAAGTAAACGACTCTAAATTTGTCTTAAAGAGAGCAGGGATTGTTGAACTTATTTTTTTCACACCAATCCGTAGTACTTTCAGTACTTTGATTTCAGATTGGTTAAAATGTCTTCGTAAAATGAAGATTGTTGCCTGCTTTTTTCTACTTACCAAACATATATTATGAAGAAAGTCGAAGCAGTGAAACATATGGGTTTTTTTAAAGTTCATGTTGTGAAACTTATGTTTATCATAACTCTATGTCGTACGCTGATATTTATAAGCTTGCCAATCTCCCTAGCCTGGAAAGTAAGCGCACATCTTTAAAAAGTGACTTTTTTTTAATTGTTTCAATAGCATGTCCAATTGTACATACCTTATCAACCAAATGTATTTTATTCCCTTTAGTCCCCAATCGGAATCTTCGTACAGACCATTAAAAACAGTTCAACTCCAATGTAGTAGAATTAATGTGAGAAAATATGATTATTATTCCGGATTCTATCTAACGTTGATTGTGTATGTTTCATTTGCCTCTTGTATTATTTAAAGTCCATTTGAATATAATCTTACATATGTAACTAGAAGTTATTATTGACTTTTTATCTTCTAATCAGTGATATTTTCTATTCATGTTGTATTGGATACTGTATATGTGCTAGGAGTTCTGTAAGTAGTCCTTATATCATCGTTTGTTGAATTGCATATTGTTGTTTGTAAGCAATTATAACTGATATTATCGTCTGTTAAATTGTATATTGTGTGTGTGTCAGCCATTCTGTAAGTAGACCTTATATTATCGTCTATAGAATTGTAAATTGTATGTGTGTTAGCCATTCTGTATGTAATATAATTATTTGACGAATTGTATATTGTATATGTGTCAGCCATTGAGTAATTGGCCCATATATCATTGTCTGTTGAATTAAAATTTATAAATACACTCGGATATTTCAACACTTTTTATACGATTTTGCTACGTAATAATTTATTCTATCTTGTTATGAACATAATCAAGGTGCAAACAACCATGGCAATATCTTGCCCCCCTGATGTATAACCTATGTGCTGTTTACAATTTCTTATTTAGGGACTGTTGTTACCATAGTATGATCGCCCGACTAAATTTCCATGGTATCGAAGAAAATGTCGAAAGTAGAAGGTTCCCAATTGCAAAAAGGTGCAACTGTGGCACATGCATATGCAGAAAGATTTTTGGATTCACGTTGAGTTAGTTATACTTATATGTATAGCTTAGAACCATCACTTAGACGGTCCGCGACTTAAATCAATATCCCCGCGAGCTCGTTCCTTTGGGTTTAAAAATAAATCAAGTAAAACCTGATTTATTTGATAGTTTTAATAACACATTTTTCTTCATTTATAATTTTCAAAATATATATATAACATCTGACATAGGTAAACAATACTTAGAATGTTTGAAACTTTCATTAATAATACATACACATCTATTATACTAACCAATAATAATTCATTTTTGCTTGTAACGACCATTTCCATTGGCTTGAAATTTACTTTATTAGCCCATAAAGGAAAAAATGGCGTCGCCATATGTAATGCCGCTTCTGATTGGCTGAGATAACGGCGTAATGATTTCAGAAATAACTGAGTTCCTAAATGAATTTTGAATATTTAATAGACTACCTTTAGTAAATTGAATTAGAGGGATTAGTTTGAATATATTCATTTATGTTATTGAGATATAACACACACATCTGAGTGTACTCTTATCATAAACCGCTTTAGATATTTATGTTATATATATACATAACATAAAACATCTAGAATCGAGGGTTACGTCTTGTTCTCGCTTAACCATCCCATACTCCTTCCACATGTGCATTGTAAGGATGCCTACTCACGTCCATATCTACACCAACGGTTAAAAAATAGCGAGAAAGTAGCAGCAACATGCAGTTTATTTCATCATTATACATGCGTTGCCAACATCAAACAACGCATTATTGAATAAACAGTCATCTCTTCTGATTCTCTATATAAGTAAAAGTTTGCATTCAAGAAATCCAAAAACACTTCAATACAAAAACTATATATGCTAATATCTTTAATATGTTGGTGTAGATCGATAGAAAAATATGATAAAACCATCATTATTACACTTATCTTGACATAAAAAATGAAAATAACGCAAAATGATTCAAAGCCAGCATTACATTCAACCAGACATCAAACATTGATGGTAACAAAGGTAGTCAAACGAAACCATCAATAAACTGTTCAAAGAACAGCCTAAACTTAGACCTAATGTATCCAGTCGGCAGAAATGTAGTGAGGCCTCTCTCGGCTCCGGACTGGACATATTTTAATCTGATTAAAACACCAATCCTTATCTTCACTACGTTTGATAAGAGGATCTGACAACACCCCATTAGGGGTCACGTTCTGGTGGCCTTTGGAAATGGCCAATCGAATCGAATCTTGACTGGGGAAGAAACTGCTCGAAAAAGCTGTCAGACGTGTTTTCGTGTACGTAGTCTTCTCGCCCAAAGAGCACAACAAAGCTAATTAAATATATATATTGGGCCGAAATGTCGTTAACAATTGACGTTATTGACATTTAATCTGAGGTACACGTGATACAAAGTTCATCCGAACATGAACCCCCCTCCCCCATGGGATGTAATCAGATTCTCTATTGCACGGAGTAGTTATAAGGACCTGTATTTTAATCAGATTGGGACATACATATATCATCCATGTAGGGGCAGATACAACGTATAACCCGACTCTCACAATCAACACATCTGATGGTACTATATGGATATTTTCATGAAAATACTTTAGTACATGAAATGTGTATG
Source organism: Argopecten irradians (assembly GCF_041381155.1). Taxonomy (NCBI): domain Eukaryota; kingdom Metazoa; phylum Mollusca; class Bivalvia; order Pectinida; family Pectinidae; genus Argopecten; species Argopecten irradians. The sequence continues at coordinate 31,809,345 of NC_091146.1, forward strand.
GGAACTTTATATCGTTGTTAGGAGCTTTAATATCATTTCGTGCGTTAAATTATTCTTTATTGTTTAGCTGATGCCAAAGAACTTTTCATACTATAAATGTAGATGTTTTCGCGAGTGCTTAATTTCACGATTTGCAAGCATAACACTTTCACTGTGTCGTTAATTTCGTAAAAGATACAATCTCAGACTTTTAATAATAACGTTCATATATATACAAAATATTACGCGCAGAGGAAATTTTCGCGATCAAGCCACCTTCGTGTGTAAATAGCGTAAATTTACCCTTCGCGAAAATGTCCGCGTTTACAGTAATAAATGACACTGATGTCGTTGTTTTCATTAGCACTGGTGTTGTCTGGTTCGATTCCTCTATTAAAGGTATATGTGCCGTAACCGAACGAACATTTTCAAATGTTTTTTTTATTTCAACAATATATTGAAAACTATAGGGTTTGATGAATTAAGCCGTGGAAGTCGTTCAAATGGCTTCAGATGCCTCATAAACGCTAGTTACAACACAGACATTTTGTACTGTAAAATTATTCGAAATGAGCGCGAAACGCAAAACCCAAACGGAATGTTAAACGAAAACGAACGAAAACGCAAACGAAAAAAGAAAACGCGTTTTGACAAGCGCTAAACGCAAAATGAAAAACGCAATCGAAAAATCTTTCAAATAGCTTCGGGTGCCTTATAAACGTTAGTTACAACACAGAAATTATGTACTGTAAAATTATTGTTATTTTATGCCTGATTTATGTTTAGATGGAAATTTTCCTGCAGAAATCACTTTACAATTACTTATAACATTGTAAAATTATGAAATGAAATTGTAGATCACGATTTGGCTTCATGGTCTGATATTGCTATTCCACTGAAGTATGTCAACGAAGGTAACGAAAAAGAACGCCCACTCAGTTACAGTATCAATGACAACTTGTAAATCAGTCGTCTCACTCCCTTTATGCTGAGTGCTGAACAAGTAGCATAAGCTACCAATGTTATAAACTGTTTTCTCCGCTTGGGATCAAAACCAAGAGCATTCGACGCAGAGGCGAACGCTCAACAGACGGCCGAACGTGAGGTAGTGTCTATGGAGACGTTAGGGAGGAGAAAGTTAGTTAAGAAGAAAGAAAAGATAGCTTAACTCAGCACCAGATACCATGTGTCAGTTTGAAAGAAGTTGTTAGGTAAAGACAGTCGGTAGGAAGAAGAGAGAAGAAAGATCCTAAATTGAGTCGCCTTTAACATGCATGCAATATAAGCAGCATTTCTAACGCCATATTTGCAGGACCAATCAAACATTTAGATAAAGTTTTGTCCATGCAGTACCGTACGGTCAGGCACAGGCTCTTATGCTAAACATACATGATAGTATGTAGCTATGGTTAAAGTATCGGATAAAACAACATTACGAATACTAAGCAGAGTATTGCGGGAAAACAAGAGGCCCGTAGGGCCTTTACGGTCATCTGACAATAACTTGAAGTTTGCTAAAACACAGTTAACTTGGTAAACGTTGATATCTTCTAAAGAATAAGGGTTTCAAAACAGGCTGTTATTTTCACATAATATCGTTTTTGTTTGTATTTAACCAGAATATTATACTGGATTTAAGGTAGATAATTATCACGTTGTTGACTAAAGGAAAATATATACTTCAAAGTTGGTAGTTTCTGTACCTGAAAGGATACTCCTATTAATAGTTTTACTCTAGGCCAATCTGAGCTGTTAATACCTTCTTTCTTAGTCAAATCTCCATTAATATATTGATAAATACAGAGTCAAGTGTGAAAGACACTAATGTTTAATAATTTTAGTGATAAATAGGAGCCATATATCTGTTTAGTAAACAGCTGGCTATTGCATCTGAACTTGACATAAATATACAAAAGAAAAACATATTCCTACCTACCGACCTTATTTTTTTGCCAATGTTCCCCTTAACAAACATATAATGTATGTATTTTTGGCCTCATCTGTATAATCTATAACTGACAGAGAATTTCTTTGATGGTTTCCACCAATTTGACTCCGGTGACCTTGAATGATAGTCAAGAACTAACAAACTTCATGGCTTTTCATGCCAACATGCTACCGACCGACTATCAGGTCTCTGAAGATTTTAGTTATTCCGGCATACTACCATTCATGCGCAGTGTAATAGGAAAATCACCAAAGATGGGCCGCGTTTGGCAAAAATACAGAATATGTTTGCATAAAGATATCGTTGTGATGCGATATAACCGATAAGATAGCTGGAGACTGGTCAAGGGGAGATAACCCGTAAAAACTAAATAAAGTTGACGAGTTGAATCGCTATGTATAAACATCGACGTAATTATGTACTAATTAGGCAATAAAATTAGTAAAAATTCGATGTGAATCAGGTAGAATGACATCCTCGATACTCAAAGGGTTATAATCACTGTCGTTATTTCCTCCCTGGACTCTCTCGTAGTAAAACTAAAGGCGGTTTAGGAGAAAAAACTGACCAATCACATGCCTGACGAGACTTCTTTTGAAGATTACAGGGAGAGCGACATCCACCTTCAAAGCCACAGTCAACCACAGTGTACCATTATTCGATTATCTTATGTACATCAAAGGAACGAAATGCATAGGTTAATCGTTCCCAAGTCTCCTTCACAGAGTCACAAGTAATAGTTTCCGACTCTAGGTTACACAAAATGTTTTCGTTTAGTTTCATTTGTTATAGTTGGGGTCAATCTGATTATACCCACTTCGTTCAATAGGGAATCTGACAACATATTGTAAAAGGTCATGACCTTTATACAAATGTACTACTTTTGATTTACTTCAGACCACATGCATTTCCTATACTTTGCTACGTTAATTGAAAACGTCATTTCGCCATAGGCTATACGTAATACAATTAGTTTTGTTGTGCTACTTGGCTGAGATGACTACGTACACGAAAATAATTCTGAAAGTTTTTTCAAACTATTTTGTCCCCACACAAGATTCTGGTTACAGCAATTTGATTGGCCATTTCCAGAGGTCATCGGAACGTGACCCCTACTGGGATGTTGTCAGATCCCCATATCAAACGCAGTGATAATAAAGATGTATATTTTAATTAGATTGGCTCGGGATAGTTATAGTTGGTGCACTACATAACCATAAGTGAAATCGTACAGTACCATAGTAACTTGCAGTCACTATGGACGACCTCATGAAATCATACGATAGAAACAAACAAGTCGATCTAGCAATCCTTGACTTTTCAAAAGCATTTGACACTGTACCACACCAAAAACTCCTACACAAGCTGAACCAATACGGCATCAAAGGAAATCTACACAAGTGGCTCTCAACCTTCCTGACACAGCGTCAGATGAGAGTAGCCCTTGAAGGAGAATTCTCTCGAGAAGCCTCTGTAGATTCAGGAGTCCCTCAGGGAACAGTACTCGGACCGCTATTGTTTCTCTGTCACATCAATGATCTACCTGACTGTGTTAGTTCAAAAGTACGACTCTTTGCAGATGACTGTCTACTATACCGAGAAATCAACAAATACCAAGACCATCAATTATTACAGGATGACCTACACAATTTGGAACAATGGGCAAACAATTGGGGAATGAAATTTAATGCAAAAAAGTGCTACATCATGAACATAAAAGGAAAAAGTCACAAATTCTACACCTTAAACGGACATATCCTGGAGCAAGTAAAAAACAATCCATATCTTGGTCTTACAGTTTCGGACGATTTGAAATGGGACACTCATATAACAAAAATAGCAAAAAAAGCTAGCTCCACATTAGGCTTTCTAAAACGGAACCTGAAACACTGCCCAACTACGTGCAAAAAATAGCATATATTTCACTGGTGCGCTCCATCCTTGAGTATGTTGCAATAATTTGGGACCCTTATATCAAAAAAGACATTGGCAAACTTGAAAGAATACAAAGACTAGCAGCCAGATTCATTTCCAACGACTACAAGACCAGGGAGGAAGGATGCGTTACAAGAATGCTAGAGGATCTGAAACTACCATCACTTCAGATCAGACGTGAACAACAGAGACTGACCTTCCTATATAAAGTGGTGGAGGGGATGCTACCATCAATACCCCCAGATGAGTACTTAACAAAACAACGACCCAAAAGAAACATCAAAGCTAAGTATTACGAAAACCACATCACCACAAATGTTGTTGAAAAAAAATGTCACCAGAAATTCAAAACCCCTCACGGTACCGACACACAACTGTGAGCAATACAGGAATTCCTTCTTTGTGCGTACAGTCATTGACGGGAACCACTTAGAGGAAAAGGTAGTACGTGACCCAACATTGGAGGCTTTTAAACATGCCCTGTAAGATCCTCTCTCTACCGTTGTGTTAAAACCGGAAACGGGTTCTACAACGTATCATATATAGATAGATGGTCATCGTTGCCCAATCAATGGTACCTTTATCGCAGAGTCGTCTATCATGATGGCTTCGTTGGTAAATATAATATCAAGGATAGATGACTCATAGGTGCTTGTTATTCTTGTTGGAGTATTGTATACACGAGCGGGAAGGGTAATGTGATGAATATAAAAAGTTACTTTACTTAGTTTCGTCAGGTTATATGTAATAAACATGTGTAGACATAGCGGATGTGCCCGTGTTCCGGATATGTAGCTGCCACTATCTGAAGGAAAATGGTAGGAAATGACTATGAATGAGTCCATTTTGAATGGTGATTATGCCATAATAACGGGAAGTTCCCTACTTGAAGTGTCATCAGGTTGTGGGTATATTTGTACGTACGTTGTTACAGACATGCACGAGCGGATGTGCCGGTATTCTGTAGCAGTAGATCTGTATACTGTATAATCTCTTGTTAGTTTGTGACACGACTTGCTATTTTACCTTTTCCTGGTAGCTTCCCCCTATAAATGTTGACTGACGCGGGTTTCCCAGGCACTCCGCACGGCCGTTTATTTGTTACAGCTATAATAAGTTGGGATTCCACATGGTTATAAATAATCTGTTCACTTTGATTGGTTGGCTAAAACTATTTACGTGTGTTGATTGGTTACTTGTTGTTGAATATGTCATGTGTGTAGGGGGTACCAGTGGGGAAATTATTGCAAATAAATTATCATTAGGTAAATCCAGGGAAGTCCGAATGTTTTTTCTGGTTGTCGGACATTATTCTCAGAAATCACACAAGGTGGCACAACATGTAATGAATAGAATATATGGGTAAGTCTAGAGAGGTTTCAAATGTTCGGTGATATGCAGAGTTTTGTTAATCTGTATATAGCCTAACTGTTAGCTAGCTTTTCATGACCTACTTGTAGTAACTGTCCGCTGAAACAAAATGTTAGGCTTTACTGCGCTAAAGTAAAGTGCCGTTTTAACCGAAATATTACGCTTGTTTATATGTGTATGTACAAATGTATTATAAATTTCACCAACTTGTCCAAGTATATCCATGCTTCGTACATTGTATATTAGACAGAAATCTTGTTAGCATTAGGAAAAGGTCCACTACATCTTCTAAACAACCTTATCAAAATATTCATATTTTCATAACGCAGGTCGTATGATGTTTCCCGACGTCGCCCTAATTACCACGCTTCAGGTGACTATTACTGTGCCAGACGGCAAAACAGAGACATGCATCTTAACTGTAAATACATATATACAGTATAGATTTGAATTTGTTTGGTGTTGTAACCTCATCTTTGGCCATCGTTATCAATTATATTATGTTTTAATTGTTTTAAAGAAACTTTGAATTTTTGTTTCGGAAAGGTAGCCTAGTGGCCTTTCATGGATATCATGAAGTTGATTATCTTTAATTATCTGAAATTGTCTTACATTAATGTGAAAGCATTTAAATTATCATTCTTCAAAAATGAATTGTCATAAGAACTATGACAGCTAACTGTGAACAGAACAATTCGTCAAGCTTTCCTATTATTGCTTCCTAATAAATAATGCTGTGTGGTAGCCTTCTTAGCTTTTTGGGAAGCTAATACTTGTCTACATTTAGACATAAAGTGGGCGATTGCAGCTGCTTGATTTTATTAATGAGCTCTAAGGTCACGTGGTATCAGCGCGTCATCTGGTTCACACTGGCTACTCGGTGCTACTATTAATAGAAAAGAACCTCAAAGAACCGACACTATTTTATCAACTTTTATCACGGGAAGAAATGAAGGTGATACGCATATTCTGAATTTATTGCTAACATATTGCTCAACTAATTTTAACCACTAAAACGCCAATAATAACATCAATTTAAAAGTCCCAAAGGAGGCGGTTATACATACAATAATGCTGTTCTCAACAGGTTGAAAAGATTCCGTAGATGTAACTCCTTTATAACCCAATAAATTCCGTCTTTGCATATTACAGAGTTAGCTCCCTTGTCGGTATACGTAGGTATCGATTGTTACGTCATTAATGTGTGAACTCAATTTACGTCGTTTTCTCCGAAAAGTATGACGTGACGCTCGCAAACACATGACGTCACAATCAATACTTACCCACAAGTGCAGATAACTCTGTAATATGCAAACACAGAATAGCCAATGGTAGGATACGTGTAATGGTCATTTATTTCTTAAACCTTTAGCATGTTTCTAGAATGTAACTGAATATTATCATATCCTGAAAGTTTCATGTATATATACAGTATATACAGTATTTAACGTTTCCATAGTTTTTACAAATCTGATTCAAATGAGACTAAGTCTTTCTTTTGTTCTTTTCTAACGTGGGAACTATTTGAAATAAAAAAAGAATATATCCAATGTTGAATTGGAAAAAAAAACTTCATTATACATATTTTTCATTATTTCATTCTGAATAATCATACAGTGAACAAAAATCTAGATCAAATTTTAACTATTTTATAAAAGAATTAATCATAACATGAAGATATAGAGGATCTTATACTCGTGACTATGTGATATGAAATTTATCCAATGAGTTCAAAAATTTGATACGTCACTTGCCTTTAGGCGAGTGGCATATCAGATTATTTAACGAGTTTGATCAATTTCATATCACATAGTCACGAGTGTAAGATTCTGTTTATCACATAACTTTTAATAATAGAAATATAAGTAAAACTTTAGATTTCGTCTCTTTATAAAACAGTAGAAATCCGGCTCGGATGTGACGTTTCCGTCTACTGAGACAATCATGCCACGTCATATATCAGAGATTATGACGTCAAAACTACCTGTGACGTCACAATAGTGTTATTACACATGTGTCTTACGATATTTATGACATGGCCGTATGGCATGGCTGGACGGGCCAGTTATGTGATAAAAAGCTATTTCCGTGTCCTTTTGTAATATAATCTAAAATGAAAGAAAACATTCAATTGAAATAAACATTGTAAATGAAATATACGATAAATTATGACGGTCCATCAAACAAGTTGTACACATATAATATCATATCATAATATAGATCGACCTATTCCGTTTTTGCATACACGAGAACTGATCACATATGCCTTAGTATACTCATGATAACAGAAGTTTAAAATTTTGGAAACTGTAATGATTCTAATATCAGATTGCAATGTAATACAAATAAAATGGGGTTGTTATGTATATCTTATTTATTTCATAGTCTTGAAGGCACGAAGTATATGATAATCCATCAACTTACTACACGTAGTACAACCGGAACTCCTCGGATGTAAAACGTTATCTAGGATGTGAGATAGGTGTAAGAATATGTAAGAAAATCAAACATTTATTTCGTCGGGAAACCTTATTACGCCGCGAGTGCGCAGAAGAAAATTATAAGTTATTTTTTTAAGAAATTGGATGCAACCTTTTCTTCTTCGAGACGGACAACACACGGCATCGATGAACTGACGCTTTTTGATGGGTAGTTTCCTCGGAGAAACCAGTTGTTATGACAATATTCTCTTGAACTCTTGTGACACATCCGACGTCAATGTCCGAAAGTTACATTGGAGACGTTCCGAGTGGCACAAATTATAAAAATGCATGAAAATATATATATAATAATGTGAAATAGAATACACGTAATGTTATAAACTGCGTCCTACGCTTTTGTCCGTACCGCAAAGACAGGATTTAAATTTACAAATTATACACGGGAAAAAGATGCATGATACTAAAATGTACATATAGTAAAAGGAGTGGTGTTGTTTATATTTTTACTTTTTTTTTCTCATAGTGGAGAGTGTTAGAAACATTTTTATTTATGAAGTTAATTTTTAATATTTCCATTTGCTCGGGATTGACTCTATATAACATTTCCAACCAAAAAGGGAATTTACGAGATCATAATCCCCTATAACTCCCGTTGGTGTAGTGAAATGTATAACATCTATTGTGACGTCGTTCTGAACGACGTCATGACGTAATGACGGAATGCGTATTTTATGTGCGTACATGCATGCTACCTGAATAAAAAAAACAATTGCTTGATATATGTTATTTGCAACAATTTTTGTAGTTATGATTTTAAAATGTTGAATATCCTAAAGATGCAAAACATTGATTACAATTTTGGAAGTGTACTGATGATTTTATGTTTACTTCCATGAACTTTTTTTACCGCGAATGACGTCGGGGGTTCTAATGACGTCGGAGGGTCTTATGACGTCAAAAGAAGAGGCTCAACTGAAGGGGGCAGCGGGGACTTTTGATTTGGCAATAATGATAACAGTGTATATTACAGGTTAGCTTAAAAATAACAGTAAACGGAAATATAAGCATTACATTGCCTTATTGGAGGATTCATGGTCCTATAATTCTCCCAGGATTGCAGACAAATTAGTCATAACGCGAATTATAGGACCATACATTCCCCAAGAAAGCAATCTAATACTTAAATAAACTTAAATAAACTTATATTGTATAAATGTCATTCTGCAAATATGGAAGTGCTGAATTATGTTCATATGGCAGACTGGATCACGGTCACATGACAGGCTGGATTATTATCACATGACAAGATGGATCATAGTCACATGACAGGCTGAATCATGGTCACATGACAGGCTGGATTATAGTTACATGACAGGATGGATTATGGTCACATAACAGGATAGATCATGGTCACATGACAGGATGGATCATTGTCACATGACAGGATTGATCATGGTCACATGACAGGATTGAGCACAGTCACATGGCAGGCTGTTCCGAGGGTAAAACACGTAGAATATCCAGCACTTGACTGAAGGGTAAATGAATGACTTCCACAGAATGGCCTTGATACTGTGTCCATTTATGGTTTGAATACACTACAAATAGACAAAAACAGTAAACATTATCTGTATTAAAACCTTATTTATGTTCCTGACGGATGGGCTTCATATCAACTGTATGTTCAATCTGGTAACAATTTATTACTTGTACAGCGATCGATACCGCTTGTTATTTAGCAAAACTTATAACGGTAAATAGTTTGGATCCCTTTGTTCTCCCACACAGCTCGGCGACGATCAGACGATAGTCCGTTTCATATTGATTTTATTGATATCATAGTCTTAACTAAGATCAGGTTGAAATGAGTTTTGTCCACAGTGCCGAAAACAAAGCATCGCAATTCACATAATTATAAGCCTAAAACAAAGAGATGGCAGGCGTGGTATGCAAATCGTTACTATTTACTTAAAAGTAATATATTAGTGTATCCGCAAAAAAAAACACAAAAAAACATTTGTGTTTGGTTTAAAGATGCTCCATCGCCGACAGAGCATAAATGATATTCATCATTTGAACAATAATTGGTGTTTAATCGTGTATATATAGGTCTAATTAACACAAAAAATAATATAAGATAATTTACTTCGCCTTTGGTGCATGCGCAATCAGTACTTCATTCTACATAGGATATAGTGGCACGGAATTTTTTCGGGATGCAATTAATTGTTTTTCATATTTTTAACTTGAAATAAAATTAGAAGCTCAAACTTTTCAATGGTGGTAATGGTCTAAAGTAAATAACTTTTATAACTGAAGAAAAATACTAAATCGTCTGCTCCTGTTTTTGATAGTGAAAAAATACCATTCGTCAGCGGTGGAGCATCTTTAATATTGAATTATCAAATAATTATATTCTATCAAAAATGGCAGCCGTTTTATAAGCAAATGATACAAAAGGAAACTTAAAATATGTATCAAAGAATTTTGTGTGCGTCCGAAATACGTTTTTCAGGAATCTTGAAATTTCGCTGGGCCGTTTACAGAGTTGAAATTTTGGGAACCGCAATGCATCCTGGGAGAGATTTAGCGTAACGTCAGACTTTTCACCGACTGGTTCCCTTCCCTCAATTCTCTGCTCTCCGCCAGGTTGTGTTCCGCTCAGTGAAACGTCCGCAAGGGAGGTAACTGAGGCGGAAACCAGTATATAGTTTTGAGAGAAAATGACGTGCAAAAAAATGACGTCACAATGGATGCCTACTCGCAAGGGAGGTAACCTTGTAATATGCAAAGACGGAAAAGCTTGCACGTGAAGTGGTCTACGGCCTATTCATGTGTCCTACTAACAGTCAAGGTCGTTTAAGAACGCAAAAGGTTCGTATTGGTGGAGGAAACCTGGGTACACGAGAAAAACCATCGAACAGTGGACAATGCCTGACAAATAGAATTTGAACCTACAACCCAGAGGTAGAGGTCTGTGTTGGGAGTGGTGATATGCTAGCCAGACTCGAACCCGCGACCCCTGACTTATTTATCCGGCTACCAAGTCAGCTAAAGGGAAATTTCCCTCTATCGCGAAGCTAGAATATGTTATCAATCAAAACAACCCAGACAACTGAACAATCAGTTAATTGATAGGGGCTACGATGGACGATAGGATACGATGTCCTGACACATTACTACTGGTCCTCCACCTCTGGGTCAAGAGATCGAATCCCATGTGAGGTAGTTGCCAGGTTACCGTTGTTGGTTTTTTCCGGGTACTCCGGTTTCCTCAACAATAAAACTCGGCACGTCCTTACATGACCCTGGCTGTTAATGCATTGTAGAACGTGAAATTAAACAAAACATAGTTAATTGATGCTATATACAATAACATACCATACATTACGTGTGATCCCGCGCGATATTCAACATACCAACAATTGTATACATTCACAATACTTAGTCTTATAACTACAAATAGTCGAAGTAGCGTTTTGATTCTACATACATTTATATGAAAACTTTTTACAAATCAACTTTACCTTTTCTTACAAATAACATTATCCGGGAAATGACCACGACAAGGGACATCATTCCATAAGAAATAACGGTGTCTCTGCGTCTGTAGACAATTTTCGTTGTTGTTCTCATCACTAGGTTCACCATTGGCCACATCCCATTTAGTAAGTCCAAACTTCTCCCCTGTCCTTTCCCATATCCATTCATTGATTGTACGATTAAACTGTCCTCCGAGATAGTAAGTGTCCCGAACGGGATTCACTTTAATTAAATAAACTGATTATTGTTAGAAAGTTGTTATGAAATGAATATTTATAGAACTCCTTATACAATGAATAAAATAAATTTAGGTCAATAAGGATGCTACATATCGTACAATACAGGTCAATTACGAGGGTACTTTTCGTACAAGGAATTCACATTTAGGTCAATAAAGAAGTTACTACAGTATAATTCAAAATTTAAGTTAACAGAATGAAAGTTGTAACTTCGAGAAAATTCAAGGAAGAGATTATCAACGGATTTTGTTTTTGCTGTAAATATTGTATATTTGATATGTTCGACCACTTTTAAGAAAAGTTTGTGACTCAATGTGCAATCAAAAGAAAAATAAAAACCATTATCATTATTTTTTATTATTATTATTATTTATTTTGTGAGAAAACGTGAGAAATTTCCCTGGCTGTAAACCAATTTTCATTCGCGGCTGCTACATGTAAGTTTCAAGTAAAAACAAGTTCTCCGAGATTAATTTTCGCGGAATGAGAATTTAATAAAATTACCTTTCAATGAAAGTTTGAGAAATACTTAATTGCGACGATAAACTTCGGCGAATTTATTTTCATCGCGTAAGTAAATCGCACGCGGAAAATATCACAGGGACCTGGCACGAAAATTTTTAACCAACAGTATACATATATATATGTTATAGTATATGTAAACTGTTAGTTTAAAAAATCGTGCCAGGTCCCTGTGGAAAATATTGGTTGTCTTTATCATGCTCTCTTTAGATTTTTTACAGGCAAATTAATCCATTGTGGTATGTCTAAGAGAAAAAGGAAAATCATACCTGGTTTGAGTTTCAGAAGTTCTGCCTTGATGAATTCATGTTCTTGTTCGCTTGTGACATCTGCAACGTACGCATTCATGCTTTGACATCGGGCCTAAGAGAAAAAGTCGTACATGTATATAGTACATGATATATAAGTCAAGCCCCTCTATCATATATAGTACATGATACATCAGCCACGCCCCTCTATCATATATAGTACATGATACATCAGCCACGCCCCTCTAACATATATAGTACATGATACATCAGCCACGCCCCTCCATCATATCTAGTACATGATACATCAGCCACGCCCCTCTATCATATCTAGTACATGATTCATTAGCCACGCCCCTCTATCATATAAAGTACATGAAACATTAGCCATTCCCCTGTGTCATATATAGTACAATATACATTACCACACCCCTTCTCATATATAATCTAACATGTATAGCTTATTCCGTCGTCCTAATTACTGCGCGCTAGTTGACTATTACTGTGCCAGATGGCGAAACAATTGTCCTTCTGTTAATACACATGTAATAGTTAGATATTTCCTGACCAGTGGTCATATAGATATCAATGAATTTGTTGTAAGCGTGTTTTTGTAAGCGTGCTGTTGTAAGAGTGTTGTTTTAAGCATTGTTGTAGCTGTGTTGTTGTTAGCGTGTTGTTGTTAGCGTGTTGTTGTGTGTTGTTGTAAGCGTGTTGTTGTTAGCGTGTTGTTGTGTGTTGTTGTAAGCGTGTTGTTGTTAGCGCGTTGTTGTTAGCGTGCTGTTGTAAGCGTGTTGTTTGTAAGAGTGTTGTTGTAAGCGTTTGATTGTAAGCGTGTTGTTGTTAGCGTGTTGTTGTTAGCGTGTTGTTGTAAGCGTGCTGTTGTAAGAGTGTTGTTGTAAGCATGTTGTTGTAAGAGTGTTGTTGTAAGCGTTTGATTGTAAGCGTGTTGTTGTTAGCGTGTTTCTGTGAGCGTGTTGTTGTAAGCGTGTTGTTGTGTGTTGTTGTAAGTGTGTTGTTGTAAGGGTGTTGTTGTAAGGGTGTTGTTGTAAGTGTGTTGTTGTAAGGGTGTTGTTGTAAGTGTGTTGTTGTAGCTGTGTTGTTGTAAGTGTGTTGTTGTAAGCGTGCTGTTGTAAGAGTGTTGTTGTTAGCGTTGTTCTAACCGTGTTGTTGTAGCCGTGTTGTTGTTAGAGTGTTGTTGTGAGCGTTTAATTGTTAGCGGGTTGTTGTTATCGTACTGATGTAAGCGTGTTGTTGTAAGCGTGTTGTTGTAAGCGTGTTTCTGTAAGCGTGTTGTTGTAAGCGTGTTGCTGTGTGTTGTTGTAAGTGTGTTGTAGTACAGATGTAAGTGTGTTGTTATAAGTGTGTTGTTGTAGGTGTGTTGTTGTAGGTGTGTTGTTGTAAGCGTGTTGTTGTAAGCGTGTTTCTGTAAGCGTGTTGTTGTAAGCGTGTTCTTGTAAGCGTGTTGTTGTAAGCGTGTTCTTGTAAGCGTGTTGTTGTAAGAGTGTTGTTGTAAGAGTGTTGTTGTAAGCGTGTTGCTGTAAGCGTGTTGTTGTAAGCGTGTTTCTGTAAGCGTGTTGTTGTAAGCGTGTTGCTGTGTGTTGATGTAAGTGTGTTGTAGTACATATGTAAGTGTGTTGTTATAAGTGTGTTGTTGTAGGTGTGTTGTTGTAGGTGTGTTGTTGTAAGCGTGTTGTTGTAAGCGTGTTTCTGTAAGCGTGTTGTTGTAAGCGTGTTTCTGTAAGCGTGTTGTTGTAAGCGTGTTGTTGTAAGCGTGTTGTTGTAAGCGTGTTTCTGTAAGCGTGTTGTTGTAAGCTTGTTTCTGTAGGCGTGTTGTTGTGTGTTGTTTGTTAGTGTGTTGTAGTACATATATAAGTGTGTTGTTGTAAGTGTGTTGTTATAAGTGTGTTGTTGTAAGTGTGTTGTTGTAGGTGTGTTGTTGTAAGTGTGTTGCTGTGAGTGTGTTGTTGTAAGGGTGTTGTTGTAAGTGTGTTGTTGTAAGGGTGTTGTTGTAAGTGTGTTGTTGTAGCTGTGTTGTTGTAAGTGTGTTGTTGTAAGCGTGCTGTTGTAAGAGTGTTGTTGTTAGCGTTGTTCTAACCGTGTTGTTGTAGCCGTGTTGTTGTTAGAGTGTTGTTGTGAGCGTTTAATTGTTAGCGGGTTGTTGTTATCGTACTGATGTAAGCGTGTTGTGTGTTGTTGTTGTAAGCGTGTTTGCTGTGTTGTTGTAAGCGTTGTTGTTGTAAGTGTGTTGTTGTAAGATGTGTTGTGTGTGTTGTTGTAAGGTGTGTTGTTGTAAGTGTGTTGTTGTAAGCGTGTTGTTGTAAGCGTGTTGTTGTAGGTGTGTTGTTGTAAGCGTGTTGTTGTAAGCGTGTGTTCTTGTGCAAACTTTTCAATGGTGGTAATGGCGTAAAGTAAGTAACTTTTGATACTGATATAGATTGCCATCTCGTCAGCAGTGTGGCATCTTTAAGGAATTCCTTAACTTGAAATCACTCAAAGGGAAGCATTACAAAATTTAAGGAAGAATTTCCCTGACTTTTGTAATACTTTCCTATAGATAATTTTAAGCTACGGAATTCCTTACAGTTAAAGAATGTTAATGAAACTGGGCTGGACACAAGTATTGAAGATATATTCAGAATATAATTGAATTCGTACCTTAGCATAACCATTTGTAAAGAAATAAATGTTCATAACACAAGTATTGTACAATACCCAACAACAGTATTGATATTTTCAAACTCTCGCCATCAGACATCCTCTCTATGGCTCATTCCACACAATCCCCCCCCCCCCCTCTCATTTGAACGTGACCCAATGAAAGCGATCGCTGGTAGGTTTATCATATGAGAAGTCACTATTCCAGGAAGCCCCGATCCACCCACCAACGAAAGGAACAGACAAATGTTGGTGAAAAGGTATGGTTTTGGGGAGCTTTGATTACACCTTGGTTCATTATGAACCTGTGTTTGAAAGAAGAAAGAAGTCTATTTCTAGATATTAATATTTTTAATACATTATATTTATACATCTCTGCAAAATCAACGTTTTAATTTTAACAGAACACGTTGAAGTAAGTTTAGAACATTCATAAATTAACTTGGATTTATATCGTCACATACAAAGTACATTTGGGATTTTTTTTCGTTTTGTATTTTTTCTCTGCGAAAGAAATTCCGATAACTCTGATTTCTTCCCGTTATACCTGTGTACCCTTGTAATACTAGTGATAACCACTGCTAGCCCCTGTATTTATCACCACCAATAGCGGCGATTAAACAGGTCCATGATAGATCGGTTTAATTGTTACAATGATGACAACTGAAAATAGTTTCTTGAACTTATATATGATGTATGAAGAGTTAACTCAAAACTTTGATTTACGTGTATCATAAACTCTTTCAAGAGCAAAAAGTATCCATGAGATACATATAATACGCATGAATGAACATGATAACTAATTATTATTAATAATTTCGCCACGCACTAATAGACTTTGCATTTACATTATACTCGATGTTGCGTACTTTACTATCTAGTTTTTACGGGTTACCTCCCTTTGCCCAGTCTCGTCAGTTACATGTAGCAACGAATGATTTTCCATCAAGCCGTAATTCCTATCGTTATACATGATTTGGTCTCAAATTTGACTTTTCTAATTGACTTATCAATACTGGATCACATAGATGTCAATATTTAAAAAGAAACACAAAGTCAATTACTTTTATTGTAATCGACGGCATTAGCGCTTTTGAACTCATTGTACAAATGCTGATATATTCAAGGTGGTGTTCTATGACCATCGTTCTTCTTGTAAAACTCTTTTCTATACCGGATGTGTACAAGTATTACAAGTACTACATTTTTATCTATATATATATATCCACGTTTATATCTATAAATGCCTGTCATACACAAAAACTTATTATCTAATGTGTCTGAATGAATACAAAATCTGGAACTCATTTACATAAAATTCATATATAATCAGATATTTAGCAAATGCCGAGAGAATATTATACTCAGTATCTTTTGTAATAAGATTTAATTCGGTCAAATTCAAATTTTATTTCATAAGCTAGCAACCCTTCCGGTACAATAATTGCAAATATTTCATACAACATTCAATAATTATCATTGAAAACACTGAGCGTAACGTCATCCGTTTTGGAGAAAACAACGTGAATTTCGCCCACAAAATAATGACTTCACAATAGATAACTGCCCGCAAGGGAGCTAACTCTGTAACATGCAAAGACGGAATATCTAAACTGTAGCTGTTGCGCTGAATAAATAAACAATCACAATATAAGTCCGTTAATTGCACCCTTGCAAATTGTCAGAATCTTAACTACATGGTCATATCAAATTGTCCTTAAATAATGTTTATTAAAGTACAAACGCTACACAACTTACTGCTTAGATTACGATACAACATTAGCACAGCTACACTAAAATATATCACCCGAAACGCGGTCGTATTTTCATGGCCTCAAAAATAAATTTTGCTGATTGTCAGTGCATGCGCATTAACTTGTACATAAATGAGTTACGCCAATAAAACATTTACATATCGGTGGTCAAAGTATCAAGTCAAAAACCTTCGATATTTAGGAGGTATTTTGGTTATTATGTTGTTGAATGTAAATAAACAAATAAAATATAATTTTTGATTGTTTGGTTGGGTCTTTTTTTTTTGCATTTTTGTTGTTTGTTGGGTTTTTTTGGAAAGAAAAAAGAGAGTGCAGAACAGCCTCACCTGAATGTACGTATTGGTTACCTCCCCTTTACCATACAATGTCCGAAGGAGCAATCGAATCAAGAACACGGTATATTTGTTTGCTAATGTATATTATTCAAGTTCCATTGATCGTTTCTTTCGAATTCAAAGTCAATTATAATGAGTGGTAAAATCAGTATTTATCAGATCCAAATTTCTGATATTCTATGCTTTTGTGGTTATTTACTTGAACGTGCTTAGGGATTTGTTTAAAAAAAAATCTCCATAATCAACATAATATACCATATAATACGACAGTTTTCAATGGTTATTACAAGAACCTGGTCTGTCTGTTTTAGTGAAAGTTAACATATGCCATCCTCGATACTCCAGGGGTATAGAGATCGTAGGTGACCGGAACCCCTAGAGTATCGAGGATGACATATTTATAACCTTCATATTTTTTATACTGAGGACCAGCTATGCTTTTTTTTTGCTAGAATAACTTGTTTCATTTCTAGAGTCATCTAGCCAGATCCATATCTAAGATGAAGTTTGAAGGTAAAATGGTTTAATTTATTCTGTTTAACGTCCTATGTAACAGTTAAGGTCATTCAAGGTCAGTCGTTCATAGTGCAATGTGTTGCATGTGTACATGACACTCTGTATATTTTGGGCTTGTAATAGTGACACTACTCTTGTCTATTTTGAATGGTTTTCTCACTGTAGCATGCCGCCGAAGACACAAATTCATACTGGATATGGACTATGAAATGTCACTAGTTTAATTCATCCTATAATGTATCTGATAAAGAATAGACGATTTGTTGATATTGATAAAAGGAATTTAACATACAAAAATGTAGAGCTTTATATATGACTAATTCCATGACCTTATTTTTTGTCTAAGTTTAGCTGGCGTTTGATCGTTTCAGACAAAGGCCTATCTCTAAGCTTTTTAGCCTTATACACAACTGATCTGCCGTATTGTTTGTTTAAGGTGTGAGGTCAGATGAAACTCCGACCACAACCTGTCCTGACCTATGCCCCTACAGGGGTCGCTTAAATTTGTCACGTGGTACAAACAAAGATGTCACACCAAACTGTTTTATATAGAATGACATGTTAGAACAGGAATGTACAAAGTGTACGCTGCGCCCTTGGGGGAGCCAGATTACAATTAGAACTGGTATTTATCTAACGCATTAAGCGATATTTCTCCGCCTGTTGTGTGATGTGCTCATCCCCCTAACTATTAATTTAAGCGTTTTACGATAACAATACATTCCATGAGGAATAGCATTAAGAAAACCAAGCGGACAAGTACTATCATATACGTAATACATTCTCTTGTGCTCTTAAACAAGAATAACACATTCTTTTATGAATTACAATCGCTTTAGACATATTTTCTATATTTTAGGGGATTTTAAAAACTGTTCATTTAAAACGGGATTTCGTTAAAACTATTATTTTAAAACTGGTCATTGTTTCGTTTCTTGTCAGGCTGGTTTTATCAAATCCGCTCACTGATAAATGAAAGCATTTTTATGACATGAGTAAAAACTTCATTTCGATGGGTGCTTTCAAATTCTAGTCGTTTTGAGAACTACATATGTATATGCTCCATCGCTGTCAGAGCCTAAACAACAGCCATCGTTTGAACAATATTTGATGTATTTAGATTTTATTCCACTCTCAGACATACAAGGATGTAACATGAGGTCACTATTCATAATATAGACATGCATGAATAAAGGGCACATAGCGTATCAGTGCATTACAATATGTATTAGTGATGAACATGCTCAATCAATAGTTATTTCAATTATGATTGTGTTTATATGTGTCTTATTAATACAAAGACATGTAAAATAAATTATTCTGCCTTTGGTGCATGCGCAATAAGTACTTAATTCCTATATCGCATAGTGCATGGATTTTCTTCGGGCGCAATGAATCATTTTTAATATCTTTTATTTTGAATTAAAATAAGAAGCTCAAACTTTTCAATGGTGGTAATGGTATCAAGAAAGTAACTTTTGTAACTGAAGGAAAATGCTAATTCGTCTACTCCTGTTTGTGATAGAGAAAAATACCGTTAGTCAGCGGTGGAGCGTATTTAAAAATGAAATTATCTTTCATTTAGGCATCTTTCATGATTTCTGACAGTACTTCAATTCTGTTTCAATGCCAGGTTTAAATTGCACGTTGAGAGTGCAAGAGTTTCAACCAATAGCATGCGACGTTGTAAACGGCGACGTCGTTTCTGCGTTCTGATATGACAACATAGCTATGTAGGCCAATGAATTGCACGTAGCATGCAAAGTCGGGTATTCATAATGTAGCTTTTGTAAATCTATAAGAAGTTGCTTCATCGGCCCAGAAGCAAATCGCTCTGTCGCTAATTTTCCCTCTGTTAAATGACCCTGACTGGTAATAGACGTAAAACCTAGACAAACGTCCAACAAATGAGACTGAGGATAGAATTAATGATAGTAATTTGATTGAAATAAAAAGAATAACTCATAAAGTATTGCGTTCGAACGAAAAAGCATTGCGCTCATGTGCAAAAGTGTTGCGTTCATACGCAATATTTAATTTGTTTAATTTTTCATGTGCTTCCCCAGCTATTATATGAAAGCCTCATGATAAATTGGGAAAAACAGGCTTTCACTAGTGTAGATTTAGTTAGTGTACATGTAAATTAAGTCGGGGTGGGGGGGGGAGGGGGAGTTAATTTAACAACATAGTAAAATGTTCGTGTTTGTCATTAAAAGATCGGCGTGTGTCACTCGCTCCTATCTCTGTAACATTGTCCTCTCGTGTTAGGGATTTTATAACATAACATATTTTTTTTTGCTGGTTCAGATTTACCGATTTGCTACATATTTAGGTCATAACCATTCACGATATATTTCGACTTTTAGATATTGGCTTATAACATATACAATTTGCATACATTGTACATATATATCATTAATATATGTTTTCACAGTGAATATCTTATTTGGCTTCACAAGTTGTACTAACTTGTGCCTCATCCCATTGTTATTGTACAGAAAATAAAATATATTTAAAATCAAAGGATTCGTATTTACCGTTGTAAGAATTCGATATGAAAGTGGCTTCAGATTTACAAAAAGATGTTATATATCATAACATGTATAACTTATGCCAAATTCTTTTCGATTTTAAACTGTTTAAACTTTAAAATCAAATATGCATTTCGGAAAATGTAACCAAGGTTTCTCAGAATACATATTTATCAACTTAGTTTCATTTTGATACATACGGAAAACGAAACCTTCACAGCTCCCCCATCCCTCAAACACCTTATATTCCACCCTCCCGTATACCTTATATCTACAAGATCTGTGTATTCCGCTTTCACAACAAGTCTACCCACTTAAACACCATACTAGTCGCCCACTGTTTGCAAATTAAATTCCAGCACAGAAATATTTTCCAAATTAAACAAAACTCTTGAGTGTTTGCGTGTGGAGGCGTGGCCTAATTTGATTGACGGGGTGAAAATGCGGTGCGATGCCTTACCTGTGGGGAAAACCCCTACGAGTGGGTTTACCTGTACAGCAAACAGAATTCAATACCTACAGACCATATAATAGAAATAGGTTAGCTGTTGTAACGGTACCCAGGTGAGTTCCGTTACCTGGTCACGGATGAGTACTCACTCGATGTAGGTAAACTTGCTTGGCTGTATTACGATCAGACTGGCGCGGTAGCCTCATACGATCGGATCTAGTGTTAAACTGTGAGTTACGTGAAAAACGATGGACTACCTGGGATTATGTACCTGTAATTAGCGAAGAACGAGACCGGACATGTCATCATATACCAGGTATTTTAGCTTATTTCATTTTAATATATATATGTACTATGATATTCATTGATTTTGTGAGTTATTTTAAGCCTGGAATATTTTTATTTGTTTGTAGTAGAATTATACATTATGTATTTGTTATGATTATATCACCAAATTTCATATGCTCTTATTTCGTGATCAAATGAAAATAATTGGGTCCTGAAATCAGGAACTTATCAAAAATACGAAATCCATTGATAACACAAAATTTATCAACTTATGCATAATTAATCAAGGATGGATAATCACATCAAAGGTTTATTTGCATAATGGTTATAAATATTAATGAAGATATCAAATTAGGCATTAAATTGGATAATTACGACAGTGTATACAACCAAAAACTATGTCTTTAATGATAATTATGGTAATTATAAATATCATTAAGTACATTGTATATTGTACCGTATATAATCTGTATATATCCAGCTTCACACCAGCGGTGCGGGGGGCTGCACGGTATCATTGACGCCATGCTTCAGTGAGATGGCCCTATAATGTAGATTAGAGTTCCGCTATCACAAGAAGACACCAAGAATAATACTACAGTAACGGCACTCTTCAAACTCCCAGTGGCTGCTCCCACAAAAATTTCAATACCTACTCATAAAATTCTAAAAATAAGAAAAATAAAAATAAAAGGCACTAATGAACATTTCAATTAATGACAATTGCATCACTTTGAAGCGTGTTATAATACGGGTATCCGTGCAACTGCCGAGTCCGCAGATCATTCTTTATGTTTTAAAGCCAAATATACATGTAGGACTGTGGTAAAATTATTTGAAATGTCAAGTATTCAGTAACTATCCCTTAGAACTTTTGGTCTTAGTTTTTAAGACTCAAATAGGATGCAGTTATATGTATAATGGCCGTTACATTTGAGAAGGGTTTTTTTTTTTCGTGAGCACAGAATTTATTCCGTCAATATTATAACAAATTCTTGCCCGGTCTACTGTACTTTTCGGTAAACATAGACGCGTCTCAATCTGTTCCACTAAAAGGACAGCCAATAAAAAACAAACAAACAAACAAAATCAAAATTTATATGCCGTTAACGTACAGGTGCGATACAAACTGTCTACAAGTGACATTATGTTTCTTTTCTAAATCATAGTAAATAATAGCGAGTGGTCTTAATATGCTGCCAGAGCAACTGGCGTGAAATTGCTTGTCGTAGTTAGCGTATTTGACAAGTGTCAGCTATGTAAATCGGTACGCTGTGCACTGAAACATTGCACCCTGCATTACGCCACAATTTACATTATAAATGGTTTATAGCTATTTGGGTAGCGGTACGATAAGAAATGATGTATATTTATAGGCTCAGGTAGGTCGGCTCAGCTACGCGTTGTTGTATAACTGTAAAGTTATTTTTACCTGTACAGGTGTTTAATCTGACTGTTATCCTTATGTGGGTAAAATTGGAGTCTCGGAAAACATGTACATGCATGTAATCTATAAATATCTAATATAAAATAGGGTGGAATACCAGTCGCCTGCTGTGAAATTAATTACATGTATATGCATTACTCTTTCTAATGTACAATTCTACAGCAATTTTAACCTAAGAAAATCTGTAACTTTTGCTTTCTTTAAAAGAACCCAAAACGGAATAAGAAACACATATGTGGAACGATTTTATTTATTACAACGTAGCAAGTATAATTTTAGTAAACAAGATAGAAACGCTTCACGTATATTATTGCAAGCAACTAATATGATAAGCATTAAGTCATTCCTATTGGGAAAATTTTGGTTATTCAAAAATTTTAATTTCAATTATAGTTTAAGGCATCGCTGTGATGTCGTTTATAATATCGATTTTAAATTACTAATTAAGTACAATATCAATAGTTTCTAGTGAGATATCTCCATCCTACAACAATTTCTATGCATTAACTTAATCAATGAAATCGTACAGAACTTTGACAAAAACTCAGGTTCAAATAACAAACAAACAAAAAAAAAACGCTTTATGAAAAAAATAGTTCAAATACACAAATATTCTATGAGAGAAATCAGCAGAAACGCCGGTGTTGCGAAACAATGCTAAGCACTTGGGTTTTAAAATAGGTATTGTTCTTTCGTCAAACTCGTTAAATTTCTTAAGATTTGCATTTAAACGCTATTGTCGCCGTGTGCAGATCTCCTTACGGTATAAACCATGGGAACTGTTCCAGGGGCAGTGTTCTCATCAGCTGATGATATCGTAAACAAAAACACAATCCCAAGCTTCAGTAACGACATTTACAACCCAGGACACCTCAACTGGCTTAAAACAATGGCCAACAAATGTTGCATGACGGGAGAAACAAAGTGTGTATCCGAAAATTTAGATTTGTTTTGATATCTACTGCATCCAGTGAATGGGTTTACATTTAATTGATACAGTCCATTGTCGCCAAGGTCTGGAATGACACGAATTTTGATTGGAATAATGACGATGGGATATATCAAATGAACCAATCATTGTGTTCGTCTTATCGTGAGGTCATCACCCTATAGCATTACTTGGGATACCCGACATGCGTGATTAGTCGCCAATTAGAATACTAAATACATTCCTTTCCTCAATGCTCTTTAAAATATCTACCCCTGAATACATATTGGACTCCTCGTAATCTAAAACTGGAACAGTTCATTGTGAAATTACAAGGGTGAGTAAGATTCATCCCATAAATTTATCTGTGTAAGGATAACGCTTGTCGCCCGTCAATGTCATCACACGCTCCTATGACCCAGTCTTATTCTTAACTAATTAAACATTCAAATGAAACTGATTTAAGTTTGAAATCAGCGGCTTATTTACATTCCGGGGGACAAGTTTAAAGTACAGAAGCCAATTCATAAATTCAAAGCGACAAATTATGTAAATTATTTCGGAGGTGTCAAAAGATTTTTAAAGGTAAAAAATGTCTTTTTGAAAAGTTTGTGTTTGAGTGCATATCTGCTATCTTGTCATTAAAGGGTAAGAAATCCGAAACAAGTCCTTCGCCTGTCATCCTTACAAAGTTGTTGACACGTGCGTCATGTGAACTCGCAGAACTTTCTTGGTCATTTCACACTGCAGCTTTTATGATAAACTAGAAATAGTATTGTCGAAAGACAAACAATACAATAAATCAAAAGTAACATACATTTCAACAAATGCCGAATTTTATTCTGTTTATAAACCATATCAATATACTATTCTTTTAAACTTCTCCGGGTTGAACATTCATTGCCAATGGCTTTATTTCGTAAGACCTTTCTGTGTTCATCGACGCTTCTTCAAAACATTTACTTCATTCAGATTTCGCTACCTCGCGGTTTAAATCTTTGATGGTCTCTGATCATATATCCAGGATATGAGATTATCTCGAGTAAATCCTACGGACAGATTAACCCGACGCTTCGCTTGAGATTAATATCTATTGTAGAAAAGTAGGACCCATCTTTCTTTGATAGATGTATTGGATTATAAGAGGCCGCTTATGATCTGCAAAATTCAGCGAGGAAGGGCCCATTATGCCCTCTTCATAATCTATGCAGTTCATAAGTCATATCGCTGTAAACATCTTATGCATATTGGCTTACTCTGAAATCAACACCGGCCGCTTAAGATATAGACGATTACAAAAGTATCGCCGCTTATGTAGAGAACAATTAATCGAAGAGTACCGTTATATTTAAATGAAGACTAAAATAAGTTGTAGCTGTAGGGTATAATAGAAGGTGCTATATAAGGAATCGAATTTGACTTTAGTTCAATACTGTTATTGAACGGCGACGAAACCGGGCTGATTATGTCAATAGCCAGGTAAACAATTCGACTTGTTAATGTCTTTTATATTAGGTGTCAAACAACAATTAATTTCTTTCAGAAAATTACACTCGGTTATCATACATACTTACGTCAGTCGAAATAGTCTCGTTCTGAGATGAAAACATTTCAGTGAGTCTTGTTCTAAGGGAAAGTTTTCAATGACTAATTGACGTTCTGTTCTGCTTGATTCAGTCTTATTCATAAGTAAATCTGTTTTAATCGTGAATGGCAATGCCTCGTCATGTGATAAGATAGTGTTTTAGTGGGATGTCCTTAGCCTCGTTCTGACATATATTTTCTTCTCTTGCAGATTTTGCAGCATGACTGATTAGAGAATATTCATCATGGAATTAAAAGAACGCAGCGCATCTCTTGAATCCATCCCAAAAGACTTACTACAGAAACTTAAACAATTCCGATCAACTAATCAAGAGTGTCGACGATCACGCGAAGACAGCGAGGTTGAGACCTGCCTGAAAGAGACAGAATCCATTCCTCCTTCTCCGCGATCAACGCTTTCTGATGACGTTTTCTTCAGATTCCCAAAACGTGGTATAGACGTTGAAGGATCCGAGGAGAAATCCCATAATACTTCATTCAGTGACTCTCGTGTCCCCTCCCCAGGGTCCGACAAAAACAATTTCTCTATTTACGGGGAGAATTCTGATTGGATGTTAGCGGAAAGGACTAAACCAAGATCACCTCCCGTGTCTCCAAACAGTGCTGTACACTACCTCGGTAGTGGGTTTACACCTATCGCAGAACAGAGTAAGGTAAGAGTATAGGTTTTATGGACTTATGATTTTCTATAGGGTTCAATAAACCTCTGGTTAAATTTTGCGTTACATTGTTTATGCTCATGGAATTATATCACAGAGTATTTAGGTGCGATGTATTTGTCGGTGACTGTAAGACCTTTCGTATTTTGCTTATATTTATGAATGTTTGGTTTTCTTTAAAAATAAAACAAAAACAAGAAGTGTAATATATAAGTGTATTCTCAATGAAATTGATTTTTGATAAGAAAAAATTCATCATGTATCATGCGACAAGAATTTTATCATGATCAACCTTATTTCAAATGTAAGAACCCAAATAACTTCAAACATTGGGGCTCTCCCGTCGGCCATAATTAGCTCAATAACGTCGATATATGGTTGCTTAAACAATGTTTACACCATATGAACTTTGTTTGTTTAAATGCATCACGAGCCAATAATGTATTGGTCATTGATCGCACGCGGTGAGCACGTGTAAATATTGTGAATTGATTAGTTTGCCTAACGGCGTTTGTCTATTGTAGTCTGGTGTTGTCTCTAACATAGGACATATTTTAACAGTATCACAACTATACACCCAATGTCCTCGGACGTATTTTACCACAAACAATAAGTTCTATTTGTCCTTTTTTCTCAGGTGATGCATGAAAGGACACCGGTTAAGTCGATACACTGCCATCCTTCATTTTCTCAAAACATCGATCCGGCGATGAAAGGATCTCCGATGAAATCGTCTCCGGTTCCGATCATGAATCCGGAATATGGCCTTCAGGGTTGTATGGATCGAACTCCTATAAAGGTTCACCAAGAACGTCCAAGTCCTCGAAGGTCTCCAATGATGCATGCTATGATGGAAAGGTCTTATGCCCGGGGAAATCGGTCTCCATCACCGTATATACGGGAGCACGTGGATCCCAGGGGGTCGGGACTGTCCCCGGAGTACCACAGGGCGATGCTAATAGAGGAACTTTCAATGCGAGGAGCGAGAAAGCAGCTTTCGTTTGACGCTGCAAGTCGTCCCTATATGGAAGCTGAAGGTACGTGTCTTGATAGACTAATTGGATAATTAAAATAAAGGCCTTTCTTGCCTGATATAGATTCAATATGTATGGAATTGAAGAAGTAAACACTTTGCATTAGGTGAGAGAGGGAAGTTTCTTTTTAGTTTCTTTACTCTGACAATAGCAAGTTATTTTGTTTTGTAACGACAAAAAGGAATTCAAATTAAGTAACATCCGCCATTTAATTTTTAGTTTATGGTGACGTCATGTACCCGACCAGGAGGAACAGATATAGAGCAAACTCTGATGGTGACGTCACAGAGATGGGAGAGCGTCATGGTGATGATGAGGATTCCCGCTTAATCAAAAAATTCCTGTCCCACCTTAACCAGCGTAAGAGGAAAGCGTCTGACAGATTTGAATGTGATTATGAGGACGATGCAGTTATTCTCGCCAAAAGAAGAAGAAAAGGTACGATTTGCCTTCATGTTTAAGAAGAAAGCAACATATATCTTATGTGTTATTTCTTATGTGAAAAGAATAAACAAAGAAGCAAACAAAAACAATATTTTTGAAAAGCTTATTCAAATTTGATAACAATTTCGTATAATTTTAGTGCAGAATATAACGTGTATCCTTAATTAAATATTATTTACTTTTTCAGAATTAGAGAAACAAATGAACCTGAACTACTTAAAGCAACTGGAAGCTGATGTAAACATACTTAATAACAAACTCTGTAAACCGGAACCGGAAATACGTCCCGACAACTGTTCATGCGCTGTGATGGAAAAACAATTCTTGAACATGGCTGAAAATGCATACAAGAACATTCGCCGTCAAGATATGAGCGCAGAGGGCTTTGCGCAATTCCGGAAGGAGCTTGGCGATACCAATGACATTTTGAAAGAATCTTTACAAGTGCTGCAACATATGAAGGAATTTTGCGAACATCGACAGTTACTTCGTAATTGATGACAGAAATATAAAAAAAAATAATATGATTGTTGAAATCCGTCTCTTCGTAATTCAGTGTGTGATAGCCACGTGAACAGAAATCAATATTTGCGTCATTGGTTTACGCGAAAACATCGCAAAAAGTGATGACGTAACAATTGATAACTGTTACCAGGGGCAAACAACTCTGTTTTATGAAATGAACTTATTAGTCCTCAGGAACTCAGAGACAATTTTATCCGGTCAAAAGGAGATGATTTATGACTATTAATTTATTTAAATATCTATTATATTTATTTATGATAAGAAAAAGTCTTTTCTGGAACGTTGCGAGAATTGATGAATAGCATAATAACATGATTCGTATCCATGAACATAAACACAGCTTTGTCATAGTTTTGCATTCCGTAGTCCGAGGAATTAAACAATTCGCCTTCAGAAAACTCGCCTATTCTATCATATAGCATCAAAGGGCGTTCAAATGTCATTATTTCAAAACCTATGGAATTATAAAGATTTTTATTATCTATTTCGAAGTCAACTAAAATACTCTTCGAGATTTCACGATAACATACTTTAACTTCGACTTCACTCTTTTTCATATCATTGATTCAGAAAGCAAAACTTCAGTTTTGTAACAAACATTCTAGATAATTCTCGCAACGTTTCAAGCTTTTTCGAAAATAAGTTTTCAATTATTGATTGATGCAGACAGCCGTCCAACCTATCTGTTCAAACAAATGTGTTCAATGAACAAGGAGTCTTCATCTCATCAAAGTGTTCAAGGCGCCACAGTCGTGGCATATGTGTTTTCTTTTTCAAAAAGTGTTTTTAAAAATGTTTTGCTGTTTTAATGGTTTATTTGTTAACGAACAAATATCCTGCATGTGTTGATACCAGTGTTCAATTTTTGAACATTAATTTTGTGTTCAACGTTTGATAATTGATAATATTTGTTTTTAATTAACAACATTTACTTTGCGTTCAAGTTTGATAAAATATATTGTTGTTCTTTTTTCGAACAATTGTGTTCAATTTTGATAAAAGTGTTCAGCATTGAATTATAGTGTTAAGGTGGAAAGATAATTGTGTATGTCAAATGATGTCGTGACGTGTTATTTTAGTGTGTTTGAAACCGTAGTTTATCACCTAATATATAGCTTTTGAAGTTGATTCTGTGATATGACTTTAGAGCAAGACCGATATACACGTTAAGTCAATTTTTGTCAATGTTTTGGAAATTCAAAACATAAATATGAATGCAAATCCTTCTTTGGTACCATTTTAAAACATTAAATATTTGTATATGATAAGAACTATTTTTTTAAATATTGAAAGCAGATATTGAAAAAGTTATAAGAAAATTCTATGAAAACTATGAAAACAACAACAAACTTTGGAAAACGTAAATGGTAAGTGAAACGGAATAGCACATATTATGCGTTCCGAATTACCGTTTTTGTCGAAAAAATTTAAATGGATAACCAAAACAGTGATTTTTGTGCTTCGGTCAGTAGATGGATAGACTAGTTTATATCGAAAATTATAGATTTTCTAAACCGTGTGATCTATTTATAGAAATTTACCTCCTATTTATGTACTGTGTAGTGGTCACGTGGTCACCATAGACCGGTGGTTGAATGTGGGCGTTAGACGTTCATCTTATAACATAACTTATTGACAAACTATAATTTTAATTCTTAATTGCTACATTTCCTTTTTCAAATCTTCGCAAAAAATCCCTTTTTTTATTTCTCTTTTTTTCGTCATAACATTTGCTAAAAACATTGTTTTAAAATTCTTGAACTTCCTCGTTCTAACGATTTTTTTTCTTCTTTATTTTTCTTTTTTTTATCTCCTTCCGGCCATATTTCTTCATTACATTATATAATAGGTGGATAGGAGATCTCACAGGCCTTCTTCAATGGCGTCCTATGTATCCTATTCTGAAACAAAAACTCACTATGAAAAGATTGAAACCTTTACATCCGTGCGAAGTATCCCTTTAAATAAGCGACGAAAGTTTGCTTTTCTGACTGTTTCCTTTCTATCTATACGTTTTAAGTATTCTATTCCACTCACACAACTGTCTCACATCTTATTCTAATTTATTTTGAATTATTTATTCTCTGCATCCCACATCGGGTCGCGGAGCCCTTTATTTATTCCCTCCAAATATAATTTATTTTATCTTTTGTATTTTGTGCTCTTCGCTAAAACGTATAGTTCATCCCCAAAACTCGGTCAGAATCTTCGGAATTTCCCTAAACCGGAAATAATTTTCCGGCAATTGCCGAAAATTTACGATCTTGTGTGTGGACGAACTGTCGTTTGATTGGATGTGACCTAGCGCTGTCTGGTCCAATAGGATATAAGAGCGGGAAATACAAATATCATATTATTATAAATTAGACGTAGTTGTATTTATTTGAGAACATATTTGATTTTATATGTGCATCTTCCCTTATCTGTCCGTCCACAGAGGAATATGATGACTTTGTATTAGTGAGTATTATACATTGTATTGATATCTACATACATGCAAACATACAATACATTCCACCACTGTTTTTCATAATAAAAAAAAAAGAAATGAATTTTGTGTCTTTAGATTTTTATTGAAGCTGACAGACTTGAGAAATATACCGTGAACCAATTTATTTTCTGTGCGATTGATTTTCCCGGATTTCGCGGGTAATGAGAAATCACGAGAATGAATCTTCTCGAAACTAACTATTATACAGGTAAAGAGGAAATTCTGAAAACGTCTTAAGATATAAAAATGCAAAAAATAGTCGCCACGAGTATAAGTTGGTTTACAGTATGCATATACAAGGACCTTTAAGGACATTCTAGGTTTATGAAGTGGAGCGGTCAGCATACATAGAGTGGGACGACTGGTTCACCCATTGTCAGTATAATTGACCGGGTGGGGTTTGTTGCTTGGTGTATTCGACAGCAAGCTTCAGTGATATAACACTATAAAAAAGGCAAGAGTTCAACTGTACAAGAAGACACAACACACATATACCGCAGTCTTCCAAAAAACCCAACTCACGTGAATTATCACAGAAAAAAACAAACAAAGCTGGAGGAAACCACCAACGTAACGTTCAGTTCCTTTAGCAACTGACCCACATGGGACGTGAGGCTGGATAGATATATGCAATATGAACACCTTGAAACATTTTGCCGTCTAGAAAAGAAATTATCTGGAGAATTGATCTAATCTATTGAGCTTCCATGCTTGCGATGTCCATAGAGGCCAAACAACATTATGCATAAAAAGTCTGAGCAAAAAACATCTGGAAACATTATACGTACCTTAGACAATGCAGTCGTTCTATTCTCTTAATGTTGTCTATATAGAAATTGCAGAAATGTTTTGCATTAGAACATAACCAAGTCTCCGTCACGACGCTCAACGATGATGCAAAAAAAAAGATATTTTAATTGAGAGTATACAGTCAGAAATAACATAATACCAAATTCATTAGCAAAGACTCCTTAAAGGTAATTGCAGTATTACTCATAACTGTAAATATTATAGTGGGTTGAATCATAAAGAAATAATTTGAATATTTTTTTCTTCATTTTTTTAATCAAACAGTAACCGCCTGAGTGTACTCTCATCATTAATTACTAAAATAAGCCGTTCCAGCTAATGTCAGAAATACCGACAAACCTTAAAACCTGTCTTAGTAACCACCTCTGTATAAAGACCAGTTGCACAAACAGACTACCCTTTCTAGAAACACAATTCAACTTGTGTATAAAGACCATATGGCTGTAACTGGTGTTCTGAATAAGAATTGTGCTAGCTGTTATAACACATCTTACAACGTCTTAGAGTTTTCGTTTTACATGCACAACATTTTCTCTCTGTCCCTTAATTTGTTTGGCCTTATTTGTCTTACCTTACCCTAGACTAGGTTTACGAACTAGAATCTCCTTAGAACCTGTCGTAGTAACCACCTCTGTATAAAGACCAGCTGCTCAAACAGACCACTTATCCACGATCCGAACTGACCAATTGCTACATACTTTGACCTGTGTATTAAGACCTCCTGGCTATAAAGACAACTTCTCATCTGTACCTGTCTTTGTAGACAAGTTTAAATTATATTAACCCAGACAACGTGTATGAATTTGAGTCTCCTTTTGAACGATAGCAAGTTAGCCCATACACGTATTTCATATACGTATATTAATCTTAACGGATTTACCTGTCAGAGTGTAATAAAATAAAGTATTGAAATACTACAGACGTTTTTGCTGTGGTCAAGGATACGTCTAGAGTATTGGATATTAAAGAGGACACTATGTTGTCCGGTTGTTGATTCTGAACATTTCCCACGTCATGTTCGACCATTAATCACCCTCAAAGTCTATGTCCACAGCAGTACAAAATCAATAATTTATTATAGAAATATTGGGATACTTTCTATATTATGCGACTATAGATAAACGAAGCCTCCGTGCTCCCGTTGACTTTACACTGGATCAAACATACCTTATCAGAACAACATTAAATTTGACAAATAAAATCCACGAGATTACGAGATAAAGCATGTCAATATCACATTTTATAAGTTTTGCCTGCAGTGCTCCCTGTGGGAAAATCTACGGGGTCGTACCAAAGATATACGCGGTGACAAGTGTTATCTCGTCAAAAATGAGTTATGGCATATCTTGTAAATCTGATTGGAATGTCTACAAATAGGAAATAGAATATTGCAAACTGTTTATAAAGGTGAATAAAAAGTTATAAAGTATATCAATAAAAAAAAATTCGAAATTGCAAACAAACTCTAAGGATATAACACAGCGACAGGAAAAGTAAATACAATGTACAGATTTTTAGATTTTATTTTAAGGGATAATTCAGTCTAAGAGAACATTAAAATTTGTACATTTAAAGGAAAAAAATCCATTTCTAATGGAAATTAGATCAGTTGGTTTAACTGTGGTATGCCTGAAAAGCCCATGGTTGTGACATGTGTGTAGATGTTCAAACTCGCTCGCTGTCCGCCATTACACATTGTGTTCGAACTTCTTGTATGCCGAATCCTGTCCCTTGCTCGTAGAGTAATGCAACTTTTGTCTAGAACTGCTCAAATCGCTCTGACAGTAGTGTGTTTACCTTATTAGGTGATTTGTCTTGCCTAAAAATCATTTTATCACCTTCTCAGTGGTTATGTAGTTTATTTGTTTAACGTGCGTGACTTTGGCTCGGGTATGGGTACAGCGTCCATATTGTACCTGCTTAATCATATTGATCAACGATTTGATATTTCAACGATATTAATTAAAATACCAAACAACGACGTGGAATTTGTCAATATTTTATGTTATATGTTTCATAAGAAATGTAGAATAACACATTCATGCCATATTTTGCTTCTTGCTTATGTAAAACAATAGCCTAAGTGAATTGTCCCTTTAAAGTGAACACATTACATAATTATATGTCTCTGAAGATCGAAGTTCTTTGCTTGATTTATCAATTAATTTTATTTATTAAAATCATCAGTTTAAATTTTGATGTTGCCTTCCAATAATGATATACTCATTACGTAATGTAGTGTTTTGATTTACTGAAATGATAACGTAGCAATAGAACGATTCACTTTTTACATGGTAATAGCAATCCAAAGAATTAACTTAAACAATATCTCATGTTATGGTGCTAAAGCGCAAAAATAAGGTCGTACAATAGTTATGTCGTTTCGTGATTTATCAAGATGTCAGTCAGAATTTAATGTTACGTGAGTAATCATTCCAATATATCTCCAATTTTGAGTGAATATATGTTCACCTTTTGACATGAGTTTAGCTTTGAGAAAGCATGGAGATTTCAGTGACCCAACTCAATTAGCTTTGCATATTGTGAAATGGGCTTGATTTTCATACATGAAGTGAGCTAGAGAAGGCTTACTAAATACATGTAGCTATATATAGTTTCAGACAGGTTGATAATGTTTCTTATTACACAAATCACGTTATTTTGATGTTTTATGTTTTTCTTTCCTTCATAGCTGTTCCTACTATCGTTATTTCTTTTGCTCTGTCGAGGGGTCTTAATTTAAAGTGTATCTTTTATAATCCTTCCATGTCTAAAGATGTTGTCACAATAATTTCAAACACAATTTTCCCTGACTTAAATCTCAGCGTTTCTTCAGATGACATAGGTTTTAGACTGTAAGTCTTATTCATTCTAGTGTTTGTTATCCCCGAACGTCACCCACCCTATACAAACATTACAAAGAATAGGATCATGCCGGACAAACATAGTTGACGTTCTCGATTGACCTCTGCATATTTGTGGAGAAAACAGGTAATTGTAGAAAGACGGAGCTATCCAATACTCGAACTATTAAGTCTTACGAGTGTTTACATATACAGGGACAATTATCATATGTAAATAGTTGTCTATGGGAAAGCCCAGATTTCCAGCTTCTTCAGTAGTGTTCTGTTACTAAATATCGTTTTTTTTTTACTTTTATACCTTCAGCAGATACCATACCGTATATTTTACTGAGTAATGTCAACGGACTTTACGGCCATTTATACCAGAATAAGCCTCATGGGGGCTACATCTCGTTACGGGCTATCAGTGGTAACTATTACTAAATTTAAAAAAAAATATGCAGGATATATATTTCAAGATATTTTAAATTTACTAGGTAAACAAATTGTTCAATACCAGGCATTTAGAGGGAAAAGATGTCATGGGACATTATAGATGCTCCACCGCTGACAAGTAATATTTTTTCTCTGTCAAAAACAGGAGCAGACGAATTAGGATGTTTCTTCAGTTATAGAAGTTATCTACTTTACACCATTACCACCATTGAAAAGTTTGAGCTTCGTATTCTACTTTAAATTTGAAAACATTTAGAATAATTAATTGCATCCCAAAAAAGTCCATGCTATTATGCTCTATAAAGAATGAAAAACTGATTCTATCCTTCCACGTGCGATTACACTGCTCTTATGATCGCTCTTTCTGTAAATAATTTCATTTTTCACGAGATGCCATTTTCGCATTTCTATTTCACGAGAAAGCTCAAACGCAGATTCAAATAGTTTGAGAATAGTTTTTTTTTAAAGATGCCCTAACGGCGACAGGGCATAAACGATACTCATCATTTGAACAATAATTGGTGTTTGTTCATGTATAGATATATCTAATTAACACAACATAATATAACAAAATATTTTGCTTTTGGTGCTTGCGCAATCAATACTTTATTCCATATAGGACATAGTGCCACAGGATGTTTTCGGGATACAATTAGTTATTTTCAATATTTTTATCTTGAAGTAAATTAGAAGCTCAAACTATTCAATGGTGATAATGGTGTAAAGTAAATAACATTAGTAACCAAAGAAACATAAGAAATTGTCTTTTCCTGTTTTTTATAGAAAAAAGTATCATTTGTCAGCGTTAAAGCATTTCAAAATTGTTACATGACTGTGTATTTGGCAGAAAAAGTCATTGATCGTGAATTTTAGAATTCATTTATTTGCTAATATGAATAAAACAAGGCGAAATATTGTATACACGAAATCCAATTTGTTGCAGTATGGCACATTTAGTTTAGTCCCGTATAATAAAGAATGGAACTTTATTTTCCAAATGATGGGTGACCTTTTCTTCTGTTATTGTCATAGATATGTTAGAAGAGCTTAACGGTACTTTGCATGATAGGCTGCATAGGGAATCTGGGTTGTTTTTTTTCAATAAAACCTGCTGTATTTCAGGTTTGATCGTTTTATACTAGGAGACGATATATGACTATCGCCACCGCCCAATATCTGTCGGTATCAATAACAGACCGGACAGGTAATACTTAGATTTTATTTTCGTAAATCCGTTCAAAAGTACGCCACTTTTATGGTTGGTGAATGTTGATGCTGCTTAAATCAGCATTAACATTTACAACATCGACTGAATCTTTATTGTATCATAAATTGAACCGGATTTTGTATAGTCAGTGGGGCTCAGTGGCGTATTTTGTACACCCGCAATCTTAAACGTTTAGTTGGCAGGTGCTGGATGCACATGACAGTACCCTTCTTAATGGGCTATACTGTTTATTGCTTTAATTTATAGAGTTAATGAGGTCTAGGTTTCATATCTGTTTAAAGTGAACAGTCGGGCAAGAATGGCTAAAGTCGGTAAAAATGGTGTGAATGTATCCAGTATAATTTCTTATGAAATAGAAAAATAAAATCTCTCGCCAAAATCTGTCTGCATACGAAGAAATTAATTTAAAGTATGGGAATTCTAAAACGTCCTCCCGGCTTACTATGTCCGTGGTTACATTTCCACGCAGCCTCGTTTTCAATGCTTTCAACTTTTCTTTACTTTAATGGCCAGAACTGGGAAACTAAGCATAACTTGACCGTCGTATTAATAATTGAGAACTTTTGGAAGGCCAATGAACGCATTTAGACTGGTTTTCTTTGCCCGAGTATTCACTTTAAAAACTGGACTCGATTTGACAATTGATGTCTTTTTGCGAATTCACGCGAAATGTTTGCCATACGGCAATACATGATAATCATCAGTAGATGCATTTTTATTACATATGTCTTTTATCGTTTCGATGAGCTGCTTGCTGGTGCAAACCGCAATCTCAAATAATTTTCCAAAAGACACAGACATTTGGAGATTAGTCGTGAGAAAAACGACAATTAAAATACATCAATTCAGGTGTTTACTAATAACGCTTACAACTAAAATGAGTAATGGTCGGATGCAAGAAAAATTGAGAAATCATTGATTGGTTAATCCACTTGCAACCTCTAACAGTTCTACAAAAGACACCTACATATGTGTATTATAATATTTGATTGAAAGAAAATATGCATCGAAATATTCTTTTTCCCCACGCGAAGCAACGGGGGAGAGAAGTGAGAAATTATTGATCCAGATTCCGGATACCTCAAAGGGTATTTTATTGATTCACGTACAATCGTCAAAGTGAGGCTAAACCAGGTACACGGGGTAATACCAGGTGTTATGGAAATACCAGAGGTGTTATATACCTGGAATGTTAACCAATAATTCACAATACATACGTATACCGCAACGATTCCCGGGATATTAAAGGATATTTTCGGGACGATATGATTGAAAATCACGTATGTATGTAATAAGATAAAGTTTGAAAGAATCAAAGGATTTTCTCAACGATGTGATAGAACATCGTGTGTTTATTTCAACAGATAACAGATCCTTGATGTTGGAGAATTGGCCGGGAGATTTGAAATGAAATTGTCGAGGGATTTGAGAACAAGATATAGAATGAAATTATCTTTGTTTTACAAGATATGAACACTATCAGAGAGCCCTGGGATTACATATTTAATCAAAGTTATCTTCAGGTCGTGATATGATGGGTTTAGCCGGATAGAAATTTGTACTCGGTATATATACAAGGTAATATTGACCACGTGTTGGTATAAAATGTGGTGATGGGGGATATGTCGTTTGGAAATCAAAGATGTCGTCAACACTGCACTCAAAACAACGACAAAATTAAAAAAAAATAGAATAAAAAAGGTCTTTAATTTAACTAAGATACTACAAAAACTACCATTACAAACAAAATGGTTTTGATTTTTGTCCAAAACAAATTTTAATACTTATCACATTTTTTTTTTTTGAAGCTTAATGACATCCGATGTGGGCTTTGTTCGTCTACAGTTTGTGCAGTAAGATCCAAAATGATAAATTGTTTCCATATTAGTAGTAATAAAATACATTAATCTTTGTCCTCTTCTGTTTATTAATGAGTTGTTATTAAGTATCTTTTTATTATGTTGCAGACAAATGTTAATAGGACGTAAAACTAAACAAACAAACAAACAAATATGAAGTGTAATTTACATAACACAAACGGTCTCTGCTCCACATTTTCGGCTACAAAGCCTGCGTAAAGGTAGTACTTTACTCCATATAGAGATTTACCAAGGGATGATTAAAAGGCAGGATGGGAACAAGATGGTGACTCGAAAAGTTAACTGCAATGTATTTCCCCAAATAAGACTATCCATGTATAGCCGAAAGTTACAGTAGAGACTTTTATACAAATTATACAAATTAAAAATTTTGTCATATTTCAATATGTTAGTTTGTTTATTGATTTGCTTTGTGCTGGATCCACATACATGAGAAATAGAAGTGTTTTCATGAACTATATAATTCAATTTAATTAACATCGTATCATTCATAACTGGTATGCTGCTCATTTATCATAGGGTACCAATTTAATTAAACTGATGTAGCACAGGCACAAATAGATCCTTTGGTGAAATACATGTAAATAAGAAAATCATTCATCAAAATGAAATTTCACAGCTCACAACGTTTATAGCATCGGGTAACCACAAATCGTCGACTTTTATTGCATATTTGCATTTAATAAACATGAGGTATATATCCATTGAAATCTGGGATAAAAATTGTATACAAGGAATATATCTTTAATGTCTGTGTTCGAGAAAGAATTTATGACCCTTTTCTTTTTGTCCTTTGACTTTTACACCAAACATCAAACGATTGATCAAAGATGGCATTTATATAGATAAAATATCATATATATACGGGCGTTCTAATTGGAAGATCTAAGACATCGATATAAATATAATGTATTTGGTTTGATTATATACTGCAAATCTACTTTTTTCGCGTGCAATTAGACGCGTTTTTCGCGGACGAATGAAATCGCGAAAATTAGTCGCATTTAAAGTACATCGAACATTGATCTTTAATACCATACGAATCTCCATCGCGACATTAGATCTAGAATTAAATCCTCCCTTTCTTTCTGTCTTTCGTTTTCTTTCCTCCTCCTTTTTCTCCTTCCTTTGTCGGTTGAAAGTTTTGGAAGGGTGTGCCTGCATATTGATAGTTTTTTTTAAATTGTGTCGGTTTGATAGTTTGTTGATATTATTAATTATCTGGTGTTTTGTGATGATAGTAGGTAAATGGTGATAATTACAAAGATGAGAGCTTTATGTATGATGGATGTGTGTTAATTAGGTCTGTGATGGCAGTGACATCTCTCTCTGATTGAGTACTTGAGTGAATGTACGTGAGAGTTTTTGTGTATGTCACTTTCATATTATTATTTTTATACAGAAATAAAAAACACCTCCTCCCCAAAAAAATAAACAAAAAAGAAAGCAAAAAAAGAAATCAAAACTAAAACAAAAATACAATATAACATAACAAACACAAAATTTAAAAAAAAAAACAAAAAAAAACACAAATCGGATGGCAAATCAAGTAGTTCTAAAAGTTCCAAACATTTCATATACGACTTAATGTACTAGCTTAACCGATCGGTTCCGATAACAAGCCAGCATAATTTAAAGGGCAGAGGAATTCGCTCGATATGTATATAAAGGGCACGAAGGATTAACTGGATATTTATAAACTGGCAATATATTTAAAGGGCATAGCGATTTAGTCTGGCAGATACAGGTTTATAAATAGCCCAGCAATAGACGGTTACCTTAGTGCAAAGTCACGAAGAATTAGTAAGTAACGATGACTTCGGATTACCGACAATTTACAAATGACCTGGGATTATTGTTGTTTATGACTCTATCAAGACAGATAATGCCGCTTCTCGACTACAGAAAAAAATCGCGGTGAAGCTCAAACGACGTGCCGCATATACCGGCGATTACATTACAACAATAGCGAGTCCCCGGGACGGGATGCATCTCATTGTTGACGGCGGGTACAAACCGGGGCACGGATTAGCGTACAAATATGTCCCGTTTATCTTATATAAGGAGCGTTTTATAACTTGATAGATTAACAAACAGCGAGGACAATAATATAGGTCGCTGAGTGCTAAATCGTCACATTTGCTAGTATAAAGCATGATAGAGAAGCAGCAGAAGGGTCCGATATTTATCGAACAACTGAAATGAGATCACAGAGGACCTAGTAACTATGTCCTTATTAGTCGAAGGTTTTTCCCCGAGTACTTCCAGAGTTTAGAAATCATAAAATAAACCAGCACGTCTTAAAAGATCCTTGCAATTATATTTGTAACAGGAAGAACGGCCACAAAAACTAATTTAAATTTATTATTTCAAAAAAAAAAATGTTTTGGAAAATTCTCAAGTGCAAATTCATAAATTACTCATTGCAAAAATAATTGGAAGAAATGAAAAGCGTCTTTTATAAATTTATACAAAACAGAAAGTGTTAATATCAATATATCCAACTGTTATATTGATTTTTTATATTGCTACTCACCCCTTAAATTTCATAATGAAGTGTTCCTACTGAAGTTTTGAAAGAATGCAAATGCATCTTAAGGGTTGAATGGGTTAAAATGAGTTAAGTTCAGTTCGATTTTTATGTCTGTAATAGATTTACACAAAGAAGTAGTGTTGATGTCAAAATTCTGTTTCAGTTTCAAAACTGAAAGATATTGTCACTTTATATTGGATTTTTGACATTGGTTTCTTAATTCCGGAAAGTGGGGAGGACGGATACGGTTCGATTTTAGAATATCACACACGGTGTGGCGTTGAATCACAGATTGAAGTATGAAGGACAAATGTTACAATGTCATATACTAACAATTAACCTTAGCAACAAGGTAACATTCACACGACAGAATCGATTGTATCCTTCCGAAATATCACTTTGTGCGAGGTCAAAGCGTCGATTACATTTATCTTTTAATACTTGTTTTTTTTTTTTGTTTTTTTTTTAATTACAGACCAGCGAGGCCATGGTGCTTTATTTAAACAGCCGCCTTGCTAGAATAGTACAAGTATAGAATGAAATATTGAAAGTCGTGATATCATCTAATCTTAATGAAATACATATTATTGATTCGATACCTATTTTATGCACATATACCTTATATACATCGTCAAGGAAAAAGCTTGCTTTTAAACTGTGATAAATCAATACATCAAGATTTTCTAGGAATATGTTTGATTACTAGTAAACTATGCTTGCTAATGGAGAGAAAATAATTATGGCGTTCGTATGTGCCGATAGACAAGACACCAATCTCACATTGTAACAAGCACAAAAAAATACCATAAATTTTTAATTTATCTCTTTTAATTAATATCTGCGTTCACTGATGGGATAGATGATTCATCTATTGACATGACTATTGTTTGAGTTGCATTTTCTAGAAATAATTTGGTTGGTCTTTGTATTTCGTATACTGGTTCAAAGTCAGTGTATTTCCTGAATTTTGATTATTTTTTACGATGAACTTAACAATATGCATCATAGATTTTGATAATCATAACATTTTCAATATTCAAATTAAGATTATATTTCATATTATTTAAATGTCATGAATATTCTGATGTAATTATTAGCAATGAATTGGCCTC
Source organism: Argopecten irradians (assembly GCF_041381155.1). Taxonomy (NCBI): domain Eukaryota; kingdom Metazoa; phylum Mollusca; class Bivalvia; order Pectinida; family Pectinidae; genus Argopecten; species Argopecten irradians. The sequence continues at coordinate 31,850,120 of NC_091146.1, forward strand.
AACGTATAATTAATAAGATTCAAATACACGCTCAATCAACCTAAAACTGAAATATCTGTCATAAATTAGTCTTTCTATGATATGGTAAAACTGATTAATGTCTGATTTACTTCTACATTTTCAAAATAAGTTATGATCTGAAAAGTTTTTGATATTTTGCAATCAATCATTATCATTCATAGAGTCAAAACAAACCAGTCGACTTTTCAATTATGTCAATAGCAGAATAAATCTAAACATTACAAAAAGGTTGGCTCCTCAGTGGGTGAATTGTAAACAAATTTCACGCCAAGCGAAGATAGATAATAGTTTTGTCACGGACAATAGGGATCAGTTTCCTAGAGTCACAACAAACCAGCCGACTGTTAAAGGTACAGAAATATTTATCTCCATTCGGATTAACGATAAGTCACAGATAAGAATAAATCAGGATTAGTTACTCATTTCTAAAAGCCTTCAAGCTAGGGGCGCTTTTTATCCAATTGATTTTAGGAGATTAACTCGAGGTATCATAGCCATATTGGTTTTAACACTTGGGGGTTAATCTTTACAGAAATACAGACTGTTTTCGATCATGCTAAGTTGTTTTGAATTAAAATTCTTTAGTCAGTTGACTTGGATTTTTTTTGTTTTTGTTTGTCATGTCGTAAAGCTTGCGTCAGTGTTATTTGAAGAAAGCAAACACATAGTCATAACGAGGAGGTATGCATGACAAATCTTCTTGTTTACACAAGGAGTTCCGCTTTCTATAAATCAGAGAAAACAGAAATGTCAAACATGTGCTTCAGGTCAGCAAAAAGACACAGCTATTTCTCCAGTCGTAAATTAGATACGAATTAGATATGTTCTTCTGTAGGCGAGTCATATCAGATTCTTTAAAGCTTTGAACCTTATTTTTGGAAGCAAACTTAGTCAATTTCTTTTTTTTATTTTATTTTTTATTAGGCCAAACAAAAATATGTTTGTTTAGGTTTACATTGAAAAAATATCGATCGGGTCGTTTTTTTTTTTTTTTTCGGTGGGTTTTTTTTTTTGTGGCCTGAGGAGTCTGGGTTTAAATCCCGACTTTTTAATATTTGTTCGTAGAAAAGTGGGAAAAAAAATAGGTCGGGGGTAAAAAATTAGGGTCGGTCGGGTAACCCTAAACAGACATATTTTTTGCCTTATTATAATTTTTACTTAAGTAACATAACGAATTGTGACTTAGGGCGTTGATTCGTTTTTGTTTCCAGAAATCGGAACCTCCATTTCTTATCAAAACGGAAGACATTTCCGTCCGTCGTAGTCATGATATATAGGCGGTGGGGTTGTTCTGCTCGGTGTCTTTCGCAGTATGTTTCAATGAGATAGCACTATACACTTTCAATTCATTAATGAGGAGACAACTACAACTTCTACTCCTACTATAATACTTAAAAAAGCATTAAAGCAGCAGAAGAAAAATATTTAAAGATGCCCCACCGCTGACAAATGGTATTTTTTCACTATTAAAAACATGAACAGGATTAGTATTTTTCTTCAGTTACAAAGTATCGTATATACACCATAACCACCATTGAAAAGTTTCAGCTTCTAATTTTACTTCAAGTTAAAATTATGAAAAATAATTAATTGCATCCCAAAAACAATCCGTAGCACTAAATGAAGTACTGATTGAGCATGCACTTAAGGCAAAATTAATTGTTTTATATTATTTTTGTGTAAATTAGATATGTCTATATACACGATTAAACGTCGGTGGTGGAGCATCTTTAAATCAAATACGTATTTGTAGGACATTGACTCTTACCAGTGTCATACTCTCACCGGTGTAACCTGTTACAGATATATGTCTCAGCCTAAACTACTTAACACAGAAATGTTACAATAAATGTATGTTCCATTTATTGGGGTATTAAATACAAATTTGTTTAAAGAGTAGTTCTTCAGACACATCGTAAGGGTAGTGCATGTATGTTTACTCTTCGATGGCGTCAGCCGCCAGTCGGTCATAGCTTAGGGAGTATAATTATGACCGAGGCAAAATAAAATAGACCGCTAAAATCATCGGCTAAGTTGGATATTTAGGAAAGAACTATATCAAAAGCAAACATGTGCCTTGTGCCGAATTGTTATAGGGACGATATCTGTTTAAAATGTCAAAACCAACGATGATACTTGCAAACAAACAATCACAACAAACGTAAACAAAAACCATCAACAACAATATGAAAATGTATCAAGTTATAAACATTGTATTTGTTTTAGTCACATGAAATACAAATCAATATTCCATGATTTTCTTATAGAAATTCATAAATAGATTTATACTTGTGATATTTCCTTAATTGTTTTTCTAGTTACAAAGTATGCTTTGTTGAGTGTGCGTGAGTTTGTAGTTGTATTGCGTGTTGTTTAACTTCGTAAAAGTGGTACTCTTGCCTTTTTACAGTGCTATATCACTTAAAAATACCGCTAGAGACACAGACAATCACATCTCACATTACATATGGTCTCATTACTCTTATAACAGGCAAACCAGTCGTCCCACTCCCTTTATGCCGTGCTCTATGCAGGAGCAGAAACTACCCCTATTTTAGGCTTTGGTGTATCTCGGCTAGGAGAGAGAACCTAAAGCCTAACTCACAGGGGCGAGCGATCCACAGAAGGCCAAATGTGAGGCGGTGTGATGGAAGACGTTAGGAAGAAGAAAGTCAGTTACATACAAGAAGGAAAGAAACGATAGCACCCCATATTCAGTCGTCTTTTAGATCATGTAATGTCATTGTAGGTACAATTTTAAAAATAGCCTTACCATTTAGGATAGCCAAAACCGACTTGATGTAATGAAATTCTTAAAATGATGATATAACAATCTTTACAAAAAGTTCAATTATCTATTTTTAATAAGTTATTTTTATTAATTTCTATATTGCCATGAGACATTTTTCAGTTATCTAACCTGTCGTTAAACATTGGATAATGGAAACTCTCACAAGCAGGTGTACATGTAGGTACTCAACTAAATGAAACTGATGTTGAAGGATGCTTATGCCGTGATATCGGTTCGGACATCGGGCCTGGCACGTGCTAATTAACGTAAGCAGACATAAGCTGACCATTGAGGATGCTGACCATTGTGTCTCTCGACGTGTCATGATTTTACAAATATTCCATTAGGGTATGTCCGCGTTTATACATATGCCCAGACGTTACGTCAGCTCGTATTATTTACCTGTGTAACTCTCACCTGGCCTTATTAGCATGATATTGCCATTAGGCCGAGTACAACGCCGCTAGCTTTAAGCCCATTGTAGGCGTTTCGGCCTTTGTTTCCGTATCGATTCCAAACAAAAGTCGATAATGAAAAATCAATATATAGCTAATTATGGTCAGGGACCGGAAGGAACAGATGTAGTGACGTCAGAATACGTAATTACGCTTTGACATCTCGTAAAATCTCGTTGTATCACTGATGTCCTTAACGGGAAATGCAAAGAGCGCAACTGTGCTTGTGTCCTAATTAAACACAATGTGTGTGGTCATTGTAAAATAACGTGTGGTCAGTTGAATGACCTCACATCTTTATGACTGCCATGGCGTCACACAAGCACTCGCTACATGTAGTTTGTAATTTTGTTTTGATTGGACGCAAAGAAAACACAACAGATCGTGGACAGACTTTCTCCGCCTCCCCACAGCCCCCCCACCCCCCCCTCCTATTTATTTTATTTTCATCATCATCATCATATCATCATCACCATCACCATCACCATCATCATTACTATCATCACCATCATTACTATCATCACCATCATCATCATTACTATCATCATCATCATCATCATCATCATCATCATCATCATCATCATCATCATCATCATCATCATCATCATCATCATCATCATCATCATCATCATCATCATCATCATCATCATCATCATCATCATCATCATCATCATCATCATCATCATCATCATCATCATCATCATCATCATCATCATATCATCATCATCATCATCATATCATCATCATCATCTGTATCATCATCATCATCATCATCATCATCATCATCATCATCATCATCATCATCATCATCATCATCATCATCATCATCATCATCATCATCATCATCATCATCATCATCATCATCATCATCATCATCATCATCATCATCATCATCATCATCATCATCATCATCATCATCATCATCATCATCATCATCATCATCATCATCATCATCATCACTGTCGTCGTCGTCATTGTTATCATCATCGTTATTCTCATCATCATTGTCGTCATCGCCACCATCCCCGACATCATTGTCATCACCAGTATATAATATTATATACTTATCAATCATCAATACCCCAGATAGTATTCTAAACATACGTAAACAAGATATTTTCTTTACATTTACCAAAGTAATTCATATTTCAAATATTTTACTCTGCAAAATTATTTAAGGTTAAGAAATTATAGTATTAAACCCGTGATAACCTTTCAGACACGATTCAGCGTTATTCAGAAATACGATTATGTCGAGTTACGTTCTGAATCATCTACAATGTCACTGCATGATGTCATGATCTTAATCGTGATAACGTCACTTTGAAGCGGGTATTTCTACATTGGATATGAAATAAATATGCCGATTCAGATTCCGCCTGAAGACGCATGTGAATGCAAAAGTATGAGTTTTATTTATTTATTTATTTTTATTTATATTTATCTTTGCAAAACACCATTGCATTTTTACTATAGTAATACAGCACAATCCAGTTTGTTTGACGCCTAGAATTATGGACAAAACATATATTAAAATCAGAAAGACTTATTTATCTTCAGAGAAAAATTATGTTTCAGAAACGTGTAATACAGAATATAGAATTCCTTTTCTATTTATTGAAGTGCCGTTTGATCTCGCGAGATCACAGTTTGAAAACACGTGGTGTCAAAAGGATCATTCACTGTACAAATATTGACACGGGCCGCCGGCAAACATTACCTGTGTTTAATTTCACCGTTAACGTCCCAAATATGCCGTTAACCGGCCGGCCGAAGGTCAAACCAATTGACCTCTGAAATTGACCAGTATATACGTTAACACAGCCGGGCGTTGGGTGGCAGAATAAATTTGAATAGGTGTGCGAGATAATGAGATGTTTAGAGGATAAGTGGTTACGGGCTATAGAAAGAACTGGTCGTCTGTCACGACGACCTGACGTATGGGGTTCGTTTCTTCACACCTACTTGTGTAAAACGGAGGTTAGAGTACGGAGAAAGCTCCACGCGAAGTCCCTATCAAGATTTACAAATAGCATACACGATCAACAAATTATTAGGCATAAAAACTCAAAAGAAATAAACAAATGACAACTTGATTTTTATCGGCAGCGACATGGTATTGTTGTTCTTTTCTTCTTTCTTCCTTCCTTTTCTTTATTCTTCTTCTTCTTCTTCTTCTTCTTCTTCTTTCTTCTTCTTCTTCTTCTTCTTCTTCTTTTTCTTCTTCTTCAACTATTTGCATTTGACATTCTTCAATTTTTTGCTCTTCTTCTGAGGTGAAATAGCGTTCAATCAGGAAAGAACTTCATCCATTCAAAAATATTTCGCAATCTTTTCCCCTTCAAATTGACTATTGAATGAGATTACAGAAATAAAAGAAAGTTCCCTAACATTAGATTTTGTTATGTACAAAATGTTGAAACTTTTGGATGAAGGGACATTATTAGATCATTAGTTCGTTAAGCCAGAGGAGAAAACGCTAGATATGCATAGCTGCTTTTGATATGTTTATAGCTGGACTAATATATTCAATCGGCAGAACGATCGGCTAGAATTCGGAGGTTCCGGGTTCGAGCACCTGTCTGGACGTCGCTACTCTCTTGTGACATGCATCCCGTGCGCTTATTATATTTTGTATAAACTTATAATGAACCATGGTCGTATAAAAGCATTCAGTCTACATAATATCGGAGCCATTTGCTAACTCGAGACGAGAGGGCGGGGCGGGGTGGGAGGGGGATGCGGGTCAGGTTGTAGGTGTGGCTTGCCGATTGTAACATTTTATTGAGGGGAGGGGGGTTGAAGGCGTGGTTTGCCGACTGTTATATTATATTTTGTGGGGGGAGGCAGGTTGTTTATGTGGTGCGCCGACTGATACATTATATTGGAGCGGGGAGGACTGGTTGTGGCGTGGCGTAGCGACTGTAACATTATATTGAAGGGAGAGGGAAAGGAGGTTGTGGACGTGGCGTGCCGACTATTACAGTATATCGTTTGTTTGGGGGAAGGGCAGGTTATGGACGTGGCGTAGCGACTGTAACATTATACTCAAAGTTCATCAATATGGTGTTGAGATCTATCTAGTTGTCAGCCGTGTTGACAGAGTTTAATTATCGGTACGTCTGCAGTGATGACAGTGACACCCTGTAATTAAGTGTATCGGCCTATAGTTAATGAATGGCCGCGCCGACTTACCATAGAAACCTATACCCGGAACACAATGAAATGTTGACTATTTGAGCGATGAAGTCGTTAGATTTTAAACATTTTAGTAAAGGCAAACAGCCCCTTAAAGCATTTGATCTGTCGCGACTTTAACTGGTTAGACTGAAGATTGATCACAAGGAGAAACATCTCCTTTATAATAGTATGCTGTATTTCCTTAAATATATATACACCTTATCCTTATCCCTCAATCGTTCTTTCATTCCTTCGCCTTTGTAATCTATTTTATAGTTTCCTCGTACATATGCTATTTAATGTCGTTCTTACATTTCCGCCCTAGATCTACGTCCTCTCTAGCAGTATTTCTTTCACTTTTCGTAAGTTTGTGTTCTACATAAATTACATGTCATATGCTTTTCAGTGCATGTATCGCGCTCCCGTAGATATTTGTCATATTATCATGAAAGTATAATATTTAGATATGTGAAATCGTTCTTGATATGTCGAAGGCTAATTTGGGTGTATAATATACATAATTACACGATACGAATTTCATATCAAATAATTCTAAAAATATTTTTTAAAGTCCCAAAAAAGTCTTCCTCTCTCTCTGTCTAATGAATAACTTCATATATTTTCAAGAAATTAAGGAAGGTTTGTCAATTTGCTTAGTGTGGTAAGAAACTCATAAGTATTGTGTACGTACATATCTACAATCAGTTTAAGTTTATCGTACACGCATAAGCTTATCGCGATGTCAGGCAAGTTATCAAAATGTACAAGCGATACTTATTTTCTTAATGAAACAATTACTTTAGCGATAAGATAGTTTGGTTAACATTTCCTGATAAGATTGGGTAATGTATGTGTACAATGTTCTATACCGGGGCTAGACAAGTTAGATAACATTACGCGAGAGTAAAACTAACTTCTTGTCGTTAATTGTATACTTAACCGGTGTTTGTGTAAACAAAGCACCCTTCAAACCCACACAGGTTGCACCGGGTCACCGATAACCGGTGTTGTATGGAAATAACACCCTATTATATGTTACCTCGGGTTTTGATAAGAGATAACATTCTATTAACTTTTGCCTTGAACTGATTGCGCGGATTTGAAGAACGTTTAAGTGAAATATGAATAGGCTTACAATATCTTGAGGTCACCAGTGAAATTAAAAGTTATTGATTGAATTCCTAATTTTATTATAATAACCCGACTGACACATGACCGCCATTGTGTTTTTAAAATTATAATGTATAGATGACCTTACGACTATTAAAGTGAACAGTCGGGCAAGGATGGCTAAAGTCGGTAAAAATTGTGTGAATGTATCCAGTATAATTTCTTATGAAATGGAAAAACAAAATCTCTCGCCAAAATCTGTCTGTGTACGAAGAAATTAATTTAAAGTATAGGAATTCTAATACGTCCTCCCGGCTGACTATGTCCGTGGTTACATTTACACGCAGCCTCGCTTTCAATGCTTTCAGCTTCCCTTTACTTTAATGGTCAGAACTGGGAAACGTAAGCAGAACTTGGCCGTCGTATTAATATGTGAGAACTTTTGGAAGGCCAATGAACGCATTTAGACTGGTTTTCTTTGCCCGACTATTCACTTTAAACTGACTTTGACATAAAAACAGTTTCCTGTTTTCTCGATATCCTTGTTCGAAGCTTGAGGTTAATAAACCACTTCAGTGATATAGCACTATAAAAAAGGGCAACAGTTCCACTATACAAGAAGACACAACATGAATATACCGCAGTCTCCCAAAAAACGCACCTCGCACAATATACACGCAATACATCGCATACATGGGAGGCCGTCCTTACATGACCATAGCTGTTAATAGGACGTTAATTAATCAAACCAACAAACAAAATCATATCTTTTCTCTTACCTCTCTCTGAATCACTCCGAAATCAGATGACTGGTTTTTTTTAGTTTTTTTTTTGCTTGTTTGTTTTTTATTTTATTTTGTATGTTATAGGTAATGACTGTTTGTAACTTGTACCACTGTATTATTATGTAGGGAGACTATCTATATGTAGACAATGCCTGCTGTCGAATACCATTGATTTTGTCCATAAAATTGTTTGAAACTGGAATTTCTGAATTAGTCTCTAACTACATATTCTCTCACTTTGGCCATTATTGATTTTTTTGTTTTGTATCCTCGTGGTAGGTTAATGGTCATATGAGTGAAAAACAAACACACACGCATTTTTAGGAAATGGAAAATAAAAGACACGCGCAGAAGGGATAAATTATGCTTATAACTATGATATATCTACAATATCCTTTAAGTTATAAAATCTTTCAAAGCAATAAAAATCTTCTCAATATTTCATTAATTGTAATATTTTTGGAGAACAAAGTTTATATCATGTATCACTTTTAATGCCGAAAAAGTAATTATTTCTTCAGCAAAATAACATGTTTTTCTTGTGTTTGTTTTTGTTCATCTTGCTGTCTGGTAGGTTTCAGAAACTCAAAAGGACGCGAAAGGGGAAAAAAATAACTGTGGCTTTATCTGCATGTACAAGCATATAAAGAGTATGCTTTAATCGTATTTCCATGCATATGTTATAACTCTACTTCTACAGTTTTGCGCGCAGTGTCGTTTCGATACATGTATCTAAATGTAATACAGAAATATCGCTTTTTAGAGAAAATACTGTACCGAACATTTTGCAAAATATCGCTTATCGCTTTTAAAGACAAAACTTTACATAACTTTTTCAAAATATCGCTTTTTAAGACAATACTGTACTAAGCCTCTTACAAAATATCGCTTTTTAAGACAATACTGTACTAGCCTACAAATATCGCTTTAGATACTGTAATAACCATTTGCAAATGGCCATACATTTCATGTACATGTACCTCCGTTGAGAATGATAAAACTCAAATCACACATAATTAATTAGCTCTTTTTCTTTTAGTCTAATTAAAACATCCAGGCAAAATCTTTTATTACATTAGCCAGTTATATAGTATAAGTTAGTACTATAGACCTTCCTGGCTCTTGAGAATTTGCGTGTGAGAAAGTATTGGGTGGGCTGTCGGGGAACTTCATTAAAATTCACAGTTTGCTTCTAACTCTTAACGTTTCATTCATCTTAATTTTCAGAGCAAATATTTAAAATTGAGTAGAATAGAAGTTTAATTGAATTAATCCTGGATCGATAGCAACAAGACGTTTACATTAAACCTGTCATTGTTTTGTTAAAATGAGTAAGAAAAGACATCAAACAGTCCGACTCAAGTGCCGGAGTTGTACGGTAGTGAGTCACGTGTTTAGACTCTGACTCGGCTAAACGTTTACACTCAAAGTGTCGCTTAGGTCAATGGACGTGACGAAGATCAAGCCTTCAGCGACACCATATTCTTCGGCTGACAGTGGAATGCTGGGAAACAATTATCACTAGTTTATGTTAGAGTGGCCATACTGTTGTTCGTCTCTGTCAAATATTTACAGAACGCCGAAAAACCAGTTCTCGCGATAATTGAAACAAAACGAGTTCAAGAATAATTAGCATACCTAAACATTGTCGGTCTGTTTGATGTCAAAACAGGTAGCCTTTTCTAGTGATGCCGGAATGATATTAAACAGTTAACAAGAATTCGATCAGATTCATGTATTGGTCATTAGATTTTAGCAAGTTCTGAATATCAAAGAAAGCACCGGTACTTTATTGGACCGCATTCTTGCATATGCAAATATATCATTATGTATTAGATTTTGAATCTTCAGAAAGTTTCCGAAACACTTTCAACTACAACATACATGTACTACACGCTTATTACATGTATATTGTACTTAGTTTTAGAAAACGAAGTTCGCGATACGTTTAATGAATGAAACTAATCTAAGATGTTATTTATTTATTTGTTTATTTATTTGCAAAACATTGCAAACAGAAATTTAAAACTTGTGGGAAACGTCTTTGTAATATATTTCGGGCGAAAAATAAATATTATAGGATATTTAAAACATAAAGCAATCTTATGAGGTAAATACTTTATGTATTGTGAATTTTAATGGAGAAGGCGTTTGCAAGTTTTGATTAATTTGTGCCCGATCCTGTTGCAATTATGGCAATAAAAATGTAAAAATGCTCCACCGTCCACAGAGTATAAACGATACTCATTTTTTAAACAAGAACTGATGATTAATTGTGTATATATCTACATATCTATATATCTAATGTCTATTTAACAAACAAAACCAATAAAAACAATTTATTTTGCTTTTGGTGTATGGGCTGTCAATACATCGTACTTAATTCTACATAGGACATAGTGCCACGGAATTTTTCGGGATGCAATTAATTATTAATAATAGTTTTTTATCTTGAGATGAAATAGGGGTGGTAATGGTGTAAAGTAAGTAACTTTTGTAACTGAAGAAAAATACGAAAATATTCGTTCCTGTTTTTGATAGCAAGAAAAAAAATTGTCAGCGGTGGAGCAAAATTTAACAGAATTTTAGAAAAGTTTGACCAACCTTTAGGATCACAAGATGATCAGACAGCTAATTTTCTCCGCGCCCCAGGATAATTGTCAAATGTTTTCACCTAGTCACGATGATGGCGGCTGTGTATTGAGCCCAATTGCTAACATTAAGTAGATGGCATCTCTGTTAGCTAGATACTCGCATTAAGTTTGACTTAAAATGCCTAAATTGGCCATTTGGGAGCTTTATTTGACTTGAACTTTGTTGTCTTAATAACACTTTCCCCAATTTAATAGAAAATATTCCTTGAAAAGTTCACAGAAAACGTGAGGAAGACCATTGATTGACCATTACTATTTCCAGAAACATTTAGCGATAAGTTTAAGTAATATCTAAGTATGACTATTAATTTGATAAGCTAAAATCGACCCTGATTATTTTTAGTAAAATATTGTGATGAGTTGACTTAAAAACCAGGAATGGCCATTGATTTTAAAATTAAGCCAAAAATGACCTTTTGTGAAGCTATGATTGACCACTATTATTTCTAGAAACATTTTGTGATAAATTGACTTAAAAAAAGGAATGGCCATTGACATTAAAATTTAGCCAAAAATGACCTTTTGTGAAGATGACATAGACCATATTAATTGGTAGAAATATTTTGTGATAATACAAAACTGACCGTCACCTCATCAATTGTTTTTTGCTTTTGACACCATAGTGAAACACTAAGTGTGTCCCGATATATCATATATATTTGTATGGTATTAAGTTTTTAAGTCCAATTAGCAAGTTGGTATTTTAAGGATACAGTACACTGTATGTTCAATAAATGGGGTCTCGACTCTTAAAATTTCATACAGATATATCTGGGTATTCGGTGTTCATTACCGAAGCATGTAATGCGTTTCTTCATTTTAAATAATATTTAAAATCTTCACCAACTCTCCCCTCCTGTTCTCTTCACATTGTTTAGAATACTGTACACCGTTTAATTTTGGCGGTGGCTTTTGTTGGCTAACCACCATTTCACGTCGCTTTGATTTCGAGATATTGAGACGTATTGGTCTATTTTACCTTCGCATATAACATTTTCGTGATGAATACATTTCTTAGAAACATGACGCGTTTGATTTCTTGTTATTGTTTTTTTTTTTTTTTTTTTTTTTTTTCTAAATGAAAAAAGTACAAATTTATGCTCTTCAGTTTCTATAGAACATATATGTAGCAAGATTCTTAGCATATATACGTTGACAATGGAATCGCGATTTATAATATAAATGTAATGTTAGGCACCCGGAATGGATCTGTAGTTTTAAGTGACTTGTTTGAATTTTTGTATTTTTTTTTTCATATTTACAACAATAAGTCATTGGTTCTAATGCATTTGGAGGAAAATGTGCGAAAATATTTATATCGTTAATAAGGTGGAAAATCGCAGTAAGATCCTTGTAGCTTTGACTTTCTGTCGATTTCATTTTTCACACATAATCCTCCGAAATATATAAGAACTGATGACTAATTTTTGTAAATCATCTATTTCGATAATGACCATGACTGGTCAAGACAAAGTACGTGGATGAGACGCCCAATAACACTTTCTATATCAATATTTCACATTGGCCAAGACTTACAAATCACGTGGTCAGTCAGTTATTGACTCATAACGTACGTTATGGGCAAGATATGCATCGCATTTAAGTTTCGTTTAATGTCTATATTGAATATTTGTCCGATCTTTTCGGATAGTTACACTTCAGTAATGGTCAGTTATCAGTGACCACAATAGTCAGCGATGACGGTCAGACGTTAGATAGTCTTCAATAGTATGGTCAACTTACAGTACCTGTCCTACTAAAATGAAAAACGGTTTATATATACGCACAGTAAAAATAATCAAACACAATGTCGCTTAGGAAATCATTAACAAAACTAGAAATTATTAGAATTTAAAAACATTTTAAAGAAACATCGTTATACACGTACAGAGGAACATTTTTAAAATGCTGTTTGATCGCTAAGCTTAAAGAGCTTTTAATATTCCCCATGCTACACCGGCAGAGATAGTACAAGATTTAACAATTGATCTTGGTGCGAAAGGTCGATGACTCAATCACGACTTCAACCACGAATTCAGCTAATTATAACACTCATGATGATATCACACTAAGTGAATAAATATGATAACGTTTATTGGAATGTTGCGGTGCCTTTTCCATGAACAACACTTCTCACACTCACAAACTCATGTCGGTAGGACCGTTGTAACGTTGCAAATTGACCCCCGTAGAAGATTGAACTCGGGCCATTTTTTCAACCATTCATTATTCAACAGACTAGTAGTTGAATATTGACTCCAGAAGCTATCTATTTTTAATGGCACTCAGGGCCCATATTCAACGTTGAAAATGACATCTGGGCTCAATTATTTAAAGGATGACTGGCTTAATCACATGATAAGTGAATTTTTTATTTCTCGTTTTCTGCATGAGTTGTTCTTTATCTAAACCAAAATCAGCATCGATATCGATACTCATCATTTGAACAATTAGTTATTTTTAATCGTACAGTAACACCTTTAATGATGCAAAAAAATCTACAGTAACATCTTTAATGATGCAAAAAAAAATCTTGTATGTATATATTCACTAGATTAAACATCACATTATTGTTCAAATGATGATTTATTTCTTGTTTTTTTTTTCCACTCAGATCTGTTGATATTATATTTTAAGAAAAAAATATATATTATTTCTCATACAATATAGTAGATTATCAAATATTTTCGAGATATATTTTTATTTTGTAAAAAAAACAAGTATAACATTTACTGTAATGTAGGACCTAACCAGATGGTATATGGTTCCGTTTGGAACTAAAAATCTGATTTTGAATCGACAAAATTGATATTGAGTTCACTATGTTTGCGCAACTAATGCACCGATATTGGATTTTAACCAGATTTTGTTTCCACATGTGAAGGACGACCGTATAGCTTCAGGGCAAATTGAGCCACATCAATTCGTCGTGTCACCTTCCATATTTGTATTTCAAAGCGATGAATAATGAATAGGAGTTGGAAACTTATCGAATATTACTTGGACAATGTCCAGACCAGGAAATGCCAATATTAGACTAGTTAGGACCCCGATAACAGGTATATTGCCACTAAATCCGTGACAGCGAAATGTTACCGCAAGCAGGAAGCAGAGATGTTTATTGAAGTACAATACATTGACCTAACAGTTAATGGGACTGATTGATTACCGAGTTATCGACCCTGAATTAATTTACAGCCAATTTCGCTTATTTGCGCCTATTTGAGTGTAAACAAAGATTTTAATTATCGCCCCTTAGCGTCCTATCGTTACCCGGACAACGGACGATAGTGCCCGCGCGGAGTTCTCTGAAATGGACATCGATGTAAATATGTCAACGGGCTCTGATTGTCTGTCAACAATGATGTAAGCGACAGTGTTTGCATTGTCGTAAGCGGTAATTGGAAGGTGTCAATTTCCCGCTGTTTTCTGGCAGTATTTGTGATGTTATGAGGCGTGGCATAATAGATTTGACTGACAGGTGGATAAACAGCTTCTTTTATGTAAAATACAAAAGTTTCTTTGATGGAATTTACATCAAAAATGGTAAAGGAAAAAGAAGATCATCGTGCGTCTCAGATCTCGCGAGAAGATGACGCAATACTAATATTGACACAAGGGGGTGTTGTTACCTACGTCGCAACGCTGTTCATCCGTGCTATTTTGATATTAATCCCAATTTTAGATGATAACTATGAACGAATACAGATATCAACGAAGCAAAAAGACCTTTAATGTAAAACAAGCGAATCTATTTGTCTGCTTTTTAAACTTACAAATGAAATTATGCTTTACTAACAATGTGGTAGTCAAGCATTCGGCTTAACATGTAAATCCGTCCTCAATAAATACTCATTATTATCATTATCAACGTTTATGTACTATATTCGCACTCTTTACGGCTGTGTAAGCTATTCATAAACTTATAAAAAATATGAAGTTAACTTATGAAATGTACAGCCTTTCAAATTAATTAAATAAACGTATATATCTTTAGATGTGGAAAAAATATCAGCAAAATTAAAAATATGATTAATAAATATATAAAAGACTTCTTCATTTGTTTTATGTAAATATAGATGTGGATAAATTGCAAATATAACTGTAGCTATGTACAAATTCACTTTATCAGTCGAGTTAAAAGTTAAACGCAAGCAGCCGGATTATTATCATCAATAATAGATTCTTTTCCCGTTGAAGCATCTTTCTTAAATATTACATGTATGTCATATTTTCACATTTTTTAATATCTTCAGCATAATCAAGCTAAGGAAATATGCCAATATCTTATATGTATGCAGTGTTTCATATGGTATGTCTCGGTGCAAACTAACATACCTTGCATGTGTATTCAAACTTCCTTATATAAGATTAATTGCCTAATATGCAAATCGAACACGACAACAAATTCATCTATTGTTTGCTTCTTTTTTCATTTTCCCCAAATTGATTTGTTAGCTGCTATTATCAACTGTTTGAAAAGTGAGAGCGTCATTTACATAACAATACCGGTATTCTACTCTCCCCACCAGGTTTTCCAAAGGTACATCTAATGTGATGGATTAACTATTAAAAACACATTTGATCCCGATCAATCAAATGTACCACACTAAATAATGTTTACGTGGGCAGCCTTACTTTCATAAATCAACATTGCTTTTGATATCGTCAATAATTTCTGAGATCTGGAACCACGGGGGAACATTTTGACATGATGAATTATGTTATCAACACTATCTGCACCTCTTTATAAAATCGTCTATTGATGTCAGCAAACTTGTTCTTTCTCTATCTTGATCTGATCTCGTAATCGAGATAGATTTGATCTCTTTCAGTTCTAATATATGCTAAATCTATTAAACGTATTTCAAATTATAAATAAATCTACGTTAGCATTACAGTCTTTATTTATTTATTTATTAATAAATTTATTTATTTATTTATTTATCTATTTATTATTTATTTATTTATTTATTAATATTTATTTATTTATTATTTTATTTATTTTTTGTTATATTTCAGCACGATATCAACATATTTTCAGAAGAATATCGTACATTTTCGGTCACTATATCAATAAGAAGTTCATGTTTAATTTTGTAAAATTCTTTATTAATATGAAATATTCAGTGATGAGGTGATCCAGTCATTATCAGAATACATTATTGATAATCATGTTTCAAATCGACATCATTCATATTTTTTTTTCCGTTTGAAATTGAAATGTCTGTTACAGACTCAGTTGACTTTTAAAATGAACTTCTGAGTTTTAAACCTGAAAATTATACGTAAGAGATAAGTGAAATATATGTTAAAGCTTTAAATAAATGCGAATTTATATTATTTTTGTTTCCTTTTGTTGTTGTTGTTGTTGTTGTTGTTTCTTTGTAAAATTGATGATATATGTGACGCTACTGAAACTCTTCAATGCAGATACTCGATGGGAAATGTTTTTCTCTCGCTCTTATCAAAAATCTAACTAAATGTTCTTTCCATTTAAAACTGATTGTTATACGGATTCCTGTTGTTTTTACGACAACCGTGTAACGAGCACGTGCCTGGTTGCTAGGTCTGTTTCCATGGACGCGTGGCTATGTCGTCGATATCATCACGTCAAAATAAGATCTTTAATTGATCGGATCTGGTAGTGTCATGTTATCATCAAATGTTATCTGATAGTTGTCTCACCACATGGACAAGAAAACCTGATATCTACCTGGAAATCCGTTAATATTTTGTTTTTGTATTTTATCATGGTTTATTAGATGTTTTCCTGTTATGTTTTAATACACACGTATTCAACGCTATTCATTTTATGACCATAAAAACCAATTAGCATTTAACACTTTCACAACAATAATTTTATGGCAATATGCTATTGTACATGCGCGTTACAATATGATGATATGCAGTTTAATCCCTCGAACTCGAACTTGTATTGCTCGAATGCATCCTATTATATTTGCATTAGCGTGTCACAATTACTATATAAACTACCCAAAATGAATTGAAATTTATATTTATACAATTACCATTCAAAACATGACTGTTATAATGTCACTAACGTTGAAAAAGTCGCGTCAGAATGGCTATTCCATCTTTTGGATGAACGGTTTTCTTGGCCTTACGTCAACAAATAAAGCAGATAAACATTGAGTAAATTGCGTATATATAAACATCAATTCATCTCAACAATTCATAAAATTCATAAATAATATAATTCATACATAAACTCTATATAAATATAGATGCCAGAATTTGTAGACAATTTTGAGAACATTATGAAACTGACTTATTATTTTCATTTTTATCTATTATTTTTGCAATAACAAGAGCTTTTGAGGTGATATAAACTAAACGTTTTTATTCCCCCAATTACTCAAAAAAACTACCACGCTCTTATGATAATCTCATGACATGCGCAGTCACAGTTCAAGACACCCAAGCACGGCTTCTGTCTCGTGTACAATGACAAAAAAGACACAGTGAATAAATTTCAAATAAAAAAATATCTAATGTGTATCAGAATTAAATCTAGCCACGCTTACCTACTGTTTCTATAGCGTCGCTGGCGTTTTGTGGCATAATCTGTGATTTAAACCCCCCGACTCTGTGATCCAGCATGGGTATGTGTGTATAAAATAGTATTGTAGCGATAACATTACGAGGTATATGTGACGGGAATAAAAGATTCGCATTCAACCTCAAATCTTCGCACGGTCAACAATAGACAATTCGGGAGTAGATAAATACCCCTCAATGTCTCCTCCTCCCTCATTTGTTTTAGTGCATCAGACATTGGCCTATTGAGATGGTTATCTTTCCAATCGAATTCTATGGATATCAGGGGATTTTTTTTGGTGAGAAAAAAAATCCATTGATGATCAAATTGTTAGTGTTTAAATTAAAATAACTAATTTAAACAATATTTTAATGAATGAGGATACAGTGTGAAATAAACCATTATGTGGTGGATACAGTACGAAGCACAAATATTAATCCTTGGCAGAGATATTCTCCTTCCTTAGACATAAAATTATACATTATATGCCTAACCCTTCACGTTTCCTCCCGTCATTTTACCCTTAAAATCACCACTTTTCCCTTTCTACATTTTCCACCTTGTGTCAGTGTTACTTACGTTCAATTAAATATTAATTGCCCTTTCGTGCCTTCCCGATATATTAATTACACAGTATATAGTATAACCCAGTAGTTTTGATAATAAATATATTACGTAATTGTATGGCCCTTTCTTTCCTTCCTGAGATATTAATTTCACATTTGGCTTTGATACCCTGAAACAATTCCCGTCCCTCTTTAAAATCCCCGTAATTTTCTTTTGCTTTTCTTTCCCAGTAGCATTGATACTAAACCTATTAAGCATATGTTATCTTTTTGACCCCCTCCTCCCCCCCCTATCCTGAGATATGCAGTTTCATAAAATATAACAGCTACCCTATCACCTATCCCCGCGTCATTTGGTGCTTACAAACACCATTTTTTTTCCTTCTACTTTTCCCTCCCAGTATCACTGATACTAAACCTATTAAGTATAGGTTACCTTTTCGTTATTTCTCCCCTTCCTGAGACATTAAGCCCCTACAAAGTGTTGCCACTATCTCCCCCATCAGGGATAACCCTGTCCCGGATCAGTAGCCCCTAAACACTGTGAAAACATGTGCTATTGTTACCCCTATATCCACCACACCCAATCAATCGTTTATGCCTTTACAATTTTCCCCTGTGCATTGTTTTGCTTTTTTATAAATCAATGTTTTCACTAGAAAAAGTACAAGCTTATTTATCAGCATTAGACCACAAAAGTGATTTGGCGAAAAATTGCAGTATTGTTTGGTGACTAAGTAGCTAGGGGCCTTTATGTAAGGTCATGTGGTAGAACGCTACGGTGACGTATCACAATACACAAGTTACCATTGTTACGGGTAGAGAATTAATGAATACATATACCGTCGTAACAATGACATTCTATTTTCCCCTGGTTCTCGAATTATTTTTCATGAAATTTATTGATGTATTCGTTTATCATAAACTATCAAATGATTTAATACGCATTGCCAAATGTATATGTGAACAATTATTTTTTTAGGGATATAACTATATCAAATATTCATGTACTTATAACCAAACAGTGAAGTTATTTCTGACGAGAGTATACTCCAATTTTGATACTGATCTTCAGTTTTGAACAATTTGGTGGCTGCAGAGTATTGATTTAATTCGAAGCAATACCAAAGCTTAATAGGAACGCATGTTTCTACTAATCTCAAATACGGTCAAAATTGCTACCAAGGACACTTGTGTATATAAACACATTTATCCTATTTGGTGTGATATTCTATATACTTGACCTCTGTATTAAGGATACTGTTTATAAAGGAATTTCGTTGTCCCTTTGGTATCCTTTATAGAGAGGTTAGGCTGTAATAAACATTTGAAGATATTACTGAAATGAAATTATGAATATCATTACTGTAAAATTATGGATGTAATGTTTTAATTAACTTTGCAGAATAACATAGCATATATTGCTGATTATGAATTAATATTAATATTTTCCATGTTATAAAGGCTTTATGAAAATGTTTTTCCAGACTTGAAACTCTCGATCGAAAATTGTAAATTCTTATTGAACCTCAACTTATATAACGGATACTTTTGATATTGTAAGTGAATATGATATTTCTTCAAAAAATATAGTCGAAAGATTTTTCAGGTTACCAAAGTCGCCATCTGATGCCTCATTTCCTTTATATGACGTCTAACATTGGCCTCATCGTGACGTCATAATCGATTTCTGTTCTGCCCTGCCAATAAAAACATTCTGGGATATAATGTCCCATATGAATATCACAATAGAGGGCCTATCTGTGACCTCAATCCGTGACCCCTAGTGGGTGTGTATCGGTGCAGATTTATTAATGACTTCAGTATGGGAACCAATGAAACCGATAAAAGCACTTCCGTATAGGAACAATGAACACTTTCCCAGCGGAAGGTAAACAATAGCATATTGTTGTAAACAATTTAGGTATTGTAATACATATTTTTGTGTACTTTTTCTTGTTATGTTTCTAAAATGTGGTACAGCAGATAACCAGGTGGCAACACTGGTGTCAATAACAATGTCTGTCAATAATGTGATACTTTAGATAAATATGATGACGATGCTGACGTTTGCCGGTGCTGATACTGACGAACATGACTAAAATGAAGTTGAGATGATGATAATGATGGTGCTGCTGCTGCTGCTGCTGCTTCTGCTGATGATGATGATAATGTTTGCTGCTGCTACTCCTGCTGCTGCTACTGCTGCCACTGCTGCTGCTGCTACTGCTGCTGCTGCTGCTGTGATGATGATGATGTTTGCTGCTGCTGCTGCTGCTGCTGCTGCTGATGATGATGATGTTTGCTGCTGCTACTGCTGCTGCTGCTGCTGCTGCTGCTGCTGCTGCTGCTGCTGCTGCTGCTGCTGCTGCTGCTGCTGCTCCACTGCTGCCACTGCTGCACTGCTGCTGCTGCTGCTGTACTGCTGCTGCTACTGCTGCTGCTGCTGCTGCTGCTGCTGTGCTGCTGCTGCTGCTGCTGTGATGATGATGAAGATGATGACGTTTGCTGCTGCTGCTGCTGCTGTGATGATGATGATGATGAGATGTGACGTGCTGCTGCTGCTGCTGCTGCTGCTGCTGCTGCTGCTGATGCTGATGATGATGATGATGATGATGATGATGTTTGCTACTGCTGCTGCTGCTGCTGATGATGATGATGATGATGATGTTTGCTGCTGCTGCTGCTGCTGCTGATGATGATGATGATGATGTTTGCTGCTGCTGCTGCTGCTGCTTGCTGTGTGATGATGATGCGTTGCTGCTGCTGCTGCGCTGCTGCTGCTGCTGTGATGATGATGATGTGCTGTTGCTGCTGCTGCTGCTGCTGCTGTTGATGTGATGATGATGGCGTTGTGTGCTGCTGCTGCTGTGTGCTGCTGTCTGCTGCTCGCTGCTGCTGCTGCTGTGATGTGTGATGTGTGATGATGATGATGATGATGATGTGTGCTGCTGCTCTGCTGCTGTGATGATGTGATGATGCTTTGCTGCTGCTGATGATGTTGCCTGCTGCTCTGCTGCTGCTGATGAGATGATGATGATGATGTCTGCTGCTGCTGCTGCTGCTGCTGCTGTGCTGCTGCTGCTGCTGCTGCTGCTGCTGCTGCTGCTGCTGCTGCTGCTGCTGCTGCTGCTGCTGCTGCTGCTGCTGCTGCTGCTGCTGCTGCTGCTGCTGCTCCTGCTGCTGCTGCTACTGCTGCTGCTGATGATGATGATGATGACGTTTGCTGCTGCTGATAATGATGTTTTGCTGCTGCTGCTGCTGCTGCTGATGATGATGATGATGATGATGTTTGCTGCTGCTGCTGCTGCTGCTGATGATGATGATGATGATGATCGTTGCTGCTGCTGCTGATGCTGCTGTGCTGCTGCTGCTGCTGCTGCTGCTGCTGCTGCTGATGGTGTGCTGCTGCTGATGTGATGTGTGATGATGATGATGATGATTTGTTGCTGCTGCTGCTGATGATGATGATGATGATGATGATGATTTTTGCTGCTGCTCTGCTTGCTGCTGCTGCTGTGTGTGATGATGATGATGAGTGTGTGATGATGCTGATGATGATGATGATGATGATGATGATGATGATGATGATGATGATGATGATGATGATGATGTTTGCTGCTGCTACTGCTGCTGCTGTTCCTGCTGTTGATGATGATGATGATGATGATGATGATGATGATGATGATGATGATGATGATGATGATGATGATGATGATGATGATGTTTGCTGCTGCTACTGCTGCTGCTGCTGCTGCTGTTTGATGATGATGATGATGATGATGATGATGATGAGCTGCTGCTGCTGCTGATGCTGTTGATGATGATGATGATGATGATGATGATGATGATGATGATGATGATGATGATGATGATGATGATAAAATGATGATGATGTAATTATGATGATGTAATGTATTGATGATGTAATGTATTGATGATGATGATATGACGACGATGATGATAATGATAATGATAACGATGATGATGAAGAAGAGTAGGAGGAGGCGGATGCTGATAATGGTGGTTATAATGATGATGTGGGTTGTCTTGGTGCTTGTGTCATTTATTAATGCTATCCATTAAAAATAATGCCAATTCAATACATCATGAATGGACCATAGTAAATACACAATCAACCCATACTCTAATGAACTATGCTTTATCTTCGTAGCATGGCCTCTTCCCTCACCTTGAATGAACTTACTTGTGTGTAAAGTTTATGAATCAGTAAACCCCGAAAATAACTCGGGTACAAATAAGAGCAAAACTCACTTTCCCACGAAATGTAAACAAACTATTATTGTATGTAAGTAAATTAACTGCTACGCTATGAATTCTAATAACTTACAACAGAGAGGAATTTAGGGAGAAAATACATTTTAACGATGATTATTTTCTTTAGATATTCTTGAAATACTGTGCCTAAAAGCCAAAAATGATATATTTTTAAAAAAGTAGAATAGTAAATTAGGTCATGGGAATACAAGATAATTTATGCATTTCAATATAGTTTCTACAATAATTTTGTATCAAACCGAACTCATTATTATTTATTGATTGATTTAATTATTATATCCACTGTCCCTAAACTATGATAATACTAATCTCAGTGATCAAATACTCGAATAATTTAGTCTAGAGAAAGTCTTATCATGCTTTCATTTCTAAAATTAATATCCTTTACGGTCGACAATATGCCAGACGTGATATAGTTACGTCGGCAGACATTTGTGTACCCCAGTTTACACATAGAAATGTAAACAAATCATCGGAGACAATTTTCACCAAGTCAATATTTAGAATCCCACTTTAATATTCCCATTGACAAGATAACCATTGCTTATTACATATAGACTTGTAAAGGGGTACCATATGGGGAAATGCTGTATATAGACTTAAACAGTCGCCTCATACAGGGGACTATTGTCAAATGGCCATGTAAATTGAATAAAACTGTTTGTGCTATCCGTCGAAATGAAAGGTAAACAACAAACTGTTAATGGATAATCAAGTCTCTGCGGATTGCCTTGACCAACCCTTTTCAAACCCCCTAGTACGTAAACAATTACATTCATTTTCAGAATTCCAATTAAGAAATTTTCCAAATAATTAGATTAAGATTAACGTACATATTTCAATTCATTATTTTACCTTTTCCTGGTTTTGGCATCCTGCAAATACCAATACATTCACTGATACGTCCTATTTTCTCTATGGTACAGACAAAATACAGGTGACTTATTTCTTGTGTGTGTTTTGTGCATTTTATTGCAGTTAATTGTACTATAGACGACGGATATTGTCATTTCATTTTATTGAGCTTGAACTTGGTTCATATCATTATACTAACAATCATGATTTTGTTGTGTGCCCGTTGCTAATAAGATTACCAAAGCCATGTGGATGTTTCTGTTCATGATATATAGCGTATGTGTTGAAGTATTGAATAATAGTTGTAAATGTGTTAAAGAGGTTGTTGCATAGATGATGAGTCAGCATAAATCTAAAATTATCATGATAATTCGGCACATTTAAAATTCTTGTTGACGTCATAGAGAAAATATATCATTATTAAAAAGATGAATCCACGGTGAATATAAGTTGTTTTTGGAGACTGTTGTATGTTGCTGTTGTGTCTCCTTGCCAAAGCGATACTCCCATATTCTATTGCTATCTCCCTTAAGGATATACTATCAAAAAGCATGAACTTCTCTACTCATTTTCGATTTGGAGTTTAGCATGGACTATTGACTTTCATATATTATATCATTCTATTCTGTTTTTAATTTTTATGTGTTTTCTATATCTTATATCACTCAGATGCTTTTAGCGGGAAAACATAAACCATTTTGACCCTTTGCTGTAGAAGGGCAGTTTATAAGTTAATATGAAGTGTAAAATCCCCTTTCAGGACCCCTGTAATATCCTATATGATACAGAAATCTTATTTATGACAAACACTTTAATAAATTAACTACTCGAACCTGCATCAAAATCAACACGTAATCATCCCTGGTCAAACAGTGATAAGTGTAGTGGATAGATAGGGTCACATGGACTAGATAAGATCCACAGGTACACATAGACGGTGGGAACCTTTATTGGGACCAGTTATCATCAATGTTTGACCACTGGACTGACCACAGTGACGTTATCGTCACCTATCCTGAACTGTGTGGTCAAGGGAAAGGTGTCTTTCACCTAGATGATCGAGATTCGAATACCTTAAACATGGATACATTCACAAGTATTCAATTTCGAGATTTGTATGTGTAAACATTTAAGTATAACTGTTAACCTTTCGCAAGATAATTTCATATAGATGCAAAATATTTCGGGAGTGGAAAAATTTTCGCGCTAAAAAGGTGTAAGTAGTGTTAAAATTTTTTCTACTCGCGTAAAATTCGACGTTTACATTACCTGGCCACAAGATCATGAAGCAGTCTTAAATCTAAAAGAATCTTAAGTTTAGAGTAAGCCAATCACATATGATGTTTTAAAGAGCTATGTCTTTTTTAATTGGCTAAGTTAAAAATTAAGTATAGGACTGTTTCATTATCCTGGGCCCTAGTTTGCTACGACTGCTAATACTAAATTATATATCTTCATCTTTTGAGAAACAAAACTACAATCATACATTCCACTGAAGCAAAATGTATATGCCCTTCCTTTATCAGTTATTTTATTATTCTGGCGACAGTTGACGTCAGACACAGAAGATGGTGGAAATAGTCTCCAATTGACTATTATAACTAAAACTTAACCAGATTACTAGACCTTAACTATTTTACAGTATAGTCGATTATTACCTCGAGTCCAATAAGACATACATAATTAAATATCAACGCATCAAAAGGACTATGTTTGGTTTGGACCCTATTTGGTCCAGAATCCATTGATATTTTTTAAATTAAATGTTAGGAAATTTAGCTGTTGTATTTGACATAATTTGTATATCCCTGATTCAAGTGTAATTATGTTGTTTTTTTTTCTAATTTTAAGCTTGTTGTCATGGTAACCATCACCAATTGCATAAATTAAGCTAATTTTGTCATTTTTGCTTATTGTAGACAGTTTTTGTTATAAACAATGGAGCGCATTCTTGAACAAACCTTATATCTACGGGAAATATACTATGCACTTCAAATCGGAAATATCTTTCAGAAAAATTACAAATTTGTTTTATTTGGGAGCCAAATAAGCACCAATCATACACAGTCCGTTTTCAATATAACAATAAGGATATTTATCATTTCGAGGATGATATAATCGCGACACCAAGAAAGAAATTGCGAAATTGCGAAAATTCCTCCTCGTGAAAATTGTAAGCTAATTATACTGACAATGTTACAACTCTGCAGACTTGTAGTCAGTCATATTTACGACATGCGCTGTATATGATACGGTGATAAATTGGAATATAAAATTCCAAATTATCAAGAAATGATAATAAATTAGAGGGCGCGAACCTGCCAGACATCTCTTCGGCCCTTCAGACCTAGTGTCAAGACGTTCAATGATAGATTTACGACCAGGGTATGTAAATGGTGGTAAATCGTCACTCATTGATACCAGAATGCTGTCACCACTAACGATAATTGCTGGGATTTGTAAGAGCAATGTAGAATCGATAAGGTGTTTGGGATAAGTAGTGTTTAATCGGGAGCTAGGTTCATGAATGGTCCGATTGATGCCGCACAACGTCTCACTATAAATGTCCATATTTACACAAACTTGTCATTCCGATTACATTAAAATGGCTGACACCCCTCAGACCTGAACAAACTTTGTTGGTTGTTATCATAATGGTTCCATTGTCATGGTACATGCCATGAATAGATGCTCATTCTACCACACAGTGGAACGTTTATCTCCCGGCGAGTTGGGTGGTGAGTCTGATATGTTTTTATAGAACTACGGATACGTAAATCAGCGATAGGAGACAGAAATAAGATTAATATAATCTTATATAGGTCAGTTCTGCTGCAGACAGCGTAAGAAACAAAGCCATGTTTGATTACTTTTTTTTCTAAAATACAAGGCATACGTAGAGGTCAAATATCTTACACAGTTCTGTTTCGTAATAAGCCTAACAGACTTAGCTTTATTTTCTCATATCTTTGAAATTTCTTCAATATTTTTTTTCAGAATTCAATTTTGAAATTTCTATTTCAAGCTGCTGCGTTGAACACGATAGTAAACAATGCTTTATTCTATTGTTGTTACTGTCAAAATCCTAAACAATTTACACGTGAGATTGATTTACATATTTCACGGACCGTCTCAGTATAACAGACCGATGTGTTATTATTTATTTGTAGTCCAAAAAGTTATATTAATTGTAATTTTTTTTTCAGTAGTATTGTTGCTTCATTCAGATTTATGGTAACTTTCTGTGATGTTGCACATCATTAAACAATGTTTTATAAAAACCACGTATACAATGTAGATTCAAACCACTAAGGGAACGTGAAGGTAAAAATGATTATCTCACTTAGTATGTCATACCTTCGTTTCACGGTGTTATAAACCTACTTTTCTCGTGTTATTAGACATATTATCGTATAACATTAATTAAATCAAGTTAATTTAAAGAATAGGTGTTTGAAAAAAGTATTTTTACAGTAGATATCTTAAAATTTGTCGATGTTTTCTGTGGGGAGAGGGGAGATTTGAAGGGGGAGGGGGTGGGGGAGAGGATCGACAGAAGAGATGTTTGGTGTTATATATTGTTTTCATGTTTAGAGGTAGTTTGCTCTGTAGAATCACTGTCTTGGTGTTTTTTACTGTATAATTATTCTCACTCTACCATTTACTTTCATCTCGGAGATTCTGAAATCTAGACGAAGCAGCGATGCTGCTTTGATATTGATATAACAACTATGTTACACATAGTGTGTAATAGCAACCGACTGAGGAGATCTGCTTGAGAATACATAGCTATATTATCCTTATTTTATATATGCTCTATATATGTTTTTTGTTTGTGAACATTTCTGACTGTAATAACGTAGCATTTCGCCTAAGAAAAGATCTTTTTGTTTGTTCTTTTATATTTTGAGACATTGTTTTATTTACACTGGTTGAATGACTTCTTTGACCCATACATTGAATACATATTAGATGTCTTGTACAAGAAACAAATTGTTGCACTAGCCTAGAGTCTATACAACATCAATAGTCATTTTAGAAAGTGTTACGTCATTATCTAAGGCAATGTTTGCTATTGATACCATATAGCATCTCATAATCATGGGATTGATATTTCTTACGGTTTCGTGGGACATTCCTACGATCACGTAAATGTGATCTGAGAAAAAAATGTGCTATGGATGATTTATATACCTTATATAAGTCATGAAAATTTTTAAACCACTGAAATTATGTTTTCTATTTTAAATACAAAGTACGAAAAATGACCCAAGAAAATACCCGACTATATATTATACTATTTACTAGTCTCAACGTGATTAATTCGTTTTCTCAATTGTCCATTGTCTGTTGAGTGTAGAGAGGGTCCACACGAGCTAGACCATGTTATCTCACTCCCAGACAAAGTTTGTCCGTTGTTGTCACCCTCATAGATATCTTAAATGTAAGTAGTATATAAACTTACGGCCTAATATTTGTCAAACAGTGACAATTGTATATACTAGCTTAAGTAATTCAGAGCTGACGGGTGAAGTGTAACATTCCGCTTCCCTTTGCTAAGGTGCGTTCGCTTCAAACTACGGTTACATTGTTCAGATTCTAGATGAAAAACTTACGGCAAAATATTTGTAACATTGCGTCTTGTGTTTATACCGTCGCATATTATTTCGATTACCTGCTTAAATGAAACGATTGTGAGCAGACGGATAAAATATAGAAAACAACGTAGGATTGTATGGTAGAAGGCAATCGCAGATAGTCTTTTGGGGCATCCAGCACAATAATTTATGAGCTGATTCGACTTAAAATTCCAATGTCTGTTCTTTTTGGCAAAACAAGACAGATAATTTCCATAGTTTATGTAATTTATGGGACATATCTTTGTAATGATATACAGTAACAAAACGCATCTTTTTGTGTGCTTAAACCAGATGATATGTCAGCAATTTGATACATTTATTCACCTGCTGCCTGGCACGCGTAGTATCAAACGTCTATGTAACAAAAGTCAACATCTTGGTTTAGGAACGTCCTATCGCTAGAGGTCGATCAACAATGTCATCCCTCTTGTGTGTGGCATACGCTCATTTGGTGAATTCAAGTGTTTTGAGAGACCTCTGTATCCTTGTGTTGTGTCTCCTTGGCATAGCGGTACTCTCATATTCGTTGTATAGCTGTCCTACTGAAGGATGCTGTAATCTAGCATGAATGTTTTTAAATAAGGAATAATATGACATCCTGACATTTATATATTACACTTTTTGGCTATCGGATAACACTACCTTTATACATTTGATACACTCAATTTTTTACTTCACATCATTTATTTTTCTATTCATTATACCATTCTATTCTATATTATACCATTCTATTCTATGTTATACCATTCTATTCTATATTACACTATTCTGTTCTATTTGATAGCATCACTCTTTATTTTCTATATATGATACCATTCTATTGTATTTGATAGCATATAACTTATTTTCTATATATGATACTTGTACCATTCTATTCTATTTGATAGCATCAAATTTATTTTCTATATATGATACCATTCTATTGTATTTGATAGCATCGAGTTTATTTTCCTATATATTATACCATTCAATTCTACTTGAAAAGATCGATGTGATACCATTGTATTCGATTTGATAGCATCAAGTTTTATTTTCTATATATTATACCTGTATGTCTGTACCTTTTTTTATTTTATTCGATAAAATAATTTTGTGTTTGTTTCTTGCTTTCGGTTTTGTTTTTCTTTTCTACCAGATTGTATGCATTTATTTTTACTTTTATTCTTACTTTAAACAAATAAAGTAAAAGACAAATGCATAATTCGTTGATGTCTTTACATTGACCTTCAAATTGTTGTCAAAAACATTCATACTGTTATACCGTACATCTATCAAGTCCGTCGACTCATTGGTTAGGTCTAATTTTGTATTTGTCTAGTCTCTTTCAACCTACCTATTTCAACAATTATTATATCATCCTTTATGAATAAAGCAACTTCAGAAGAGTTTGTCCTTCAGGTATCACCTTCTACATTAACTGATGTTAAATGAATATTCAAATATAGCTTTTTATACAGATAATCAAATACGAGAAGTAACGGACTTAGGTATATAGGTATATATTTATAATTTCACTCAACACAAAGGGATATTTGAAACAAATTTATCTCCGTAAAGGGGCTAGGCTTTCATAACGATATTGTCTTACCACTACACAGGACAAACTGTTTTTGATTGGAATATTTGATATACCCGGCACGTGCATAGGTCACGTGAGGTACATCCGATGTCACCGGAGGCGGGAATCTGTATCGGAGGATAGTCTGTACAACAACTGTATCAGTATCCATAATGACATGAAAATACGGGTGAAATATACATATGAACCCCAACGGCGTTCATAAGATTATAGACACACGTTGTTCGCGAGCTGGGCGGATAGGTATAGGCAGCTCGTGTGTTGGTCCTATCGCGTGCTAGCTGGCTATATATCGCACGTTTTCACAGGCCTCACCTATGATAAAGGGGCCTACAGCTACATTATACAAACACTTGTGTATATATAGATATTACGAAAGGTAGATCGAACTTTAAACTCTACTGACTGATATTAAATATCGCACAGGTAAAAAAAAATGTTAGTAATGTTCAAGTGTAGTACCCTAATATAAACGGGTATCCGGGTGGGTTTATACTACAGGTACCACTCGAGAAAGTATTACGTACGGATCAAACTGGAACATAGGAACATAAATGAATAAAAGGACATATTGTATTTAGCACAAAAGTGGTCTGTTTAACATGTTAAGCAATTACGATTTACCATGTAATGTTTTAATATAAAGTCACTACTAAAATATGACTTGTACGTAAACTTTTACTTAAAAAAATTAAACAATGATTACAAACAAAACAAATGCTTGAATTGTGATATTCTTTCCGCTATCTTACATCCCGGCGTTTGGTTTATTAGTTGATGTTTTTTTCTATATTAATTTTTCTCTCTCCCTTCTGTCATCGAATTAAGTATTTCTTTTATACATTGAATCTTGAATTAAGTTTGATTTGAAATGCAACGTTTTTTGTTTCTTCTTAGCAAGCCGAGGTTCTAGACAATTTGCATGCACTGTTTAAGATTAGCTGTTGGATAACCTTGCTTAGAAAAGACGTTAGAATTATTTTGAAGCATATTCCAAATTTTCGATTTTGTAGATATCAGTAGAATGTTTTACAACAAAATTGGAATTGGTATGTCAGAAACCTGTGACACGATAGAGCTGTGACTCTTGTGTTTCTGGTGATGCAATACATGCCTCTTTTATTGTTCAGTGTCAGCCATTTGATATATATATCAAAAAGGTCAAACAGAGGTCAATTTGGTGTTTTCATCTGAATAGTTAAAACGTTTAAATATACGTCTTGACTATGTTACATCATGACGGGGGGATGTAATCACGATTTTATAGTTTGTCGCTCGTATTTATGAACGTTTACTTTCCTACTATCTAACGTCGGTTACCATGTCATATACTTGAGAACTATTTAACTCCAGGTGAGGAATTGATTGTTTCTTTGTCAAAGTTTTATGATATGGGAAATAAACTCTGATGGTAATGCGATAGGTTGTATGATAAAATCCAAAGTCATAGTTGTAAAAATTAAATTTCAGTCATGCATGCAGTTTCAATTTCAATTTCAACAAAATTGTATTTGAATAAAAAATGAAATAAGAATGAACAACCAGCATGGCATTGCTTACCCCCTTGGTACCAACATGTACATGTGTACAAATAAGATGAATTATCAGATACATTTCGATATGAAATAAAGTTTCAGAAAAAGGAAAATTGAAATAGAATGTATTATTAGAAGTAATGATAAAACAAATTGTTATATAAATGTAGAGATACTATTTTTGTTTTGCTAAAAGTATAATGCTAAAGAGGTTTGAAAAAACAGCCACGAAGGAAATACCTTCACCAATATATGATCTATACCTAAAAATCCATATTGACTACCACACAGAAAGGTTTTCCTCTATGAGATTCAGTAATTCTTAATGGCTGCTGTATTCATGCTTATGATGCAATGAAAACATTTCATCGAGGAAAATCTAGATACACCCTTTGATCTAAATTTAAACTTGTCATTACTTTAATGTATGCAAATAAGGAGAATTAAGATTGGAGGAATGCCTAATGTAGTCTACACATTGAGATTTTTTGTTATCGATATATAACTGTGATGTATTGAATTTCTAAAAACGTATTCATGAGTTAATTTTTGAATCAAAATCATGATGCATAGCCATCATTTATTTTTTTTTAAATTTTATTTCAGAAGTTTGTTTTGATAACTGTTAGGATCAGCTTTAGTGAGATAGCACGTTATCACTAACACCATTTTCTCTTTATATCTACTGTAAATATAGATATTTTTGCGAGAGAACTTTTCACGGTGTTGCTATTTTTGCGATAGATACACTTTCTAACTTTTAACAACAAAGTTTATACATCTACAAAGTCTTGCGCGAATGGGGATTTTTTGCGGCTAAGCAACCTTCGCGTAATTAGTGAATATTTCCAACTCGCGAAAATGTCCACGTTAACAGTACACCATTTCGTTTTAATACTTTATACTCATATAACCACTAAACAGTATGACAATACTATATATAATACTATATGTTTTACAGGCTAGACGGTACAGACGATGATGATCATTCAGCTTGATTGATATTTGTCATCATTGTAACTCTGACTAACTGCATGCATAACGTAAGCACTAGGGGTTACAACATATGCGATACCAGCACCATAACGCTAGAAGTTTAATTAATTGTCTAGTATTGCCCTCCGTCAACAAGATACAGTGTAACTCTGACTTACTTCATACATTATGGGTTACACGCTTTATACGATGCCAGCACCATAACACTAGAAGTTTAATTAATTGTCTAGTATTGACCTCCGTCAACAAGATACAGAGTAACTTTGACTAACTTCATACATTATCGGTTACACGCCATATACGATCCCATCACCATAACACTAAAAGCACAATAACAATACATGTATTATTAGTCATAAGTACGGATTGATTATTATTAAAACTGAATTCATTGTTTATATATCGTTTCATAGTATCTTTGATCATCTATATGATGCTGTTTCATGCCAATATTGTAACTTTCTTTACGTACATGCACTAGATACACTACAACAAACATAACACAGGATTTTCAGTTATAACTCTTATTAAAACTGAATGCATTGTCCATATATCCTAACCTAGTATCTTCTGTCAGCTAGATAATGTTGGTTTCTTTACGCACAATATATAATACCACTATCGTAACACATCGTATCGTTTGTATCATTATTATTAAAACTGAATGCATTGTCCATATATCCTAACCTAGTATCTTCTGTCAGCTAGATAATGTTGGTTTCTTTACGCACAATATATAATACCACTATCGTAACACATCGTATCGTTTGTATCATTATTATTAAAACTGAATGCATTGTCCATATATCGTAACCTAGTATCTTCTGTCAGCTAGATAATGTTGGTTTCTTTACGCACAATATATAATACCACTATCGTAACACATCGTATCGTTTGTATCATTATTATTAAAACTGAATGCATTGTCCATATATCCTAACCTAGTATCTTCTGTCAGCTAGATAGTGTTGGTTTCTTTACGCACAATATATAATACCACTATCGTAACACATCGTATCGTTAGTATAATTCTTATTAAAACTGAATGCATTGTCCATATATCCTAACTTAGTATCTTCTGTCAGCTAGATAATGATGGTTTCTTTACGCACAATATATAATACCACTATCGTAACACATCGTATCGTTTGTATCATTATTATTAAAACTGAATGCATTGTTGACATAACGCCACTTTTACTTACTATCTTCGATCAGCTAGATAATATTGGTTTACGTCAATATTGTATTTTTTTCGTACACGCACCTTACCCAACGTAACACAGGTATTGCCAGTTATGATTATTATTAAAACGGAATGCATTGCTGTTCATAGCATTTTTTTTTTTTTTTTTTTTTTTTGAGTTTTACGGCCCATCGACAACTAAGGTCATTTAGGGCCAATGGCGTAATTCAGTATCTTTCTCCGTCAACAAGATAACACTAGTGTAATCATTACGGGTTACCTATAATCCTGATATAACAATGGTATAGTTATTTATAATTTTCGTTAAAATTGAATCCGTTGTTGAGATACCGTAATCTGGTATCGCCTGTCAACTAGGTAACATTAACGACAACCTACCCATAACACGATCAATTGGATGATACATATGTCATATTTCAGATCTATGACTCTTGAGCTATTTAATGTCTGGTATTAAGGTTGTAAATGATGAACCCTCGGTGACCTAGAAAATGTAATTAAATTTTTATCGATGAATTCTTTGGAGTTGATTAAATAGCACCCAGCTCATTTCCATATTTTTTAATTGATGTTGACATTCCGAGGGTATTCATCACGGAGTTACTGACATATACCCTATAGAATTAACGTGTTTTATACACAGTTATCTTGTCAATTTCTTTACGACCACGATCGATAAATTAGTCCACAAAATATTTGTATATTGAACAAAAAATGCTTAACATTTTACAGTTCATTTAAATGGCACTGCATTAGTAAGACCGGTCGGAGTTGTTAAAATTTTAAATTAATGGGTACATTGGTGTAAGGACTGATATCAAAATACTTTAATCGTTTAAAATTAAATTGATGCCCGTGCCCTAAGGAGACATAAAATCGTGACGTCACAATACCGTAGTGAATCATCCGCGCCAATGGCACATGATCACAGTGAATCAAAAGGGAATAAAATGGGAATAAAACACGGAATGAAATTTAAAGTTACTAATTAGATATATAGAATGTTAAAAAATGAGAAATAAATTAAAATATACAAACCTGTGTTATACGTCGGTAAGAACATATTATATTTTTAAATTACATCTATGATGCTGTGAACATTCAATGATTTTGCAAATTCCATCTAAAGCAAAACCGGTGGTCATCTCTTATGGATTTCCGGATAAAATCAAAAGATACTTATTTACAACACTTGTGATATTGGTAATACTGAATTCACCTCATGAAATTCACGAATGTAAAACAAAATATGTAAACCTCCTTTCACGTTTATACGAACTAAAACAAATATCAGAAGATATATATATATCTGCCTGATAGTTGTTATAAAGTATATTTAAACAAGTCGCTTCATAAAAAATAATGATAATTTAACAATTCAAATATCGACTGAAATATGTTGCATTTTAACATAAGCAAATATATGAACGTATTGTTTATGGATGTGAGAACCAAATTCACTCTGACATAACCCTATACTCATGTTAAAGGCAAATGGAAAGGAATTGTTTATGTTATTAGTTTTGTCCATTTAAGAATCAGATAGATATTGATGAATTATGCATATTCTAAACAATAAGAAATAACTATCTGTAGGTTATTTTAAGAATTTATTTCTATGTATTCAATTTTTAATATTTACTACAAACAAATATTATGGAAAGCAAATTAAAGCAATTCAGTAGTTTTCAATTTTCTTCAAAAAAGTAATATTCATTTAAATACCAAAATATGATAAAGGACTTATCCTATTTCCATCTACTTATGAAATATATCTGTAGACGATCGTGATTTCCAATGTCGACTTGAAAACAAAGTATGAAAAATAGAGAGACAGAGTAATTAGGAAAGAAAAATGTTGGCAGACATTGCGTCTATAGTGGTCAGTTAGGAAATGATATCTACTACTGACACGAATGAAAAATCCATTTGATATCTATAGGTAGCACGACTGATATTTCACCATTATATATCGTACTTGTCCACTTAGACATACGGTCTAGCCATTCAAAATAAAATTTTAACATTTCTATAGAATTTAAAACTCTGTACGGTTCTAAATTTACATTCACTTAGGATAACGGGAATTCTTCAATGTGGAGGTTTAATTGTTAAGGATTAAGTCATCACGTGACCTTGTGCGTGGTAGAGAGTGGTTGTGGGTAGTGATATTTCGCGGTTTGATTTCATTCTATCTTATCACGATATGTACGACTTATGAACCAAGTAAACGGTTGATTGTGAAATACGACACCGAGGCTGAGGACTCATTACTGTCACTGAGCTCGCGGGTCATCGGTATACAACCTTTAACGCTATACAAAGTGCTCCCTAAAGGGATCAGCAGTGGGTATTTAAAGGGGCTAGTTAAAATGTCAAGGTGTATTAGACAGCTCGTGTTCCGTTAGGGGTCGGTAGGGGCAGATCAGGTATTGAAGGAGACGTATGACATAATCTATTTAGGGTTCTGTAATAGTAAGACTAATTAAACCCTGGCCTGTAGCCATGGCTTTAAAATCATATTACTCCCTAATCTTCACTTAAAGATGCTGCGCTGCTGACGAATTAATTTTCTCTATTAAAAACAAGACAGGCGAATTAGTAGTTTTCTTCAGTTACAAAAGTTACTTACTTAACACCATTACCACAATCGAGAAGTTTGAACCTTGTATTTTATTTCAAGATAGAAAAAATAAGTAATTGCGTCCCGAAGCCATTTAATGTCACTATGCCCTATATGGAATGAAGTACTGAATGCACATGTACAAAATACAAAATAAATTTTAAAAATAAAGTATTTTATAGTACTTTTGTGTTAATCAGGCACATATTTACAAGATAAAACATCAGTTATTATTCAAATATTGCTCTGACGGCGATAGAGCATCTTTAATGCAGTATATTATTTTCCATTCCCTTCCTTGTAGACCTACCTCTGTTTTATACATTTCTTGATAACCGCTAGCTCTCATTCGACTTTTCGCTTACCAGGAAAACTTTTTACTTGTGCAATAAACAATTGTATAGGCATATAAAAGCTGTGATGGAAAAAGATATCACAAATCGCAGTTGACGTTTTCAATGTATTTGTTTAATTTCAAAATAACACACCCATATCATTGATAATGTAAACGAGAGTAAACGAGATTAAACGAGATTCAAACTCTTATAGCGTAGGGATTTGAGGCTAATGAGATTGGAACTCATTAAGCGTGAGAAGGTAGTATTTTTTAGATCGAAACATCCAAGGATGGGTTAACAACGTTTCACTCTACTTTGTAACAAGTGTGCGAGTGTAGTGGCGTTCACAGGTGGTCTGGCAGTGTTCCATTGATCGTGGGTCAATAGAGTGCCACTTAATGTAGGTTTAATCTGGTGAAGGCCTGAAGAGGAACATCAAATCGTTTTACTTCAGCACACCTGATCGGACAGAAGCTCACATTTGCGAAAATTATAATGATTTATGGCTTAATCAGGCAGCTACAGTGTGGAAAACATATCAGTGAATCTAACAGTGAATCGAAAATTTATCTTGATTTCGCGGGAGATTTCAGTATCCATGTTGTTAAGGTTTAGGCCGACTGGTTTATGTTTCTGTGATTCTACCACTATATCGTCACCTCAGTATGGGCCATGATGGCTAAGTTGTTAATGTGTCTGACATTCTTGCACTAGCCATTCATCTTTGAGTTTCAGTGACTAAGCGGTTAAGATATCTTCTATTCTATATCTACCACTAGCACTCCACTTCTGGGTTTCAGTAGCTGATCGATACATGTGGCGGATATTTTATCACTAGCCTACATCATGTAATGATCATGCAATATATACAGAGTCAAGTTTAGATTTAGCCAATCGAAGTTGATCTATTTTTTTGGCTAAGTCTAAACTGATTTATTTTTTTATAAAAACATTCGCCACCAAAACCGGACATCATGACTTGTGATAACATTTAAATAAATAAACAAAAAAATAAACAAATAAATAAAAAAAATAATGAAATATATATAATAAATAAAAAAATAATGAAATAAATATAATAAATAAATGTAGTAAAGTTTTAAACAATTAAAACAAATTAGTGTTCAAGTCTAGATATTATAATGGCATTTCTCACTGGGTAGGTAACTTTCCAACTTTCTGTTTTAGTACATAAAAGTTATAGGTCACAGATTTCTGACGGAAAAACCGAGATTTCATGCACTTTAGTTTTAACAGCCACCTTGAAATTTAAGTTTATTTTGATAATATTATTACCAAATAAAGGTGCAATTTTCTTCTTTCATTTCGATAGAGCGTGAAGGACGAAGACCGTTTTACTAAATATGTCGGTATCTCATTACATAGACAGTTTTGCGCTTCATCAAATACAAATGTGTACGAACAAACACTGATTTCAGAAATTTAGCTATTATCTATTTACTGGGAAATCATTAATTTTCGTTGAGGATTATTTTTCGTGGATTTCTTTTCTTTACCAAGAACAACGAATTTTAGTCCCCACGAAAATTGATCTTTTTAAATGAATACTTACAAATGACATGTAAGTTGATGTATTCTTAGGATGATAAGTACCTCACTGCATAAAGTATATTTAACAGTACAAGTGATTGTGTCGACTGTGCATTTTAACGGTTTTCTCCGAATTGAAGTGCCAACAAAATTGTAAGAAAAAAATAATCAACGAAAATTGAGCTCAACGAAAATAAATGATTTCAGAGTACTATGAATGAATGAAATGCGGGAAGGATGAAAAAATTCTTATTTCATGGATAGATAACTCCATAGCTACTTCGCGCCTCATTGATTAAGACACTGATTACAATAAGTTAATTATCAATATCAACAAATTAAGTGGATGGTAAAGTCATGGATCACCATATAAGCTCATTTTCACATTTTTCTTCCAAAAAAGTTCAATATCTAAAGTCAGTGAAAGGTAAAGGTCATTTCAGTGAAGGGTGAAGGTCATTTCATAGATAAACAACTTCAGCGATATCAAATTAATTAAAATATTGATATCAACTCAGTTTGGTTTGGTTTTATTACTTAGACGTCCTATACACAGCCATGGTCGTTTAAGGACGTGCCATGTTTGTTGATGGAGGAAAACCGGAGTACCCGGAGAAAACTGCCGACCAGCAGTCAGTACCTGGCAACTGTCCCACATAGGATTCGCACCCGCATCCCAGAGATGGATGGAATTATGGTAATTTGCTGAGACATCTTAATCACTCGGTCACCGCTGATTTAACCTCAGCGGTTTTTATTATAAACATATGAAGTGTTTGAAAGATGGAGGTTACGTCATGTATCAGTGACTCCTTATGTAGTAAACGTTTTGTGTTTAATGTGATATAAAGGGTAAAGTCAATAATTAAATTAACATAAAAGACAGCGAATATGATGGTTAAGAACATTAAAAATAGCATTCTTCAATCTTCAAATTATAATATGTTCACTTAATAGACTACGTCGAAAATAAGAAAACTTCAATAATTTGATGATGTACATGTAAAACTATAAAACAGTTCAAGGTACATAATTACAATTTTACAGTACATAAAATATATGTCAATGACGAATCAATGATTAGATAAATTAATCACATATTCCCACGCTGCATCTGCCGATTTATGGTACAATTGGCATTTTTACAACTTCAAAAGTCATTTAAAGTACAAATACGACATAAATGTAGATGTACAGCATAAAAGCCAGTTACTATAATTTCAAAGCTAATGATCCGACCAAAATTATTATATGTCTATTTTGTAATATTGTGTTTGCAGGCGGGCAGACGATGATGCAGCCACCATCATCATTAACTTTAATATCTGATTCAGTCAAAGATTACGGCAACGCCAATTAACGTAATAACGTAAGGGTTTCAAAACATAAAAGACGACGCAAATTAACTTATTATCGGAAGAGTTTCAAAATGTAAAGGGTGACGCTAGTTAACGTATTTTCGTATTAACTTTCAAAGATAAGAGACAACGCCGATAAACGTAATTTCCGATGGTATTTTGTGTATATATGCATGTCTAATTAATAAAAAACATAATAAACAATAATTAATCCTGCATGCGCAATCAGTACTTTATTCCATCAGGGACAT
This sequence comes from Argopecten irradians, assembly GCF_041381155.1. Taxonomy (NCBI): domain Eukaryota; kingdom Metazoa; phylum Mollusca; class Bivalvia; order Pectinida; family Pectinidae; genus Argopecten; species Argopecten irradians. Next base: position 31,889,476 of record NC_091146.1, read on the forward strand.
TGTGCCATGAATTTGTTCGGGATAGAATTTATTATTCTTTATATTTTAATCTTTAAGAAAAATGATAACCTCAATTTTTTCAATGGTGGTAATGGTGTAAAGTGGACTTTTATAAATGAAGAATTTTTTTTATTCGTCTTTTCCTGTTTTCATCGGGACACAGTGGTGTATAATTTTTTTTTTTCTGACAATAGCTATATTTCTTTGGAGACACAATTCAAGAAAAACGACCAAAAGCCAATCTGTCATACGCGATAAAATCAGGAAGATCATCTTATGCGATTTTAAAAGAGGTATATAATGCATCATTTAACAAAAGTATCATTTTGGAAATATCATACATGTGTATTGATCGATGACGAAGTACACTCTCGTGATAAGTGTGTCAAGGCCAGAACAACTGGAAATCTTAATATCTCTCCACTTAATGTGTTGATATATTATATATCGATGTCAACGGCTCTTGGTATCCATAATAACTTTTTTGAAAAGAAACGATACAAAAAGTTACTTATGGACATAAATCATATCTCAGTCAACTACTAGGACATATTATATATCGATGTCAATGGCTTTTTTTATCTATAGAAACGTTCTTGATAAGAAACTATATAAAAAGTTAGTTATGAACATAAATGATATTTTTCGTCAAACACTGAGTACAGAAAAGTCTTTTTTCATTAGATTATTTTACAAGAAATTGAGAAAGGTAATTTAAAATGATAACAACTTTACATTTTTTGACTAACTATACCTTAAAGGTAATCGCAACGTGGATCATTTATTCGATAAATATATAATGATAATACTTATCTCTTCACTCAATGTGTAGATTTATAACGATAAAATAAGGACATATTAATGTCACGAAAAAGCAACTTATGTATGAGCATAAAAAGTATACAACTTACAAAGTCAATACAGTAAAGTACTAAATTAATTCTCAAAAACGTGGGTAGGCAGAAATATTCTTGATCTTTGTGATACTAAACTACAAAAAAAACTTCTGACCCATTTTTGACAAAAGGTAAGCGTAAAATTAGAGACATATCAGATAAATTAAAGTTTCTGATTTATTTTCACTGATCATACAGATATGTTATTTATCTACACGATAAGCTAATGACATTTTTTTGTAATCAAAATAATCAGTTTTAAGATTGATATAGAATTTAACTTATTTTCAGTTATTTAGTAATGTATAGACAAACAAGATGTTTTAAAAAGTGCTAAAACTGAATTTAAAGAATTTTGACAAATTCCGAGGCGTGAAAATATCCGACTACATAATATACATTGTGTAATTAATTAAAAAAAACAACTAAACATCAATTTAGCTTAATGTCCCAAAAGCATGATATTGTAAAATTAGTTTATAAACATCAATGTTGTTTATATATATTCATATCTCCATCATATTGCAAAGGTATATAAAAAAACAAATATCAATAAAAATAATAAAATATGATTTTTTTATTTATCTATATCTATATATTCTAAGTTTCAAGTTGTTGGGAATACATACAACTTAGAAGGGTAGAGTTCAAAACCACGTGATCGGGTAGGTGACTCTATATAACAGTTTCCAGAAAACCTTTTCGGACTTGAATACAGATTGTGAGTCTGGAAAAACCCTCAAAGAGATTTGACATTTGATTAACTATGTAGTACAATATATAGTTAATATCTTTTCATTGATACATGTAATGGCACTATCAAGCTGTCAACAGGTTACTACTGTTGTCGTATTTAGAGGCTTCTAACCCATGAATGATGTTAATCAGTAAGTGTTACCATTAGAAACCTAAATGTGCATTACAACAAGATTGAAAACACTTAATATAGTAGAACGAATATACGTACCCGGCCTACTACACCTTTCGGCCGGGTACGAATCGGTCCCTATGTATCGTAGTGGAGCACTGCCTCCGAAAATCGCTCGGGCATAGTTTTCTATACTTTTTTGTAGGTTTCCAATTATTTTAAGCGTATACATGCATTTACATATTGTTTTTGTCTAAAACAAACATAAATACCATTCATTATATATACAACGACCTCAAATTCAAAACTTGTGGACTTGCCGTGTAAATTCCCTTCTGAAAGACCTTCAAATGTATTATGTAAAAAAATAATGATCGATGAGAATTTGATATTTTATATACTTCAGTTTTATTCCCTAGTAGATATCAAAAACGTACGATAAAATGCAAAGAAACGTTTTATAATGGTTTGTACAAGGACTATATGAATCCTTGGTTTGTATATAATCATTACTTTGCTCCATTAGTAGTAATAGGCACCAATTGTAGCTCTAAAGACGACACCATTTTCTGTCTAAAAGTCTTTTGAGCTACAATATTGCAGCTACTAATATAGATACGTTAAAGTTATAGGAGTACTAACATATGATTATATGTTATGTTGTAACACTTTTCAAATAAGACACTATAGGGACCGCACAATCAAACCAAAAATAGATTCCTGGAAATCCCCTTTTGGACACAAGATTTCATAGAGAGGTGAATGTTTCGGAGCCTGCTGATTGGGTATTCAGGGCGCATCAGTTTCAAATGTTTAATGTGTGGGTTGGGCAATACATGTAGATGTAAAATATGTAAAGAAATTTTAAAATTCTGTCAAGTGTGTGTCTGACAGGGAGAGGTAATCAATATTGGAATTTCATGAATATTTTGGTCGATTTTTGGTGCGGAATTCAACATAAGATGGAACCCCCCACATAAAAGTTTAGCAAGATGGTAGATCTTTATTTCTTTTTATTCACAGTTATGCCAGATGTCATTCTTCTAAATTAGTGACAGGTGACCAGACTTGAAAACTCCATTTAACCTGGACAGTGGCAAACGTTAATATATCGTATATAGCGAAATCATTTGGTTCTGCGGTCTCACCAATGTACGCGCTGGCTGACGTCTTAACCCTTGTAAATTATCGTCAAACCTAGTAAACTAAAGAAACATGACACTTTATGTGCCGTGAATTATAATCTTGATGTTAATTGTACGGCCGCAATTATTTTTTTCCATAATTACCATGACATCATCAACGAACATGTGTTTTGGAAAAAATCCAATGAAAAAAAAGAGACTAGGTACATATGTCGAAAAAAGTATATCTCATTTTTAATATTAGTCATACATTTTTTATGTAAGTTTCCTTAAAAATATTTTATTGGCTACAAATACCCGTTAATCGTTTCTTTCAACGCATATGTCATACCGTTTTTGATAGCCTTGAAGTTTTCTTAATTGAACGTCATTTGAGAGGATTTAAGAACATGTCTTATTTAGACTTTAAATCTACTAAGATTGGTTCAATATTAAATAAGAAACTCATATGCACGCTTACCCACTCTCACATGTGTTAAGCGTATATTGAAATGACTTGATTCAATATTTCTTTTGAAAAGAGGTTAACATTATCTCATAATATAGCAAATAACTTCATCGTTTGCAACGTCGGTTTTGATTGGTTAATAATTTCTTAAAAGGGAGAGTCATCCAATCAAAGATGAGTTGAACTGTTTAACTGGTTAGAATATGATATCATTAATGATAATCAACAGAGACCTTTCTACAAAGCGTGTCAGTGAGACTTTTTACTTGTTTTTTTCTCTATAACTTAAAAGATATTATATAAAATTGTACAAAAACAGGGCCAATATTTTCATATCTAAACATTTCTTATGTTAACTATTGAAAAATATAAAGTGTGATGAATTAAGATGCAAAAATCATTTAATACACTGATAGATATTATTATGCTTTATGAATGTTCACTGAACCGTAAATATCATGATAATATATACCGTATGCATTTTTACAAAAATGTTTTTAAACTTTTGGTGGTAAAAGTCCTATCATGCAAAATCCCTCTAGACTTGTCTGTATGAAATCTACAGATAACTTTAAAATTGATCGACAAATCATCAACATATTTAAGTCTATATTGACAAACAAACATAGTGGAAAATACGTAAAGCATTACCAAAAATGAATATGCATGTATGAAATCTAATGGTTTATTAATCATAGATTTTTTTCTATAAATTAAATGGCCTGTTCCGGGTGATTGGTTTTTGAAATGACTAAGCAGAAAGTTACTCAGTATAATCTTGTCTCTTTGATAGTTATTAATGTACCTAATTAAGTCTTCGCTATTTATATTGAGCACTGTAAGCCTAAGGCAGTGTCTATAGCGTATTCCCTCATAGGGACGAGTCATTCTATGTTCTGATAATAGACAAACGACGAGAATTCATGTATTGATAAGTTAATAGAAACAGTTACTTACAGACATATTTCAATGAATAACATTTCGCCTGGGGGGTTATAAAATGTTGTCTTTACTAGTGTTCATGGTATTCGGACCAGTGGAAATAACATTTATTGATAAGTTAATTGAATTATTTACAGTTATTTACAGACAAAGTTCAATATCTTAATATCGTTCACAGCTTCTCGCCTGGGGATATCAAAGGTAGTGTTCTGTCGTGTTCAGGACATTCGGTCAGAGAGAAATAACATTTGTGGTTTTTGGATGGGAAAATGTACAGTTATCTACAGACGGAAAACATTAAATCCCGCCTCCGGGAAATACATTAATGTATCATCTTCTTTCAGGAAACTCATACCACTAGAAATATATTTATATTTTTTCATTATAATTTACAGATATATAGAAAATCTATTTTAATGTAATTCGCTTCTTATTGTCATCGGGAGTGTCATCAACTTGGTATCTATCGTGTGCCAAGACTGTAATACCATTTGATAATTTTTAATAGGGATATATACTGTTATAATACACAAAACGTTTCAATATCCAGCAATTTTTATAGTTTCGTCTAAAGTAATGTTAAACCTTAATAATAGCCTTTTTAAATAGTAAATCATTATTACGTTTGATGTTAGTGAATCTCAGCAAATGTTGTCACACATGTGAAATGTACTACTTAAATGTGAATTCATTTCATGATCAAAGTTTATACGACAATTCTTTTATTTATCGAGATACAAATTTTCGAAAAAAAATAGCGGTTGAACTCTAAAGCGAATTAAATTTATTTGCGAATAATTGTATAAAGGATTGTATAGATGCACGATTGTCCGTAAGACCCATTATTCGCGAATTATCGCATTTTTGCGGAAATGTTAAAAAAATGAAGACGTTAGATACCGTACAGTTTGTTATATTTTTGGGTGATATTTTTTGCGGTTTTCGCGGGACATTGCTATGATCGAGAAAATTTGTTACGCGAAATAGTGCGAAATAATTGAATCATATATACCCTGATAACGAGATTCGCGAAAACTTAAAATCGATCGAATTTAATACTCACTTTATAGTCCAAATCACTGTTTTGACCTACGATAATAAATGGCTTTACGCAAAAATTAAGTAGTTCACAGCAATATTCGTAGCAAAAAAAAAACTATAAATTTTCGTGACATGTTTGAATCACCTTCATATCACATGAAAAGGAAACCCTACTAAAGAAACCGTAGAAAATTTACTTTCGCGGCTATCAAATTTCGCGATTCTCATTTCAAAACAAGTTCGCAAAGATTAAAATTCGCGGATCAAAACATTAAATTGAAATTCCCAATCAATAAATATGATATTAATGAACATTCGTAGAGAAAAACTTTCGCGATTTTACTTGGATCGCGAAATTCGCGAAAGTAAATCCCACGCGAAAGAAAGGTGGTTTACAGTACCAGAAAGTTGTTTTGCTTTCTTTGTTTCAATTGTAAAAATTGTTTCCAATTATATTACTATGTTTCCTTTCGCATTCCCACGTAACTTTCTTTTATGTTACAGCTGTAATGCCAATTCCTATACGTCTCTGACTAATAACGCTATTTGGGATATTGGTTCAAAGTATTATTACTTTACCAAGTTATGAGTAAGTCATCGCCATGTATTGTCCTATCTTTTCACAGTGATAATACACAAGAGCTTTACGTCCCAATATCATTGTGATTATTCCAATGCTAAATATTTTAATTGGATTTTCTTTTCGATGAAAAAGAAAGCCTACTATTTTTTTATACAAGAACGTTAGTTTGATACAAAACCCTATTCATGTCTTTGTCATTTTGTTTTTAAACAATAAAAAAAATTCCATTGTATCCAAAAATAAACATGGTGAATGTCTCAACAAGGACTTATCCGCTTATTGTTGACTATGAACAACAAAAACACACTTTCAATACACGACAGAAAAGTAAAAGTTGAGTTCATCTATTGGAATCATGATTCAGTGAGCCAGGCACAGTTAATTATGTCTGTGTATAGAACATAATAGATCATGAATCATATCTATAGATGAGAGTTCGCACGAGCCGAGGAATCCCATTCTGTCTCAAGAAAAGAACTACAATGGAATTGCTGGGGCGAAATTCTGGACTAGAAACGGACAATAGAATGATCATTACAGTCACACTGTAACAGTGACTCAAATGTGTTTAAATATCACACTATTTGGTTTTACACTGATAACGGTCGGTTTATTGTTATCTAAAACTGATAGGGTGAAACAAAAGACATTCCACTATTCTATTTTCTTTTGTTTACGATTGTCAATTTGTCATTCCTATATACAAACTTCTAGATTCCAGGATAAAACTCTTATTAGACCATGTGCACAACTGAGGGTTCTCATGCACTCTAACTAATTCCCAGGCTAGGCAAACCTTCAACATTTGTTCGAGTTAACTATTGTCTTTTAGAACTATACCATGTGCATTAAAACATTTTTCTTTCGCCTCCTCCCCTCACACATCAACTTGGGTTTTTTTAATCCATGGAATATTTGTTCATTTTTTTTTATTATCCTCTCTTCATACCATATAATTTGCATTTGAAGGTGTTTTTTTTTCTTCCCTATCGTTACTTTTTTTTCTTCCTTTTCGTTTTTTTTTTTTTTGGGGGGGGGGGTGGAGAGGTGTCTTTTATTCTATGAATCAATTGTTCTGGTTATTTAATGTGTCCATACTACTTATAACTATGCATATAATTTGAGGCTGTTATTTTCCCTTTCATTTTGTTTTTCATGTTTGCATTTGTTTACTTTCATTTGAAGTATATATTTCTTTTCATAATTCATTGCAAACATCAATATTAGCACGACTTACATCGCAATTTAAGTATGCAGAGATCAATATGCGACCTATATTCATTACCTGGCAATAGAACACGTAGTTTTCAAACTTGCGAAACAGAGGTAGGAGACAATGATGAAATCGACATTTATAGGTTAAAGTTATTTAAAATAATTAATAAACTTTGTATGTTAAAGTTGTCGTATATGAAATAAAGCGGGAGGATTGTTGTTTTTTTATTCATTTTTTTCACTTTCATGGCAGGTGTGGTCAAATAGAAGATTATCATATAATTTTAGAGAGTGGAATGAAACCACTACATTTTCCCATGTACATATTTCACACATGAATAGATTTTGCTATGAATGAGAGGTTCTTTACGCTTTGTTATGTCCAGAAATAGCATGATAATGCTTCATTTATCTTTCAATAAAAGGAAGATGTTCATTCAAAAACGTCAGCCTTATGCCAGATTTGACGAAAGGACACGAGGTTTTATCTAGCAGAATTTATCGTATTGAAGGTTTTATACGGAAATATGTTTATTTATAAATACCATTGAGATTAACTTCACTGGTTCCGCAAGGAATACAAAACGAATAAAAAATATAGGTATTAACATATATATGATAGAATGATCGAGTGTGTGCTATATACAAACCTTTAAAGTTCCACTGAAATTGTCAAATTTGTTAATAAAAATTCATATGCTCTCGTTTTGGACATTATGTGTACTTTCAAGTTACTTTCAATAATCGTTACTACGTCAAACTTTAGCGCAAAAGCAAATTTAAACGCAAAAATAACTTTGCATATTTGTATTTCATCGAAAATACCTTGTGCGAAAAGCATTTAGATTTGATTACCGGTAAAATATGAGTACTTTTACAGAAAAAAAGTGTCATTTTTGCAATATCTGGGTCATGTGCTTTCAACAAACTTTTGCATACCCATCAGACACGTGTACATTGATACTGTCGAGATTTAAATGTACCAACAAAGATTTATATGCCGTTTGTAAAAAATCCATTGAAATTCAACATAACGTATGCGTTTCTATTGTCCTTTAGCCCTATTGATTGACACCGTTTGTGGTACACTGTCTACCGTAAAACAATGCCTTCCGCAAGACAATGCCCCGGGTCAATAGACCGTGCACTGTATACGTATGGGAACCAAATGTTTATATCTCCAATTAACGATTATAATTACGCGTCGTGACCTTATATTGTCTTAAGGTCACATGGTAACCGTGCTTAATTAAAATTCTAATTATATGCGTAATTACAACATGTGCTTCAAGAGAAGCTTTGACATTGTTTTGGATAAGATTTTGTAATTGTAAATTTCGTCTGTTTAATCGTTATGAAACATACATCGTAAACTGAGGACATTGCGGTAGATTATCTTTTGGGTCAGCATGTTATACTCTTAAAATAAAATTGTATTATTATTTGATTTTTATTATCTAATTAGATTTTGCAGTACATGATTTAATGAAGTTTTTATTATTATTTTATTACTATAATTTAATTAATTTTGCGATACACTATTTCTAGCTGAATCCAAACTACTGCTACAAATATACAAATAAGCACCAACAATAATCCAGACGAAAAAAATACAATGCCATACAATATAAAGAATGCATATGGATCGTTTCTGTGTTAAACTGCTTTGTACAGCTGTTTGCAGAAACTCGTCAGGGCTAGCCAGGTCCAACCACAGGCGCTTGCAGAAAAATAAATAAGATTACTTTATATATGATATGCAAGCCCCTGTGGCCCAACATGGTGATATTAGAGGCCAATGAAAATTCAAACCTCTTTATGACTGATTAATTATAAACATATCTACTTACACATTCTTACCGCATTGCATATGCATTGATGCCGTCTAGTCTTACATATATCTTTAAAAGCGGATAGCATTTGAAGAAAAATGCCGCCAATACTTTAACATATTTTCGTGAACCTTTGAATTGCTTTGTGACGTTTTTTAACCGAATCAACGAGCAATGTCAAATTCATAGAGATCGTCATGGTGACGCCATTTTTTTTCTTTTCTTTTATCTTTTTTAGTTTTATGTAATTTTGTTTATTTGTGTATGTATGTTTGTTTGTTTGTTTTTATCCCCGACCACCTATAATTTGTTTCCATTGAAGATTCAATTATGTCGATGTTCAGAGAGGTGCGGTTGTATTTTTGTGACAACCGTCGCTTTTTGTCATAATCTATACAAAATGTGATGTTAAATGGCATTTGAAATTATTGACGACGAATGTAATTAGCTGGTAAGAATACCATGACCTCCCGTAAACTTTATTGCTATTTGACTGAATGTAATTACACGTAAACACATTCTTGCCTTGCATACCCTTAAACGAAATGGAATTGAATGTAAGCTGATAAGAATCAAATTCCTTTATATAAGTATTGTTTGTATCGTCGTGATCTTCAAAAGACAAAGCTTACCCATGAATTTGTTAATCAGGCATTTATCAATTGCAAACTGTTTATGAATAATGACGTCACAATGTATATTATAACATTCAATCAAGCTTACATTTATAATTATCAATATACATTATTCATCTATAGAGAATGGAAAATGAGGTATTTGTTAATTAAAAAATGTCTATGAATGATGACGTCAAAATATGTAATAAATTAAATCTAGCATACATTTATATTTTATTTATTTTAACTATTCATTATTATGAAAAGGTATTTGTTAATTTCAAAATGTCTATGAATGATGACGTCAAAATATATAATAAATTAAATCTAGCATACATTTATAATTTATTTATTTCAACTATTCATTATTATGAAAAGATATGTGGTCGTATTTCACCGTCAGTATAATGTGATGACATTTCCCATAGAAATATGACTATTAAATAACACAAAGGGAACGAGGTCCCCATAGACACGAGAACTTACAATATTTAACTTCCATGGCATCTGAATAGTAATACACACCCAAATGTACAATATACAGGTAAGAAAAGACTAAATTGATCTCTATTGAATCACCTTGGAGCCGGTTACCTCGGCTATTGAACTAGAATCATGGTTTAATGTGTAAACGGTATCAATGCAGGAGACCTTTGAGGGTCTCGAAGGGGGGGAGGGGGGTCATGATTTCGATATTGAAGAGAAACGTCAAAAGTTGGGTTGAGAATAAGGGAGCAGTGGACATCACAATGCCACGGCGTACGTAGATGGTAATGTGAGGAAGACGCAAAGCGAGATTCTAGAGAGTCAACACCGACGTGGGGGTCTAGAGTAGTAGCATCGCTTATATGACTAGTATATAGAACGAATATACGTACCCGGCCTACTACACCTTTCGGCCGGGTACGAATTGGTCCCTATGTGTCGTAGTGGAGCACTGCCTCCGAAAATCGGTCGGGCATAGTTTTCTATACTTTTTTTTATAGGTTTCCAATTATTTTAAGCGTATACATGCATTTACATATTGTTTTGTCTAAAACAAACATAAATACCATTCGTTATATATACCACGACCTCAAATTCAAAACTTGTGAACTTGCCGTGTAAATTCCCTTCTGAAAGACCTTCAAATGCATTATGTAAAAAAATAATGATCGATGAGAATTATTCCCTAGTAGGTATCAAAAACGTACGATAAAATGCAAAGAAACGTTTTATAATGGTTTGTACAAGGACGTATATAAATCCTTGGTTTGTATATAATCATTACTTTGCTCCATTAGTAGTAATAGGCACCAATTGTAGCTCTAAAGACGACACCATTTTCTGTCTAAAAGTCTTTTTAGCTACAATACTGCAGCTAGACTAGTATACTGCCTAGGTTCTAACCCAGTGCTAATTATTTTGTTGAGGTTTTTTTTTCGTTGCATTCCTTTTACAACCAGGGTTATTTTAAAACACATCAGTTGTTGGAAAAAGTACCAAAGAACCGAAAGCAAAACCACCTACCTACAGGTAGCACTTTAGCTTAACCCCCATGTAGGTTTCGACACTCAAATTACAATGGGAAAGGGCTGATGTCAAAACGTTGGAATTAATTAACCATTCGAGACTCGAGAACACAAAGGTCATCAAACATTCCCGGATAAAATAAATACATGTAAGGAAAGAGATGTTCAGAATTAGTTAAGCATTTCGAAAATTATGGGGGAAATGTGTATAGAAGGGTGGTTATTCTTTGTCATTCTTATCTAAGAAAGTTGAGGGCTAAGTATAATTAAAAAGATTAAGGAATGGGGTAATGGTCCAAGAGACAATGACGAAATCAAAATGAACGATTCCTAAAATATGGTCAAGAATTAGGAAGCGAAACTAAAGTTATATGAAATACCAAAATGGGATACTGGGGTGAAATAAAACCAAATCGATTTATTTCTCTCCAATTACACAGTTCATGTAACACGAGACCAATAAAACAAGTAGATCTAAATTCATTGAATCATGTGGTGCTTTCTGATCAATTAATTTTCTAAATATGTACATTTAAGAATCGTTGAATCATATGTTGCTTTCTGATCAATTAATTCTCAAGATCTATACATCTAAGAGTCACTGCATACATAGCCCCAGTTTTATCAATTTTAAGTTTGAAAGTGAAAGTAAAATTAATTGCTGTTCCGTGAACTATGAATAGCCTGTGCCAGGTAACAGAGAGTAACTATTAGAGTGGGTTTTCTTTCCCACGCAGAACCGTTACGATACCGTTAAGTCTATCGGCGACAACAACATTAAAAGGCGTACCTCAGAAAGTAAAACGAGAAATGTACTTTTTATTGCAAAATAGGAATCAAGGTAAAGAAAAATTCTGAATTAAAATTCTGACATACATTTAATGACAAAGCATAAAAGAATATAACAACACAATCGTGAGGATAATGTGTATACCGAAGGCAGTGAGGATTTATAACAACATCATACGAATAAAATATCTATAGGGAAAGATAGGAGAAAGGTGGTTTTCACGAGGACTGCGGTAAAATAAAAGTGTTTAAAGTGCAAAGCTATCTGTTTACAAGGTTTATATATAGCATGGTTGACAGGGTTTGGATAAAGAAAGAGTCGTGGGTATTTTACACCTCCGTCAGAAAATGCTAATTAGCAGGTCGATCTACCACAAGGATGACTGAAAAGTCATTAATTAAGAGACGAGGTGGATAGTAAAAAATAATAAGAGCGTTTAACATAATTTCATTTCATATCTAACACTCATATTTCTTTTGGATAGAGGTTTCAGGTTATTTTTCCATATACTGAAAAAATGTACGTCCATAGAGTATAATGATGTTATACATGAAGAATGTTTTCGCAGGAAATTGAAATGCGGAACAGTCATTGGCCAGATAAAATATTGGCTAAGATATCAAAGTGCCATGGCTCATTTTTTTTTTCGAAAGTAAATACAAGCGAGGAAATTAATCCATAATTTGTATTGAATTATTCAAATTATAAACACTTTAAGGGATTGAGGACAGAGAAGTTGATTTCACACAATTAACTTAAAACTGGAATACTTACCGTGTTGCTGGCTATTTCTGAAGGGCTAATATTTTCGATGGACAATGCTTTGGTCGCGGAAATTTGACCCACGATCAATTAAGAAACGAATAAAGTATATGCAGTATATGCACATAATATAATGTAACCTTTTTCACCAAATCGCGAAATTTCAAAACAGTCGATATCGCAAAAAATTAGACCCCTTGCGAAAAAGCAACAACATTTTTTTTCTTTTTAATAATTTTATATAAAATGATGATGATGTATGATATTATTATCTCTCACTCCGACAGATGTATTGCATATTCCACACCCTGAACCTGGCAATGACCTCAACACTCTACATTCGGTCCGCTGGTTAATTCAATACAGGACCAACGGGGAAACTGAGAGCCAGAAATTAGAGATGTTTTGCCGCTGTTCTAATCCAATATGAGACAGCCGTATCATCGTAAGTCTGCACTTTACAATAGACTAACGGGGTTTATGGAAATATGACAGCAGTACGGTGGTCAGTGAGGCGTATCCTGGGCCACGATATAAACCCAAGGTAGAATTTTGTATGTTGGGTGGTTATCCCCGTGTGAACCGCTGTATCTTAGGCATCCAACATTACCACTACTGTAAAACAAGTTAAATTCACGCGGTCAGTTTTTAAGATATTTTTAATCGTATTCTTTCTTTCTCAAGAAAAAAATGTTTTTGGTATATCCGTTGATTGATATTAAATTAAAATAGAAAATATCTTTATAAATCATGACCGTTACCTTTGCGTTTAGATGAAATGAAATTAAAATTCATGAACTTAAGTAGATTTAACTATTCCTTGTTTATAGCTTGTGTAAGTAACTTTTCTGGAAATAATCCAGAGTTTCAAAAAAATATCAACGCCTTGCCAATAAAGTATACCAAATCTTAAATAGCAAGAGCACATTAATAGAATCTTGCATGAGTCTGTCAAACTGACAGAGATATCTGGGCTCAGTATTTTTCCATCACAGGAACGTCGTTCTATGTTAAAATTTACGCCGCATGTACTGACGACGTCAAAATGTCTACTGCGTGTAAGCTGTCTTACATACCTTTTGTAAGATAAGGTTATCTTTCCATAACCACTTACGGACTATCAATGTGAAGTATGGCAGAAAAAGTTATCTTTTCGCTTTCAACCACGGAATATTCACGTTTAGTATGGGAGAAATCCTTTTCAGCTCTTCGATAGTGATCATGGGTGTATGGTATTGCTCCTGTCGGACATTGCCCCGGTCACTGACTGACCGATACACTGCTCTTTATGGGGACACCTTGCACGCTCCAACACTCCCGCATTGACATCACAACAGGCTTTTAAAGGGACTAAATTAGAGTATTGTAAAAAGGCAAACAAGGTATAAACACCTGTGAAGAGAAGAGACGGCAAAGCCACCATGTATTTCTGTCCATTCAGAACTGGACTCGTTAGTGATAATAAATGTTTGGGGATATTTACAAGTAGCTGAATACTGTACACTTTTTAATCCCGGCGACTCAATTTCGCGTTTTTATACCTAAGGACGTTTTCGCAGAGATTAAATTTTGCGATCTAAACCTCTAGAGTTCTACTTTGTTTCTTTTTGAAACAGTTTCGCAGAGATTAAATTTTGTGATCTAAACCTCTAGAGTTCTACTTTGCATGTATTTGAAACAGTTTTGCGGAAATTTATTTTATGATCTAAACCTATAGAGTTCTACTTTGCTTGTGTTTGAAACAGTCTCACTCAGATTTAATTTTGCAATCTAAGACTCTACAGTTCTTCTTTGCCTGTGTTTGAAACAATTGCGCGGAGATTTAGTTTTGCGATTTCGTATCGCCCGCAAAATATGCGAATTGAATTGCACGCTAAATAAGTTAAAATGATAACGAAAGGAAAGCTAAATGTGACATCATTTAAACTAAATGCTTAAAGGTGATGCTCATTTTTGACGTTTTCTGTTACATATACGTCATATGAACTAGAATACTTTTGAATATAATGGGAAAAACATACTCGGATATCAGTGATCTACATATAAATCATAATTACCCCCACTGATTTCAATTCATAACGGCAGTTATTGATAAACAGAAAGTAGACAAATATTTGTAAGATGATATATTACACATATATTTATATCTATAGAGAACCTTAATATAACTGACTGGTCCGTATATGTTACCAAGGCCAGGTATTGTGACAGCCAGACAAAAGTGTCTCCGGAGTCCTTTATGCACCAAAGACCGACTTACAATGTAGATGTAATTGGGGACGTGCCACGGCTCTCACAGTTGTAATGGTAGCCTAAAATTACCTGCATCTAAGGTCACCGCTCTTTTGATAGAGTTATTTTAGCAATAGCTGCATCATACTCTTCTTTTAATAATAGCAGCTCTCCTTCAACTCTGGAATATCGTAATGGACTCGTCAAGTCTTTGATTCCAAAGAGTCTAATGTATCTTTAGGGGGTGAATGAGTTACAAAGCTAATGTCACTTTCATTTTTTATTATTATTATTATTATATTTTATTTCTTAATTTCATTATTTTTTCTTAAATCACCATGGCCCAGAGCTGGAGGGCTAGTCGTAGATTGGCAGGCACCTTAACCATGACGCCACTGTGACCAAGAGGTGGAGGGCTAGTGGTAGAATGTCAGACACCTTAACCACTCAGTCAACATGACCCAGAGGTTGAGGTCTAGTGGTAGAATGTCAGACACCTAAACTACACAGTCACTGTGACCCAGAGGTGGAGGACTAGTGGTAGAATGTCAGACACCTTAACCACTCAGCCAATGTGACCCAGAGGTGGAGGGTTAGTCATAGAATGGCAGGCGCCTTAACCATGACGCCACTGTGACCAAGATGTGAAGGGTTAGTCGTAAAATGTCAGATGCCTTAACTATGGCGCTATTATTAAAGGCACAGAGACAGAATATTTAGTTCGATCATTGCTTGTCGTGTGTTCCATAATTATTCTTTTTGAAAAATAATTTTATGTTGTTTTATTGTATACAATTTGGTGGAGAATATTTGGCAAAAAAATATCATTTACAGTTTATAACGATTTATTTGCCCTTAGTATAAATTAATCAGGAAGTTTCGCCTAATCAGTTCATCTGCATGAAAGTGAGTCTAAATAGAGAGAATACAAAAAAATAAACCCTTAAATCCTACAACATATCTGGATATAACTTATATATAGATCCTGGAGTGGTTTGGTCACACTCAGGTATAAACTCGTAAAAATAGTCTCAACGCCCCTTCCTCTTCCTGATTAATGTAAATTGTTTTTTCAATACATTTGTAACTAATATCCAAATGTACATTTAGTGTATTATCATATGATTTCTGCAAAGCTCTGGTATCTATAGATCATAGATGCCATAGGAAGATAGTTTAATGTTTATATTTACATAATCAACTCATTTTCGGATCTCTGCATTAACATTGTTTCAGCTAGACCAGGAAAACCGTTTATCAACGACGATTTAATCCACTAGATGGAACAGCCATACTACGTCAACATTAATGACGTCATAATGGTCACGTTTTGGGTATCATATATCCCTCAAATTCTTCACTTTGTCTTGGTTAGTTTATTTAGTATAAGTGACAAGTAAATATTATAAGACTCTTTCATATGTGGATATGAAGGATAGGGATATTCTACCCGAGGGTCACGTTTTATTGCAATTTTACAACTACATGTGTATAATATGCCGCCATTTTGAAATAAATTGGAAGAAATCCACGGCTGAAAGTCAATTTTTCATACATGAAAAATGACTTGATATTTTCAACAGAAATTCCGTTGTTTGCATCTTTTATAGTAAAACCAGTCAAGTTTGTGAAAAAAAAATGTTGAAATTTTACCGTGGAAATAGTTTTGTTGACGCCGTGACGTCACAAGGCTTTATTGCATGGGTATCCATACAATACAGTCTCAGGCGGCAAGAGTGTATTACCCTAGACCAGCCAGTATTACACCCGTAGGTATGAAAGAAAAATATATCTAGTTACCCGTCATTGTTGTGGCGTGTTGATTTGATCTTAAACAAAACAATTTCCTGGATAAACTACTTTATCTGGTGGCGTTGTTTGATAGTCATAACATGGTGAGTAGGTCCGTAAAAATGAGATATTAAAGTAATTGAAAGGTAAGCTAATCTTCGTTTTTGCACTACGAGATCAAAACCGGTAACATTTTTCGAAAACACACTTTTTGATGGAGCATGCCATTATACCAATGGTTATCATATCCAAAGTTGTGATTTATAATAAGATAAGGTCTCTGATATTCTAACGTTTTGTGGTAAAATTGGATATCATTCCACTTTTGAATGATTATTTGCGAGTTCTCTTTGGGTTTTTCTTTCAAAAATAAATTTTCTCATCCCTAAAACCTTACTATCCACTTGCTATGCATCCGAATGCAAATTTATGCGTTCTACAAAGTCAGAACTCGCATTGTCGAAACGCTAGTAGTGTTCGGTATAAAAACGTAAAATTAAGTCTTAGTGTCAGAAAAATGATTAGCAGTGTTCTAATAAAGATATGTATCGCTGAGTCATAATGGCCATTGGAAATCCCGAAAAGATCGTCGTTCGAGCGAGACAGCGTTAACACGCTTCATGAAATCTGATACCTAAACAGGGTAGGATGAGACGGTATATCTTTTGAAGCGAGATTTGTAACAATTGATAAATAGCAATTTTGTATTCAATTATGTTCATAATTATCTGTAGTTTTGATCAGCAAAAATTGAAAAAGATAGAAAATCCTAACTGCAATATTAAATCTTTAACGACTTTCAGTTAATGATGTCGTCTTCCGAATTAGCCGACATATTCGATCTAAGACAAACTCGCTCCACCTCGCGTCTAGTTAATAAGTTATTGTCTGAATGTTTATTGAATATGTATGAAGACATGATTGTATAGGTGTTAGTATAGTATAATATTAGCGCTTAAAATACCGTATTCGACCCTATAAGCAGCAAGGGCGCTTTAAAATGATAAAAAGGACATGCTATATATAATCAAACTTGGACTAGCCTATGATTGCACAAAGAAAGCCATGGATTAATCTGAAGAAGAAAACAAAACAAACAAACAAACGAAGAAACATACACTGCTTTTATATCTTGAGTTTGCATTTAAATCAAAGTAAGTGAAATGAATATTTCAACAGGGGAGGGATGTTTACAAGGATGAAGTGTGTATTTGACTGAATACTGTATGTTTATATGTTTATCAAATATGATATATGTTGCCTATTGAGTGAAAATGAATTCATTGATAGGGAACAGAATATGGGTACGTCTTGTATTATGTTCGATTTTAAAACGATGGTTGATGCTTGGACCATTTTTCGCCAAGATGAAACGCTGTTTGTGTCATTTTTTGTAAGCATTAATAAGATTAAATCTCTAGATAAGATTTTTTTTTCTCGATATCCTAAAATGAACTTGATAATGTGCAATAATGTTCAACTGAAAGAACCATATCCATTGAATGTTGACGATTTTTTGTTTCTAAAGAAAGAACGTTCAAATTATAGTTATGTTTCAATAATTTGAAGAACAGTTATAACATATTTGCCATATTACCGGTAAATTGTGTGGAATAAAATCGAATTTAAGCGGTTTTGAATTTTCGTTATTATCTCAACTTCAGACGAAATATAGAAAAATAGGTATCTATCAGAAAAAAAACAGTAAAGCACTTCAATCAAAGATATATTTTATAAGGGTCCTCAACTTCAGACGAAATTAGTCTGAAAATAGATATTTACTGTGACAAATAAGCAAAGTATTTCAAACGAAGATATGATTATAAGGCTTCTCAACATGGAAGACGAAATCAGTCTGAAAAACGATAGTAATAAGAAAAAAATAAATAAAACATAAATACGAAATACATATATCACAAAGGAAGAAAAGATCTATAAAGCTTTTCAACTTTAGACGAAATCAGTCTGAAAAAGATAGTAATAATAAATAAATAAATAAAACATAAATATGAAATACATATATCACATGAAAGATATATTCTATAAAGCTTTTCAACTTTAGACGAAATCAGTCTAAAAATAGATATTTTTAAGAAATAAATATAAATGAAACATAAATACGAGATACATATGTGACAAAGGGAAATATATTTTATAAAGCTTTTCAACATGAAAGACGAAATCAATCTGGAAATAGATTACAAGGTGAACCTTAATTTTGAAAATTGATATCTTTCGCTGTCATGCAGTCATTTGGAGTAGTTTTAGGCCCGCCGGAACACAAGGCCATATAGTAAAATGATCTTTGAGTTTTACCTGTTTACATTGCCTGAAGAGAACTTAACCACGCCCTTTCAACAATATAAAATACCCCTAATTGATTAAGAAATAGCGACCAGTAAAATATCTTTGAACTTTAGAAGTATTTCCATAAAATCAAATGTTTTGGGTATATTAAAATTACCTTTGATTTCAAAGAAGACCCGCTTAACCTTGTTTTTATGTATAATTTAAGTGGTGTGTATCAGCCGTTATAATTGCTATGTTCAGTGGTAGATATCAGACGGAGTAGTTACGAAAATATAGACAGCACCTTCAAAAGATCAGACGATTTTCATAAAGTCTTTAACCTTGGCTATGCTGTATTTATACCTAGCAGGCAAATTCAGTAAAAAAAAACAGCATTATATTTTCTTATATGTATATAGATACGTCAATTGGAAGGGCCCATTGTAACACACTATTCAAAATTATTATATGTTATTTTACCCCTTTGATCACCAGTTACAGGTCATCGTAGATACACTTTCATAAATAGTAGATCGATGGATTTCTCACTTGGAACTCTGGTTTTCGCCAACGGTTAATACTTTGGGATAAATCTAGGATTCAGTTGTTCAAAAGGTCAATTATGACCACAGAAACAAATGAGAAATAAAAACAATTTTTTAATATTTTTTTTATTTTATTTATGCCAATCACATTTTGAACATTGGCCTCGGAATTAAAATTAGGCTGTTAATCATAGAAAGTCAACAAGAAACCATTGAATTATAGAATCACATATTTTAATAGCTGGGTTCTGAATTGAAGTTGTCAGACACCTTAACCACTAGACCAGCGTAGTAACAGGGTGAGTGAACAGGAAGTCATTTATTTATACATGTACCTTACCAACGATAGTAGGGTGGTGATCAGGAAGTCATTATACCCTCGATAGTAGATGAGACACCTTACCGACACGCCGTTATAGTAAACAGGGTGGTTGATCAGGAAGTCAATTATACTCTACGATAGTAGATGAGACACCTTACCGACTACGCCGTTATAGTAACAGGGTGGTTGATCAGGAAGTCAATTATACCCCACGATAGTAGATGAGACACCTTACCGACTACGCCGTTATAGTAACAGGGTGGTTGATCAGGAAGTCAATTATACTCCACGATAGTAGATGAGACACCTTACCGACTACGCCAATATAGTAACAGGGTGGATGATCCGGAAGTCAATTATACCCTACGATAGTTGATGAGACACCTTACCGACTACGCCGTTACAGTAACAGGGTGGTTGATCCGAAAGTCAATTATACCCCACGATAGTAGATGAGACACCTTACCGACTACGCCAATATAGTAACAGGGTGGTTGATCAGGAAGTCAATTATACTCCTCGATAGTAGATGAGACACCTTACCGAATACGCCAATATAGTAACAGGTTGGTTGATCAGGAAGTAAATTATACTCCACGATAGTAGATGAGACACCTTACCGACTACGCCGTTATAGTGACATGGTGGTTGATCAAAAAGTCAATTATACCCAACGATAGTAGATGAGACACCTTACCGACTACGCCAATATAGTAACAGGGTGGTTGATCGGGAAGTCAATTATACCCCACGATAGTAGATGAGACACCTTACCGACTACGCCAATATAGTAACAGGGTGGTTGATCGGAAGTCAATTATATCCTACGATAGTTGATGAGACACCTTACCGACTACGCCGTTATAGTAACAGGGTGGTTGATCCGAAAGTCAATTATACCCCACGATAGTAGATGAGACACCTTACCTTACCGTACAGGGTGGACTAACCAATATATAGTAACAGGGTGGTTGATCAGGAAGTCAATTATACCCAACGATAGTAGATGAGACACCTTACCGAATACGCCAATATAGTAACAGGGTGGTTGAGTAGGAAGTCAATTAAACTCCACGAAGATGAGACACCTTACCGACTACGCCAATATAGTAACAGGGTGGTTGAGTAGGAAGTCAATTAAACTCAACGAAGATGAGACACCTTACCGACTACGCCAATATAGTAACAGGGTGGTTGATCAGGAAGTCAATTATATAGTAACAGGGTGGTTGATCAGGAAGTCAATTATACCCCACGATAGTAGATGAGACACCTTACCGACTACGCCAATATAGTAACAGGGTGGTTGATCAGGAAGTCAATTATACCCTACGATAGTAGATGAGACACCTTACCGACTACGCCAATATAGTAACAGGGTGGTTGATCAGGAAGTCAATTATACTCCACGATAGTAGATGAGACACCTTACCGACTACGCCAATATAGTAACAGGGTGGTTGATCAGGAAGTCAATTATACCCTACGATAGTAGATGAGACACCTTACCGACTACGCCGTTATAGTAACAGGGTGGTTGATCAGGAAGTCAATTATACTCCACGATAGTAGATGAGACACCTTACCGACTACGCCAATATAGTAACAGGGTGGTTGATCAGGAAGTCAATTAAACTCCGCGATAGTAGATGAGACACCTTACCGACTACGCCGTTATAGTAACAGGGTGGTTGATTAGGAAGTCAATTATACTCCACGATAATAGATGAGACACCTTACCGACTACGCCGTTATAGTAACAGGGTGGTTGATCGGGAAGTCAA
Source organism: Argopecten irradians (assembly GCF_041381155.1). NCBI lineage: Eukaryota > Metazoa > Mollusca > Bivalvia > Pectinida > Pectinidae > Argopecten > Argopecten irradians. The sequence continues at coordinate 31,911,089 of NC_091146.1, forward strand.
TTATACCCCACGATAGTAGATGAGACACCTTACCGACTACGCCAATATAGTAACAGGGTGGTTGAGTAGGAAGTCAATTAAACTCAACGAAGATGAGACACCTTATTACCGACTACGCCAATATAGTAACAGGGTGGTTGAGTAGGAAGTCAATTAAACTCCACGATAGTAGATGAGACACCTTACCGACTACGCCAATATAGTAACAGGGTGGTTGAGTAGGAAGTCAATTAAACTCCACGATAGTAGATGAGACACCTTACCGACTACGCCGTTATAGTAACAGGGTGGTTGAGTAGGAAGTCAATTAAACTCCACGAAGATGAGACACCTTACCGACTACGCCAATATAGTAACAGGGTGGTTGACCAGGAAGTCAATTATACCCAACGATAGTAGATGAGACACCTTACCGACTACGCCGTTATAGTAACAGGGTGGTTGATCCGGAAGTCAATTATACCCAACGATAGTAGATGAGACACCTTACCGACTACGCCGTTATAGTAACAGGGTGGTTGATCCGGAAGGCAATTATACCCCACGATAGTAGATGAGACACCTTACCGACTACGCCGTTATAGTAACAGGGTGGTTGATCAGGAAGTCAATTATACCCCACGATAGTAGATGAGACACCTTACCGACTACGCCGTTATAGTAACAGGGTGGTTGAGTAGGAAGTCAATTAAACTCCACGAAGATGAGACACCTTACCGACTACGCCGATATAGTAACAGGGTGGTTGAGTAGGAAGTCAATTAAACTCAACGAAGATGAGACACCTTACCGACTACGCCAATATAGTAACAGGGTGGTTGAGTAGGAAGTCAATTAAGCTCAACGAAGATGAGACACCTTACCGACTACGCCAATATAGTAACAGGGTGGTTGAGTAGGAAATCAATTAAACTCCTCGAAGATGAGACACCTTACCGACTACGCCATCTGTTACGTCATCACTTCTCCATATTTTCATGACCAAACAGTATTTCAAAAAAGGCAATGCCAATGTGAGTTCTCTCCTAGATAACAATAAGTGTATAAGTACAAATTGCATGAAAAATATATTATATATATATACGAATATTCTAGTTTCAGTATGAACACATTACGATATATAAGTAAAGGTTAGCTCCAGTTAAAAAAAACTATATAGAAGATATTTTACGAAGTATATATACAAACAATATCAAATGTTATGTGTACTACATTTTTATTTCTGTTTTCCAAAAAGTAATATTAAAAATTTAAAAAAAAATGAAGTCATGAAGGATTCATCTGTACCCACAGGAAAGATGACAGAAAAAACTCTTAATTATTACAAAGCTCTACATATCCTGATATAAGGTCGTTTTAATGCTTTTTTATATTTTTATTTAGGCCCAAAAAAAGAGGGTCAGTAGGTCGGGGATTAAAAAAATTAGTGTCTTGCACGTAGAAAAGTAGAAAAGTGGGGAAAAGCAGAGAAGAGAGTAAATATGTTAGAGTCGGTCGGGTAGCCCTAAACTGACATACATGTATTTTTTGGCCTTAGTTTTTTTAAATGATATCATTTTTAACTTTTTTTAACTTCGCTTTTGAATTTATTTTTTTATATTTCTCACTGAAGGTTCATGGTAACGTCTTACCTGATCTTCTTCACTTGGCAATACTCGGTGTAAACACTCGACATAAGCCGGGCAAAGTGTGACGGTTATCTTGATAGAAGGTATTTCACTGACTACCACCAAAGTTACATCAAATTGAGGTTTATTTGAAAACCATTAGGGACATATCGCTTTTTAGGTACAATTTCATGTATTTTGACGAAATAAACTATTAAAATAAGATCATTTTATAGATGAACATACTGATGACAAAGAAATGTATGAACATAACTCAGGGATGTAACACGAGGGACACGTGCGAAGTCCTTTATTCTCGTTATCAATGACGAGAGAGTTAAACATTAACCCTAATTCAGAAACCATTGCTAAGTTACGCCGTAAAACGTGTAGTTTGACAATGATTTACTTGTGAATACTTACATACTTATAATAAAAAACTAAAATCATACCAAATAAATAGCTTTAAGTTTAAAAGGTCAATCATTTAGCGCTAAACGTAAGCAGAACTCGTTCATGAATGAGGAATAGGTGCATTTTTTTTACATAAAAGAGCAATCATGTAACTGTGATAAAATGTTACGCCCCTTCTTCATGAATATTAAAGTTGTATTTTTTAACATTATATGGCATTTCTTAAGCGTGAAAATATAAGCTCGCTATACATCAATACCATATTAGAGTGTGTTTGAAACTCTCTTTAAAAGAGATAAAACTATTTAAGAAGAATCGTGGAAAGAGGGCGGTTTCGTAAAGTGACTTGCAGATGTGCACTGTCATTTCTAAAGTGTCACGAGACGTTTTGAAGAATCTCAAAACTATAACAAATCATTTTAAAAAAACCATAAATGAATAAATAAACTCTTTTTCCTAAATTTCGGCAATGTCACCTCTGATCAGGAAATACTTAAAGCTTACTCTTTAAGTTACAATTTTGTTTTTCAAACAGTGTAACTCTGACGTAACATACATTATGACGTCATTAACAGTAAAGCGTTGTAATGACGTAATGTAAAATGTGACTTATTTATATTTGAATGCCACAAATTATCAGTAAGATCATGTTGAAGTATAAATACCCTTTCATTTCCACATCATTATGGGTTTTTTTAAATTTGTGGTCGCTTACGTATTGGACACAAACTCTAAGACGTTCTCAGCCGCGTTTGGAAACTAATTATCTGATACAATTGAACATTTCACACACATTATTGTTAAAATATTGCCCAAACCAGTCTAATTAACAAAACTCCATTAGTATATTTTCTTGCTCAATGACCACTCATGTCTCAATATCCTGAAGGTCAAAGGTTACCTAATGATACTCTGCATTAGATTATTCAAATCCGCCACGCCTTTTATAGATCGTGCGTCTGATGTGGGAAATACAAACTGATCACCCCTACGTAACCGAAATGCACTTCTTGAATGTAGATGCATAGCAAGATTTGTTCAAAGTCTTACCCCAATGAAGGTTAAAGGTCACACGCCTAATCTCTGGTTTGGATAATCCGCACCCGTCGTGCCCTTTAGAACATGTGGGTTAGGGCTCTCGGTTAGATAAGTGAAGGGCTGAGATAATTTCAAGGGATGAGGAGGGAGTATATCTCTCTGTAGATATAAATCGATGAACTGCCGTGGGAAACACGGACCTAAAGGGGACAATAGTTACCAAAAACAGAAAACGATGGGTTTGATATCCCATCATGTGTTATATCGAAACAGCTAATGAAGGAATGGAAGTGATGGATATTACAGTTAAACACGTTTACAACTAATACGTTTTAAAACGAATTCATGGTTAAAATAAAGTCGTTTTAAATCCTCGTCCAAAATATCTGAGATATGTACATAACGAACGATGCTTATAACGAACTGGTTTTGTTGGCCCCATTGGTTCGTTATAAACGTGTTTTACCGTTTTTCGTATACACGATTTTATATCTGATTCGTAAACAAGTTGCCGATGTGTCGACATATAAGGTAAACAAAAAATAGTCATGCGTTTTATTTTTACAAAGTATATAGTTTTTATTGACATGATACTAGTTAGTAATTGACCCGCGATAAGGATGCCACAAAAGTACGAGCATACATTAACACTTATTGGGATACAGGAAAGCGATAACGTAAAGAGGCGGATCTGAACGTTTCATTAAAAATGCAATTTCGATTTAAGTAATATTTTGTACATTACAAACAAAAAATTGAGTACACGAAACATGGATGATATTTGCGTTTTTTTTATATTCATCTATTCATTAAAAAAATTAACATTTATTTATGCATGAATATACCGTATTTTGCATAAACTAAACAATGTCGATGAAAAATATTTCTCGTGTATCTTTGTAGGGACATCATCGAATATTTCATAAAACTTCGATTCATTAGAGGTTTAATAAGTAGAAACATCGAGAACAACAAGTCCGGACCGATCTTTTTGTTCGACATATCGCGAATTTCGCCTAATTCAAGTTCGAATCATGGAGGATCTATTGCATTTAGAATAAATAAAGTATTAACAGAGAACCTTGAGAGAAATGGGCATTCATCGACAAATATCCTTATATATATAGTTAACATTCCAAAGTCAGTAAATTGAATCTACAAAGAAATGAGGCAGTCCATCCAACAACACACGCTCCGCATTATGATTGTAAACAATGACACATTCAATTTTCGGTGAGGAATCCGGAATTAAGAATGCGGAAATCGATATCATAAACTTGACATCAATTACGGTGGAATTTTAAAAGCCCCCCTACCATGAAACCTAAACAGCAAATCACTACATGTCTATGGTGATGGGTAGATGAGACACATTCCCGCATATTTCATTGGTCAATTTCCTTGATTGCTATAAATAGATAAATTGATCCCGCAGCCAAGTGACGGATCGGCATATCTGGGTGTTGTCCTGTTTAAAACGTATGAGCTCTATACAGCGTTTTCGGCCAAGTACATGTAGCAGCCATCAGTAAGGGTTGAAATGTTAAAATTTGGAAGCAACATATTCAAAATATTGACGGAATGGCATCATTTTGTATCAATGAACTGCGCATGTGTAATCAACATGTTTGGGAGGATGATGTACTAAGGATACATTCACGTATAAATATTATTCAAAATATTGCAATTTTCTAATCTGTACAATCTTTTTGATGAAAAACATGATTTTGTATATTTAGTTTTAAATTCCTGTCAAAATAGAAAATGTAGGTCGCAGTTATCTCTGTGAGTAATTGTCCAATTTTCATAATTTGCATTCCTGGAAAGCAGCTTTTAAAAAAAAAACGTCGTCTACTAGGATAAGGATATTGCATTTCAATTGTATGGTGGCATATTTCTGCCATCGAGTTAGTTTAGGTCGACTCAGGGTAACTCGACTTTGACCAGATAGTTATGTCGGCAAGTCGAGTTATAACATGACTTGTTGAGATAGTTATGTCGGCCAGTCGAGTTATAACATGACTTGTTGAGATATTTATGTAGGTAAGATGAGTTTTAACACGACATATCCTCAAAATCATATTGGAAAGTCGAGTTACACTATCACGACTGACTATCGTGGATCTCGTCGTAATAAGGTATGTCAATTTTCCAGGATGTAAGTCGACTTTCCGTGATATAAGTCGACTTGCCGACATAAATATCTCAACAAGTCATGATATAACTCGACAGGTCGACATAATTATCTCGGCAAAGTTACGTTACATAACTCGACCTTAAATAACACGATGGCAGAAATATACCACCATACAATTGGTATAGCGGTACAGTCTCATGTAAAATAATACTCTTCTTAACATATATATTTAACAACGAGGTAAGACGTTTGTATTTGATCTTGTAATATCTGGGGAAAAACTGTTCGATGATTTATATGCATGCGAGATAATAGATTCTCTTAAAATAATGTGCTGATTACTATGGGAAAAACATTGGATTTCAATTTGATCATATTAAAAAAGAAATAATCAGAGATAATTTTCAATCAAGTTATTGTTTTCCATTACAAATGGGTTTGACACAAGAACAATACCGTTGATTTCTAATATGGCTATGTTGTGAGATGATGGTTAACTAAACATTTTTATCTACAATAATGTTCTCCTATAACAAAAGATTTGTTACCACGAATGAAGACATGTGATATATCTGGATATGTTTAACCAGAATTAGTTTTGCGTTTTATCAGTCAATGTTGACAAAAGACGAAATGTAGAACGTTTAAACAAGATATGATTGTCTTTTAATAAATCATTTGGACACGAGGATGAAGACATTGAATTTCGATATGGCTATTTTTAACAAGAATAAAGCTTGTGTTTAACACTCAATGTTGACAAGAGATGTTTGATAGAACGTTTTATGCAAGATACTATTTGTTTATAACAAATGAATTGGCCACGAGGATGAAGACATTGGATTTCAATCATGCCATGTTTTACAAGAATTGGTCATGCGGTTTATCAGCTAAAGCAAACACTTCTATTCTGGAATTCCAGACGGTGACTCTGTACTCTGTACTCCGAGGCGTTGTCCAGGAATGTACACACACTGGAGTGCAGGGTTCGAGTGCCTTGTTTATAGCTCGGGTACCGAAGTATATTTGTACAAGTCGGTGTTAGTGACAGGCGAGGCGATAACGAGGATGGTGAAGTACTGCCACTGACCAGGAGGGTTGTGCCTTGTTCACTGGATTAGGCCACAAGTCGTACAAGATATTGGCATCTTCAAAAATGAATTGTCGATTGCATCATAGAGCGTTCAGAGGCTCATAATGGCAGTAAAAGTTTAGATATAGATTGTAAGGGAGACTAAAATTCGAAAATAAATAGCACATAGCAAAAAGTGTTAAAGTACAAACAGAAAAATAGAAGTCAATTACATGAAATACGGTTTATAGTGTTGTTTTCTCTAATCTATTTTGATGCATATTCAGTTATCGATACAAAATATTACATTTACATTAAGTTGGTTGTTGTCAAGGCAACATATTAACTTTAAATATTGCGTTTATTGATACATATCTGAAATTTACTTCCTTATCGATCGTTGTCAAGGAATGATTTTTTTGACGTAATCTTTAAAAATATTTTAGGGACGCTTTCTTAAAAATTCAGGCAGGCTTATCAACATTATGTCGGATTGGAACGCTTGTCTGTATTAAAACGCTTGACTATTTTTTTCAAAATATAATGTGTACCGTCACATATTTTATAACGACCATCCAAGGACCAGGAAGAATGGTGTTTATAGTCAGGTGGTTTTTTATACACAATTGTGTTGAACTTGACCGTTTGGCCTCTGACAAAGTGGTCCTGTTAAGCAGGTAGTTTGTATACAGAGTTGGTCGCTAAGGCAGGTTTGACTGTATGTGATGTAGAAAGATTAAAAGAAAGTAATAAAAATGTGTTTTAGGTTCTTTGTGATATTACCTGAATTATGAAAAAAAAACATATTTGATTCCTCACGCGATTATATCATTGAAGGGGATATGGGGGAATTCCAACAGTTAAACATTTAATACCGCCTACATATTCTCAAAACAACATTTTAAAAAATGCCCATTTTAGAATTAAATTTCATTTCAAGATAATTATGATTTGTAAGAGCTTTACGCTTTTAACGTATTACAATGACATACCATCGAGTGGATCTTAATAAAACTGGACTCTAACGGAAACAAATATTGACCGACAAGATGTATATCTGTGTACAATTTACCGGTAATAACCTTTAATTTGTGACTGGCAAAAATAAATCATATCCCGTACGAGATAGGACGATCGGGCTGACAAATATGTTGACAAAGTGGGGCATTAGGAAACAATTATACATAGCATTGGTTACGGGTGGTCGGGCACAAAGATGTCACTCGATATCGAGGGGCTTCCGACAGGGTTTAAAACAAAATCATTGATTTTATATTATACATGTACGACAGAAAAACGGACAGGACCAACACGTCAGTTATGGATGTATTGGTTGTGTGATTGATACAATAACCTGGTTACTAATACAAACATGTAAAGAATTTATATAACGTATATTTTAGCGGTTTGGGATATATGTCTTTAAAATGTTAATTTATTTTCTATATTTTGTAAAAGAGTATTTCCAGTACTTAACCACTAAATTGCACTTTTAAATATCCGCGCTGATAAATCAGATCGTTTTCGAAGGGTTTTTTGTTTGTTTGTTTGTTGGTTTTTTTGTTTTTGTTTTTTGTTTTGTTTTTTTTTGTTATTTTTGTTTGTTCGTTGTTTTTTTTTGTTGTTTTTTTATATTTTTTTTTTTTTTTTTTTTTTGCAATTGCAAAAGAACATGATCACGTATTCTAACAATTAAGTCCGCATAAAGCATTATGAAATAATCCTCGAACCCCTTTCTGGCCCCAAATAAGATGACATTGAGCTGATGATATTACACATACAATTGTACTCGGTAGTATCAGTTATAAGTTTACAAGGTAACAACACTGTACATATAACAAAATTATTGAAACAAACTTAACATCAGTAGTTTTATACTATAATCATTAGCCATATCTTAACTGACGTCGACCTGATCAGGGTCATTGATAAGCTTATATTATGTCTAGGGGGCGCCACGATCTCTCCTTGACGACAGCCTAACAACAATAGCTGACGTGTCAGCATTACTTAACACATTAACAGTCCCTTTCATGTACTGGATTTTCCTGTGCCGCCTAATGAGTACGATAATTATAATATCACGACTCGGAACACTTAGATAGCATCACATAACAATTACACCTCATCACATATCAATTAAACATTTACTTCGCTTCATTTTTTTATAGAATTTCAGATTGAGATAATTATTTGTCTGCCTCTTTAATTCCTATTTTAAGATCCAAATTAACATTTTTCTTTTACCTATTATGTCATAATATTTTGTTCGTTTTTTTATTATTTTCAAAATAAATGAATATTCAGATAGCACATAGAATATGCCTCTCCGAGTTTAAGATGCACATGAAGGGGAATAAGTGTTTGTGTGTTTGAGTTTAGCATGTATATGTACTCCACATATGTGTCAACTTGATATATGATAAAAATTTGAAAAACAAAACAATTTCAAGAAGTAAAAACAAAACATTTTCTCCTTTTGCATTTTAAGCCATATTGTTTCGTTGTTATTTTTTTTTTAAATTTGTTTCACTTAAAAAATATAAATATTAACATAGTTTATTAAGAAAAGAACTTGTCAAATTTAGATATTAGAACTGTAAGAAAATTTGAACGAGGTATATATCAACGATCATAGATTTAAACGAAATACTTAGTGCGAAATTGCAAAAGCCATTTTTAAAACGTAAATCTAAATATGCCTGATCCTCGATCCAATGAACTTAAGACAAATGGTTAGAATATTTTTTAAGTATTACACCACACTCCGGAATCCTTTCCCATGTTTAGATTACGTAATAAGAAGAGCTCTGCACAAATGCTGTGCGTTAGAGAACTACAAGTTTAGACATGTTCATTTGTGATTGAGAGAAATGTTTGATCAGGCCCGAACATGTTATATTTTGTCAGGGCATGCTTTTTGATTGACAGGTCAAAACGCGTCTCGGGTGTGTATTCTAAACTGGGCCAAGTAGCGTGCCTCATCACGCGAACTGCATTGTCAGTTTACCAGTTTAGGCTAAGCTATAAAAATAACAAAGCTATAAAAGTAACTATATCCTCATCACAAAGACGTATAATAACTATGAAAGTTGATAAATGTATTTCCTCGAACAAACAACGTGACATTTTAATGCATTACTTTAAAAAATTTCTTCTATTTCCTCCATCTGTAGTGTCAGCTGAATTCAATTTTTTTTTCAAACTGACTATACTTTCAAAAAGTCTTATCTTCAGTAGTTCAACAAGACAATATTTTGGGTCGTTTTAAAGTCAATATTTACTTTTCTTGGAACCTTTTTAACATTCGCGTTGTAAAGAGGTAGTGATCGTTTCACAACGCTTTGTGATAAGGTCAGTGTTGCTCGATTTATAAATATGGTCTATCACCAAATGTGTATCAACTAACGCAGTATTACACGTTGATAGATTGCACTAAAATAAATCTTGTAAATGTCAAAACTAATTTCATAAATGAACTTATTTTACTGGTAATAATATTTTAGCGTCTTTTGACACTTAAACTTACCCCTGGAATATCATTACGCTAACAGAATTTGGCGTATAGATTATTGATAATGTACCATTATAATTCCTTTTTTTCAATCAATTTTGCGCTAAATTTGATAATGCCCTAATGCACATTAGACATAATGTAGTATAGGTATAAACATACAAGTATTCGTCACTGATGCAAAAGGTCGAAAGTATTTACACTCTTAAACAAAATGTCAAAAATGTCAAAAGTAAAACATTGAGCAAAAAAGAGATATAAATAGCGAATTATTGTTGTTGGTCAAAACAGAAATCAAACATGAATGATTATAATGACAGTTAACCCTCGATGATCCGGACACCTTCATTTCCAGCCTAAATTGTCTGGAATTTTCAGGACTGCCGTGGTGTTACAATCATCTGTTCCCTGACATTTCCGCCCGGACTGAGAACCTTCTGGATTATCGGCATCCGGATTATTGGAGATCAACTGTACTGCAGATATAAATTTAAAGGTGTTTTGAATTTGGCAATGTGCAATCTATAGATACAATAATAAAAAGGTGCAGATTAATATAATCGCGTTTTTATATGCAGTAAGAAAGTTCTGATAAATTTATTACGTGATTGACGAAATTAGAATAGCGTTTTAAATCTATTATATGCAAAACAGAAATTAAACATGTATGATAATCGACCGTTTTAGAATAGCAGCCCTTTATATTACACAAAACATTATTCTTTTCAGTCCTCTCTCCCTGTTTCTAGCTATGCCCGCATACAAGTTCTAACATTCCTAGACATTCACACTCATATCTGCGGACGCGTGTTGGCATAACGACTTGTTCAATCATTGAAAAGACCTCAACGCCTTATAAATATTTCTATAATACCGAGAGCTTGGCTTTAATTTCTAATCCCATTGCATTGGTATATATCTCTTTATATCGTGGGAAAGTGCGGCTAGACGACATTACATCAATGGGGCTTTGTGCTGTGATTTCACGGCATGAATGATAATATTGAATGATATTCAAAGGACAACATATTTGTTTCGATTTTTTATCCGTGTATTATGCAGAACCGTTCGATCTCCATGTATATGTGACCTCTAGCACAATCTGACCTTTGATCATGAATGGTATTGCGATATTCAATTTTCTCACAAAATGGCTTGAGTTATGTGAATATTATTATCATGCAACGCTTGCTATTATTGTACATGAATATATCAAAAGAGATCCCGAACGGTTCCCAGGGCCTGGATAGTAAACACGGCATTAAAAGGCTTGTGGTTAATGGTATTTTATAGGCATCAAATATAGCGTTTGATGGACCGAGATTTATACATAGGGATTAAGGTTTATATGAAAATCAATACAGATCATTTAATGTTACGGAAAATAAAAACTTTGATCTTGGAAAAGTGAAATAGGAATGCGATAGTGTTAAAAATCAAAAAGATTTTCGATAAATGAATCGCCCAGAATGAAATGTTAACGTTATTTAAAGAAATGAAGAAAATTTGGCGTTTAAAAGGGGGAAATAAACTGCGATGACTTTAAGTAAAGATTTTCCAAACAAAACATATCTACATCAGAAAAATAAAAATTAGACATATGAATGTATGAAAGTACGTGGTGAGGGCTATAAGTTCTAATTGACCGTGCTTGAGCATACCTCATCGCTGACAAATGGTATTTTTGCTCTCAAAAACAGGAGCAGATGAATTAGTATTTTCATTCAATTACACTTTACACACCATTACCATCATTGAAATCAGTTTTTGATTCTAAATTTACATCATGATACAAATAATAAATTTAATCAACTGCGTCCCCAAAATATTCCATGGTACTGTTATGTCTTATATGAAATGAAGTACCGATTGTGCATACACCAAAGGTAAAATAAATTATTTTATATTATTTGTTGTGTTAATTAGACATATATATACAAGATTAAATACAAATTATTTTCATTATATATGGGCAAAAAAGTAAGAACACGGATTTTTCTGCCTGATTTGATGATAGCAAAATATTATTTTTGAACTCTGTCGGCGATGGAGCAAAAAATTTTTAACCCTTAACCTTGAAATTTGCATCGCTGATTACATCAATTTAAATATATTTAATGTTGCATAATGGGACTAAATAGGCTGGGCAAGAAGCATATCAAACATATTAAAATGGGCAAGAAGCATATCAAACATGAAGCGAAGGAAGTTTAAGGACAATAGTAGATAACAATACAAAAGTGTGATTCTGGTTTAATTGTTAACAGGCGTGGTCTTTTAAAGGCGCAACAGGTTTGGTGGTGAGGGAGAGCCAGAGTACCCGGAGAAAAACCACTGACTAGCGGTCAGTACCTCACAAGTGTCTCACATGAGAATCGAACTTGCTACACAATAATCTAATGAATCGATGATGTTTAATATGAAAAAATTGGATCATCGTTATTTTCTCACTTAAATATTAGGAAACTGAAAAATGTAAAAGGGAATAACAAGTAAATAAACGAATTGAAAAATTAAGCATTAAGCAGAGTTTGATAGTTGAGATAATTTTAGCTTATAAGTAGCTTGGCAGGAGGATGTAAGTAGATAATTACGTATCCAGGTGCTTTGATCATTACACTCACGTCACGATAGTGTTGTAACTGTAATTTCCCCTTTTAAGTAACGTTAACATATCGATCAGTTTACGTGACTTTACAGAAACAGAGAAAAGTATATCCGGGTCTTAGTGCAAAGATGTACGTTATGATTTCTAGATAGAAACACTGAAAGCAAACACCAGCAAACTGATATTGACAACATTTATGTTAAGGATGTTTCTCATACTTACTACAGCTGCAATGATTCATAATCATTTTGCCATTTATATAGAAAAATCATTTATAAAAATACATAACATCAGCAGTATAGTTGCTTCATGCAACTATCAGTCAACAGTCAAAACTCCTTTCTCGAAGTGTTGGTACCAACCCCAGGATTATATTCCGGGACTGGAGGTCAAACTATTGACCATTCAATAGTTTCTGAGAATTTTTACATTAGTTATGATTTTCTAACAATGTCTTGAGAAAAAAAATCGAAAATACTTCATTGACATTTTTATAGAGGTTATGTAACAATGTAAAATGTTGAACACCAACATGGTGGTATGATGTGTTTTTTTTTTCTTCCCCGATGACATTAGTTATGCAGAAATTATAAATAGTATTGTTATAGCCATAGGCACCCAGTACAGATAGAGGTGCGGTGCATTCCTTCTAGTCATATATGTTGTCAAGCCAGGAAAGGGACATTACTCTTACACTGTGTTATTATTCATATAAGTGTCAACGTTTATAGTTTATCGCTAATAGCTTAGTGTTACTGGGGTAAGCTTGTGAAATGACACCCTCCCTTAAGAAGCATATGGCTAAAACAGATCTGAAAGAACAATTCTTATTTCACCTGGTTTTCATACCAATTATAATCAAAATTTGAATATTAATTACAAAATAAATGAGTTCAATAGAAGAAAAGCATTCAATCCATTAAAACGTGCTTAATAATTATCAAATCTTATATGATTTTTATAAGCATTATTTAAATTAAGTTCAAATTTTTATTTATTAATTATATGGAACAATGTTATTTTTTTACTTTTCTTTTTTTCTTTTATTTGGACGTACTCATTAAAATCAAAATGTAAAGAGGAAGTTTGTCGTCCGTCTTAACGGGCATAAGACAGAAAGTATACATAATTGCCAATATTCATTTTCACAAGTTAATAACTTCATAGCTTAATCACACGGTAAATGAAATTTTTTTTTATCATTTTCTGCAAATTCTGTTATTATGTATTCTATAGTATAGACAAGTATGTAGAGAATGGAATACTTCAGAATGTTATAAAAATTTGTTGTTATTTTAGTTTTGCAAAATAAATAATTAAAAAGAAATTGACCTTGATTTGAAAATTGTTGTGAAACTGTGATAAGCTGTGTCCGATTTTGGGAAGCTGATCTCAGGATTTTGAATTGCCCGAAAATTTGATTATGTACTCGACTTATTCCCAAATCACGAATGGTTGGTTGATCAAACTTAACGAATTTTAATTACTAAGAACAACCTATATTGTATACAATGTGGTGAGACTCGAAGTTGAAGTCATCGTCTTATCTAATCGGGAACATTCGGTACTTTCCGTAAACACATAGTGACAAATAATTAAGCCAAGTTCATATTTTTCCAAAAAGAAACTTTTAATATTAGAGAATTAAAAATAATTCATACATCTCTGAAGAAGACTGCAGTTCAATATGATAGTAATGATAAGACACAGAAGAAACAAGAAAGGTGATTAAGTATATATTCAACATAATTATACACAATGGAAAAGAAAATAGCCAGAACGAAAACAAAATCGTTGTTAATAAATATTGAATTATGTGTTAACCAAAACTCTCAAGGATCACTTTAAAATCTTGTTTTGGGCTCTGTTAAAGCGTTGTTCCAACAACAAATGTTAACATGCAGTTTATATTTGTTTAGCATAAATACAAGTTGCTGGAATATCACGAGTGCTTTATTTATCATATTTGTTTTTTATAATATCTTGTCTATGTAAATACATCTCTAATCTATGCTTAAAATTTTTCTAGTTAATGCTAAAAGTATGTTTTTGTATCGAAAAGTAGGGTTACAGATTCGAAATATAGCAATACTCAAGTAATTTGTATTCACCAAAGTGGATATGTTCCGTCAATATGTAAATTATCATATTATCAGATTTTTCTATGACACGACCTCCCTAGATTACATACACACGAACGTACTTTTAAATAGTGCTTAAAATCATTATCATAAACTTTCCGTTAAAAATAACTAACATTATTTAAATGAACAAGTAAACTTAAATTACGTCCTTCTTTGAGAATCGATACCAATCAGTTTTAAATATATATTATTAAATATAGATTTGGGTTGCAATTTCACTCAGCAATTTTACTTTGACAGGATAATTTACATTGAACAAATACTGTGTTCATAAACACAAAACGCTGTGACTTTATCTATTTTGTATCATATGTGTTCTTACACAATCTTTAATATGTTAACATATTTCCAGTTTATGCTTTATGCTTGTATGTTTATGCGTGGGGTAAATGCTAAAAGTGTCCGTATTTTGTATCATTGGGGACCGTTGCATAATCGAAATATCGCAATAATGAAATAGTTTGTAAGGTTGAACATCTTATTAAGAGATACAAGTCCTTTTAGGACAATATGCCTTGTATGCACTATGTTGCGGTGTGAATGCATGTATGTTTTGGAAGGCTGTAGTAAATTCGTGTTTTTGGAGGCTGTGGTACATTTGAGTTGTTTGCGTAAATGTCTGTATGTTTTTGGTGGTTGTGGAATATTCATGTTGTGTGTGTGAATGTCTGTGTGTTTTGAGATGCTGTGGTAAATATGTGTTTTTGAAGGCTGTGGTACATTGTGTGTTGTTTGCGTGAATGTCTGTATGTTTTTAGAGGCTGTGGAATATTCGTGTTGAGTGTGTGAATATCTGTATGTTTTTGGATCTTGTGATATGTTTGTGTTGTGTCTCTTTTTATAGTGCTATCTTATTGAAGCATGCCACCAAAGACTCCAAACAATAAAGATCTTTTAATTACATGAAAGTAAACAATGAAACAATAGGCTATGCTCATTTATTTTAAATAATACATAAGTTTCCATGACATGCACGGTTCAGCTGAGTACAGTGTTTAAAATACCATACCGCTGTCAAAATCAAAAACAGGAACAGGCGAATTAGTATATGTCCTCCATTACAAAAATAACTTACTAAACAATATTACCGCCATAGAAATTTTAAAGTTTCTTATTTAACTTAAATATAAAAATATTAAATATTATGATTTTAAAACCACAATTGTTCCTCTTTGTATCTATACTAATATAAACGAGTGTGTATCGTTCAAAACATAATATTACTTTAAACTTACGAAATTTAGAAAATTGAGAACCGGTTGTTGATTAATGACAACCTTGTGAGGACAATGCTTTTAAATGCTGAAATTAATCATTTAAGTGTGGCAATTAAAGCATGATAGTTAAGTACATATACAGTGATATTAAACAATTGTTGACATATTTTCAGGTGAATACAGTGAGTTATCAACCCGAGAAAGAGATATAACCCGGGGTCGCATGGATAGTATTGAAATAATCAAAATGATGCAATATTAGTTCAAGGTATAATACCCAATATCTGTACATCATAAATATATATAATTCAATATAATACTTTATACACAACAAGAATAAACGTATATCATAAATTATTTGTTAAATAAAAAATCCGAATATATAATATATATATATTATATTGTAATAAATAAACTACTTCAGATGATAGTAGTGATGTAGCAAGCCAGAAGCAAATCTTAAACACAGATAAGAATTTTACGACACCGTCATTCAAAATATTGACAACAATTACGTATACTATTCAAACGATAATGTACCACACCTGTCGTCCGAGGATTTGTTACTTTTCGCAACAAACCATAGCTTTGCTTTAATACTTCAGGACAAAACACAATAACTTGTAAAAATGGGATTTCCAAATTTTCAAATGAAATTTATGACTCAAATAACAATTAAATAACATTAATGATTTTTATCATACGAAATCAAAAAAATATATCTTATAAATTGTACCTTTAAAACAGCAATTAAAGTCTACATCAATGTTCATTTCATCATATATACAATTTGATTTCTATCTATTAACGTAAAATTTACATCTTTCAAAGAAAGTTTACATAAAACACTAATATTTTTATATTTGAAATTGATTTGCATCAAAGAAATAGGATTCTCCAAATTTCACATAAAACAAAATTGTTAAGCAAACCTGATTGACAATAGCTAGAGTGTGGGAACAAATTAAAATAAATCTCGGTTTTTCCGACACTAACTCTTATCCACACAAACAACAATTTCAAAAATAAACTGAATGACAATTAATTGCTTAAATATATATTTTAAGCCACTAATTAACTGTATCATTAATAATTAACTATATCTGTAAGAAAGAGACCGCCTGGGTAGGTTTGGCATTTGAGTTCCTTGAGGAGTGTATTTTGTATTCATACTTTCATCGTAATTTTATTACCTTTAAGACGTCAAAAATTAACAATAGGTGATGATTATCACGTCACACTTACTTTGGTAACATATTTAAGTTATTTTATTTTGATATCTTGAGACAAAGTACAAGATTCTTGAAAATAATTAAATCCTTTGCTTGCCGATATCTTATTCACCAAAAAATTCACATCATTTTGAAAAATACAATAATTACAAGACATGTTTTGATTAATTAATTTTGGCATTATTACCAAAATCATATTTCTACAGTCTATTGAAATAAGGACACATTTGATATTTATACAGTAATGATTGTAATTATCTTGTGACCTCTGACAAATTATGAAAATAATCTTCAAGCTGAATTACAGTGCATACATTTTGTGTTGTTTCAAATATTTATAAAGTATCATGCGTGTTTGTCTGTCCTTTTGAATATTTTCAATAAATCTTTCTTTTATTTTTCAGTAATTTACTTAAGAAAACTGATATCAAAATCTATGGCGTTCATGGAACATATAACTTAAAACTATGTAATATTTCCTTTTTTGAAATAGACATAAAATTGAAAACACTGGTTCTATACTGTTGATTCTTAATACATAAAATGATGTGAAAGGTAGACTGATGAAAAATTTTAAGCGTGCCAATTTTAAGATATACTGGTAATAAAGCTGATCTGTCAGCTTCAAGATGAATAATACAAATCGTGTGTCAGTTATATGATTAGTTTAAATAGTAGTCTGAGAGTATTTGGCTGAACACACGATGGGCATGATGAACATATTTGATGTTGAACACATTTTGGGATTAATGAATACATTTGGAGGTGAAACGAATTTTGAAAATGTATAAATAGATATGGGGTTGAACACATCTTGGCATGTTAATCATACTTTGGGTTTAAAACAAATGTATTAAAAGTGATTCACGTATATGATCATTCGTAGAAGATTCAGGTGAATATATTATCGAGATCAATAAACAAATTTTAGGCTAGACATTATGGTTTCAATTTTGAACACATTAAAAGCTAAGCATTTCGGAAATAACACACGATTTGGATGACATGTTATAGCTACATATGTATTGACTACATGCTGGGTTGAATACAATTCTAGAGAGATGAAAAACTAATGAACGTTTTGGGGCTTAAAATTTAGGGACTAGTTTAGTTGAACACATTTTTAGATTGATAAGCATATGTTGGGAACAATTCACTACAATAAATCCAGCTTTTCCGACTACCTGTGTATAAAGACCATCTGCTAAATAGAACATTTTGTGTAGCTCCCAAATGACTGATTAACCTATGTATAACGACGTTTTACGTTCTGTCCATTTTGTAATGACAGGTAAATAGGAAAGTGGTCTGTCTTTATAGACGGGTGGTCCTTATAGGCAAGTTTCACTGTACACAGTAGTGAAGATAGTCAAACCTGTCTATAACCACAGATAGATAGAAAAGTGGTCTGTCTTTGTAGACAGGTGGTCCTTATAGACAAGTTTCACTGTACACAGTAGTGAATATAGTCAAACCTGTCTATAAAGACAAGGAAATAGGATTGTAGTCTGTCTTTATAGACAGGTTGTCCTTATAGACATGTTTCACTGTACACAGTAGTGAATATAGTCAAACCTGTCTATAAGACAAGGAAATAGGATTGTAGTCTGTCTTTATTAACAAGTGGTTCTTATAGACAAGTTTCACTGTACACAGTAGTGAATATAGTCAAACCTGTCTAAAAAGACAGGGAAATAGGAAAGTAGTCTGTCTTTATAACAGGTGTCTTATAGACGTGTTTCACTGTAAACAGTAGTGAATATAGTCAAACCTGTCTATAACGACAGGGAAATAGGAAAGTGTCTGTCTTTATACAGGTGGTCTTATAGACGTTTTACTGTACACAGTAGTGAATATAGTCAAACCTGTCTATAACGACAGGGAAATAGGAAAGTGGTCTGTCTTTATAGACAGGTGGTCCTTATAGACAAGTTTCACTGTACACAGTAGTGAATATAGTCAAACCTGTCTATAACGACAGGGAAATAGAAAAGTGGTCTGTCTCTATAGACAGATGGTTCTTTTAGACACGTTGCACTGTACACAGTAGTGAATACAGTCAAAAACTGTCTAAAAATACAGGGACATGATAAAACCGTCTTTATAGCTAATGGTCTGTATACACATGTTGAACTAAGTTGGAATCGGCCATTTTGAACACTTACAAAACTATATATTGAGCAAGTGGTCGTTATATATAGGTGGTTGCTAAGACAGATTTTATTGTGCTGTAAATTATGACTAAAAATAAAATAGCTATAAAATGCAATTTCAAAATATTTGCCTCTGTTGATATAAAACTGACAAACGACACGTATAAAACTAAAAAAAAACACTTAAAAGTACATTTTGAACACGTTTGGTGGCCATACAGGAGATAATTGTTAGGAATGTGAGTTTAAAGTTATTAATGTGAAAAATAATTCAATAAGCGTATTTTTTCAAATATAATTACCAGCACGTGAAAGATAAATATTTATGATGTAATGATTAACATTTTCAATATGTGCTGTAATTAACGGATGGAACAATGAATTACTCTTTAGTAAAAATCGAGACACAGCAGCAAGAAAAAAACTGTAAAAAAAGTTAATAACTTATAAAAAAAAGTTTTATAAAATAATACAGTAAATAGTATGTTTGATTATCCTACAAATACTAGGTTCGGTCAGGAGCTGCCAGATGAATGATTAATTGCTACAAATTTTATACGAAAGTCTAAAATGTGCTTTCATATTAGCATGATATATGCTTTTTATAGCATATTTAATAAAAAAGAAATGTGATATGAAGATTTTACCAATACTTTAGTATACTTGATTCGTAGTATTTACAGTTTTATGAGTTGAATATGATCTAGCTGATGCTATACAGTCGTAATTATTCGTAGGGGTAAACGTAATTTCCGCGAATTTAAATATTCGCAAGAAATAATGAAAAGTTAAATAACTTGTTAACATATTACTGTTATAAATTGACAAATGGGTGAACAGATCGCAAAAATCTGAACTCCCGGGAAATTTCACAATTTTACGCTATATGTATCGTGCTGGACGGCTAAAGCTATAAGGGCGCCAAGTGCCACGGGTCCATAAAAGCCATAGAAGATCTATTTTATAAATTTCGTCCGACAGGGCTGGCTTCAGACTTTGGAACATATACAGGCACAGGGCGTGGACGGCGATACAGCATGTCAAACAAAACATAGAATGGGGGCTTGAGAGACTGGGTCAGGATATTTAAAGTATGCAACATATACATGACACAGGGCCTAACAATATCGTCGGTCAGGATAATTAAAGTATGTAAGCTATACTTGACACAAGACGTTACAATGACATAGGTCAGGACAATAAAAAACATGTAACAAATATACATAGCACAGGGCCTAACAATGATATGGAGCAGGGGAAAAAAGCATGTAACATACACATGACACAGGGCCGAACAATGCCATGGGTCAGAACAATAAAAGCATGTAACATATACATAACACAGGACGTCCATACTGCATCAGGTCAGAAGACATATGCATGACACAGGGCGTACCAACTGCAGAAGATCATGAAACATGTGCATGACATAGCGCCTAACCCCAGCAGATCATAAGACATATGCATGACACAGGGCCTAAGCAGACACAAACATTGTTTGGACAACGAAAGAACATGCATATTATACACAGCATAGGACCTGCGCGACCAAAGACATGTCACGCTCACAACGTGCAAGGTTTGAGAGATCAAAGAACATGTTGCATATGCATGGCACTGGGCCTGGCGGTGTCATGTAATTGTACATGCCACGGGGCCTGTAAAGCGAATGTGATTTTGCATATGCTTGTTAAAGGTTTGCAGCACAACATTTTTTCTTAATTTGTGGGAAAATGAGGACACTCTGCAAATTATCCGAAATAGCATCAAATAAGTTTACAGGCGCGGGAACCGCTACTTATGTGCTATTAGCATTCCAAGGTATACAGAAATAAATTATCGAATGATCAATCAAGTTACTATTTCAAACAGTAAATAAATTATAATGAAGGTAAATGTAGTCCAGATACAATCTTAATTGACATGATGGATCATGTTCTTGAAGATGAAAAAATAATTATGTTTCATTTTTTACTTTATTAGAAGTATATCAAATGATCCTTATCGAGATTGAGTAACAAATATAAAAGTGTTCATGATTTAATTTCAAAGGATTTTAAATATTAACTAATGTAAAACCCAATACAAAAAGCAAGATGACGGCGATAGGTTCTGAAATCTATTATGATGCAGGTTGTGAATGCATTAGATTTTCATTAGAAGTTAATGTATAAGTAATAGTTCAGTAAATCAATTACGAGATGCAGTTTAAGTAAGTATAGATCAAAAATTTAAAAATAACTTGGAAAAAATATTGCGATAACATATCGCGCAATATATCGGGGGGTACGTGTTTTGGGGTATTTACATAATAAATTGAATTTTATGTCACCCATTACAAATAAATTGCAGTGACATATATCGGGAAAATCTTAGGATAATTTAACATTTTACACGATACTACATAAAAATTGTCATTTTATATTATGACAAGGGAAGAAGTTAATCTAGGTCTCTAAAATAACATCTTCCGACGAACAAGTAGAAAATTCAAAATACTTGTGTAGTCGTAGGATTCATTTAACGCTTGTTAACATCATTTTAAGTTAGAAAAAAATATTCACCAATCATAGACAAGACTTCACATAATATTCCAATCAAGAATACTCCAATCAAAACAATTTATCAATTGACTATACAAAATATCGAGAAGAATTTTTTTTTTAATAAAATGAATAAAAACTTAGGAATATAATATTCACAACAAGAATATTAAGACTATCCAGAACAATTTACGGCTTTAGTTTTGAAAGTATGCATGATGGAGCAGATACGTTCGATATTCTATCGTCACAACAACTAATTAGTTTTGATATTTTACGTAGAATAACACAATTATTACAATCTGATAGTTTAAACACAAAAATACCCCAATAATTTGTTCCATATATTTGAATAATTTAAATATTAAATCCTGGTCCATCATTCTAGAGATATAGATACATCGCAAAGTGCACTACACACCTAGAACATAATATCAAAAATAGCAGAAATGTCTCAGTTTTCTGTGTTACTCTTGCCTTTGAAATGAAAGCTTGATCCATCATTTTTGGTATTTGGAGCAAACTCGCAAATATTTCCTCTTCAACACTTTGCACTTGGCAATTGGTAGGGTTTGATGGGTTGTATAAAAGTGTACATTTTGGTTATAATGCCTGAAGCACATAGCATTCGAAAAACATATACCATCATCCTTACTCTTGTCTTTGAGGCGAAATAGCAGTAACATAATCAAACGCTTAAATTCTGCTGCAATTTTCACCTCAATATCGTGACCTTGACCCAAGAAAGGTCACGAAAAAGGTCACGTTTCAACATCGTTGCTCTTATCTTTAAATGGGAAGCTTGTTCCATTGTTTTTCCGCTTTGGGGAATGGACCTCTGGATGTGCATTCTCTCGTGGAAAACCCTCCGCAAATGTTTTCCTCTTCGGGGATGTTTTCGGGGACAAACTCAGTTCAAAGTCAAATAACTTCTTCATTGTGGGGGAGCACGATCCTTTGTTCCTACAAATGAATAAATAAGTTTTATCTTACATGTTTTGAACATGTTGAAAAATAGAAAAGACAATTCTTTGTATGAAAGCGTAATGTTAATCTTTATATCAATTACTAGAACAGGAAAACAACCTCTGTATAAAGACCGCCTCTGTATTAAAGCCACCTGTGTATAAAGACCACCTCTGTGGAAAGACAACCTCTGTATAAAGACAACCTTTATATATAGACAACCTCTGTATACTGACCACCTGTTTGATTGGACCACTTTTCTAGGGTTCCAAATGACCAATTGAATTTCAACGCAATTCCACCAGTGTATTAGGATGACAAAGGTTCACCGAGGTCACCTCAGCATGACCCCTGAGGTTAGCCAATCAGGGACTCGCTTACGGAATCTTCGGTTTGGTTGTTTCATACGGAAGTATAAACAGCTAACAGTACGTCCCGAGATGTTCCAATTCTATGCCATGGGTCATGCTTAGGTGACCCCGAACGGGGATTTGTTAGATCTTGTATTGAAGAATCGTGGTGGATTAGATTTAAAAGTTTAGTTTTAATAAGATTGTGTACCAAGAACACCTGGCTACAGGTATTGTATCAAGACCATTATTTTTTTGTTATCTGGGTGGTCTTTATAGTGTTTAGGTGTTTAGTTTAAGAAACATCCATATATAGCTATATGTGATATGACACTTTCAAAATAAAGTCATTAAAGTTCAGTTTTATCTAAAAGTATCTAACCGAAGATTTCTTTTATATTTCAATTGTTTGCAATTTTTCGTGTATTTATATCTACATTGAAATTCTACTACGATTATTCTGATAAATAAGGATATCTTACTTTTCCTGAAATATACGTCTTGACGAAGGTTCACCGGGGAACGTAAACTTGCGATCGCCCCCTAGCGGCGACATTGGAGACTTGGGCAGCCATGATGGACTAGATGATGGGGACGGTGTGTGTGTGACGGGGGCAGACTGACATCTACTATGAATGACACCAAGACGGCAGGCAGACGGTAGTGTCTTGGTGTAGCCTATATTCTCCTGTAATGGTGCAAGCAAGGTTAATCTCAATCAAGGTGAATTTCAATTAAAGTAATTGTCAATTAAAGTAAATATCAATAAAAGTTAATTTCAATTGACTAAAGATCAATCTCAGTTAAGGTGAATTTCTATTAAAGTATTTGCAAATTAAGATAAATCTCAGTTAAGATAAATATTAATTAAGAGTAATGGTGCAAGCAAGGTTAATCTCAATCAAGGTGAATTTCAATTAAAGTAATTGTCAATTAAAGTAAATATCAATAAAAGTTAATTTCAATTGACTAAAGGTGAATCTTAAGGTAAGTTCCAATTACAGTAAATCTAAAGTAAGGTAAATCTCATTTATGTAAATATCAATTAAGGTAAATCTCAATTCAGGTAAACTTCAAGTCAGGTCAATCTCAGTTTAAGTTAATCTAAATTAAGATTTCAATAAAATCAATTAAAGTTAATTTGAATTAAGGTAAGAATCTGAATTAAGGTAAATTTCTATGAAGGAAAATCTCAATTAAGGTTAATGTCAATCAAGGTAAATCTCAATTAACAAAAGTGAATCTCATTTATGGTATTTCTCAATGAAGGTAAATTCCAAATAAGGAAATTTCAATTCAGGTGAATTTCAATTTAAGTTTAAAAAACCTTCTTAAACTCATTTAAAGTTAAAAATGTACCTTCTTAAACTCATTTGTACGAAATGAGGAGGAATGTACTTAAAATTTGATATAAATGCATTTTTTACCTTTACGGAGTCCCCCGTTATGCTTGCTATTTCTGTGTCACTTTTGGAAAGAGAGCTATCCAACCGGCCAGGCGACATGATAGTGTCTAAAACAGCAATGATAATATTTATTACATCTTCCATATTGACGTCATCCTGTTGTGAACTAATATGGAATTTTAATATCAGGGGACATAACCGCGAACCAATTTCACTGGGGCGACCAAAAAGGAGGCAGGTGCAAGGAGGACGTTAGGAAGAATAATGGAATTTATGAAGAAGAGAAAAGACCATACAAACTGAAGTAAGTATAATAATAAGTTTTACATGTTTGATTGGTGTTGTGGAAGCACTGGAGAAACTAACAATATAGTTAGATGTGATGTTTTGAATTACAGACATAATAGGGGAAAGGAGGGTGGGGGTATGTGGGATAAATAGAATGGTAGGGGCAGATAATATCCTAATAAGACTTAAACGTCTTTCTCTATCAAAAGAAATCGATTGTTGAAGGTGATCAACACCCAAATTGAATTCCTTAGAGAAAGTGTTATAGAGGTGGTCTATTTTTTTTTTTTTTTTTTTTTTTTTTTTTTTTTGTATTATTCTAGACTTGGATATCTTCGATGCTGTTTCTAAGAGGAGAAATCAAATATTAAAGACGCCGCATATCATCATTACATTTTACCATCATGGTGATAAGAGGTATTTTCCTGGACCTTTCTTGACTCCATTCTTGAGCCGAAGATGTTGTACATTCGTCTATAACTTATGTAAGCTTAACCGGCCCTAAATGACCTCCACGGTCGATGGCCTGTAAAATGTAAATTAACAAACTTTACTTACCTAGCTCGTTCTTTGCTCGTCTGTACTGTTCCTCCGTTATTGTAACCACCAGACCAATATCCATGTCAGAATACTTGGTCCTTAGGCAATCCGACACAAAATGCTTATTTATAGTCGAGGTCAACTCCCCAGATTGGTACGAATCCCAGAGGTCATCAAGTGCAAACACCGTCGGACAACTTACTCTGAATATAACACTTCCGCTAAACATGTCCACAATAGTTCGTTCGTGTTTACAGATAGCTTTCACACCGTCTAGTATTTCAAACGCCTGACTGATTCGGATCTTTGTCTCCTGGACCTCTTTGCCGAACTGTTCCAATGCTTCGTTCGAGTCGTCTTTCCGGCGGATTTTTCGGAAGGCGTCATGTGCCATTTCTAGGATTTCTTTCTCGACGTTGGCACATTTACAGTTCTGTGTGGCCTCGTCCTGGTACCGGAAGTTGTCCGGGTACTGTTTGGATTTATCAGATAACCGGAAGTCCTCACAAACCATGCGTATATCAACATCACCTAAAATAATTACAGGAAGGAAATGATTTATATTGTAATAACGACACTTAGAATGACCTTTCATATTCATAGAACTCAGTGAGGCATGTTCGTTGTGATTTTCACTAAAATTGTTTTAGTGTTTTTAGACCATGTCTCTACTATTCAAAAATGTATATCATACATTTTGAATTGGAGATAGATCTAGTTGCCTTTTTACTGCCATTGCATTATAGTATTACAATATGCTTTGCATACGGACATTTTTACAGGAGGCGATTGATTGATTCCTTATAATTAATTTACTTCAGATATAGCACAGATATCTTAGTGTATTCTCAATTAACCGCGAAGCGATTTATGATGAGAGTATACTCTCAATCACATAAAAATATATTCAAATTAATCCTTATAATTCAATTTACTAAAGATAATCACTTCAATATTCAAAATTCATTTTGGGACTCATTTGTCTATGAAATCATTACGCCGTTATCTCAGCCAATCCGATGCGACGTTACCAACAGCGACGCCATATTTTCCTTAATGGGCTGACAAAGAAAATTTTGAAGCCAATGAAAATGCTCGTTTAACGTACAATTGAATTATATACAACTGATTTAACGTTGCAAAATATTAAAGACGCTCCATCGCCGATAGAGTATAAACGATACTCATAATTAGAACAATAATTGACTTTTAAAATATGTCTAATAAATATATGTCAAATACTGATATAGAATAACTTGTTTTGCGTTTGGTGGTTGAGAAATGAGTACTTCACTCCATATAGGTAATAGTTGAAAAATACTTATTCGTCTGATCTTGTTTTTGCTGGAGAAAAAAGCCATTCATCTATAATTCATAACTTTGAAAAATTACGTGTTCTTACCTCGATTTCGTTTTCTCTGTGGTGGAGAAGGCGCTTGATGAGACACAGACTGTTGCGGCACCTGAAGTCTTGAGACATATTCCTCCGTAGGTCGCATGTTGTACTCGTCTTGGCTCCAATAACTTCCAGTAGCGTGCCTTGCCAACATCCAATCCCTCGTAAGCCTGTAGTCCTGGGCCTCCCGCGGACATGGCTTATCCTTTTCGTTAAAGCTAAGAATCTCCTCAGCAGTACAGAAGTTGGTCTTGATCAAATAAGCAGCCATGTAATCGGGAATCTTATCTTTTGGGGACTCTCTCGTAATTCGATCTGTAGCATAGGAACGATATGTGCTTAGATATTTTGAATAGCAATCGTGTACATGTAACAACATAACCACGCAGTGCCTTTAACTAGAAACCAAATATTTTACAGAAATCCCACGCCACTGTTGCAAGTAATGAGAAGCAGCCTGTTTTATGAAAAGAAAAAGAAAATAAGGCTTATGGTCCGGGTTACAACTAATTTAGAAAGAGACTTCCATACAGACTGAAAATATGTAGTTGCGTTCTATCATAGTTTAGCCTTCCAACTGATAGCATGTTCTAACATTTTGATCTAACACTTCGATATAGGTGGCCTTTAGGTGTTTCAAGTTTACCAAACATTTCATTCTTTATGTAGGTTTATCAAGTACTTACGTTTATATTGATGTGGGTTAGCACTGGCCTCCGAAAATAACTGTCGCCTTGCCGTATCAGACACGTGGTAAGCAGCTCCCATGGGAACACGCTCTCCTGGATGGTACTGGTTCCCTAGTTCTGCCCCATGGTACCCAGATGTGCCCGGTCCACGCTCGGTCGGGTGATACTGAGAAGACGGATACTGTCTGTCATCATCACTAAATGGACGGGATGGCAAATCTTCATCATCATACTGGCTTCCGGATCTCAAATACTTCGGGTCCATTCGGATAATGTCTTCAGTTAGCATGTTCTTCTTGGACGGTGAAAAACAAGATGGATCAGAGATTGTACGATTGAGAGACTTCAGTTGTTCTATTTCTTGTTTGGATGGTGAATGGTCAGTGTCACTCATGCTGTGGAAGAATCGACGTCTTTGATGACTACCGACCATGTCTCGTTGGTAATTAGAAATCTCCCTACTGTACATCGTCTGCTCTTTTGTTGTGGGAGACGGCATCATCTGTCTGCTTAATTGCGAGCGTGCTGACGTCATAGACGGAGGACGCTGTGACGTCATCGAGGCGTTTCTTTGTGTAGAGACAGTGCGGGAAGAGGAATCGCTTGCAGCAGAGAACGATGGACGAGTGTTAGAACAAACAACCCTCGGGCTCATGGGTATTGGTTCTTTAATACTAGCTTCTGGTGGGAAGATGAATCCTTTGTGTGTCACGTGGGACACGTCCGTTGTAGCAGTTCCAGTTGTACGACCATCTCGGTTCCGAAATCCCGACATCATCATGTGTAGATCCTCCCCAATATTCTGTTTGCTATAGTCGACAATTCGTCCCGTATCGGGCGCCGTGTTCAGATTAGAGGAATAGTTGCCGTTCATCTCATTATTTCTAACAGTCATTCCGGGATCAAAGACGCGTGCGGTCTCGGAAGACTTCCGTGGACTTGCTGCGATAGTAACCCGCTCCTGCTCATTACCGACGTCTTTTGAAGGCCTAACTGCGCAAACCTCCGACCGGTACTTGGCTAGCTCACCATTTACATTATCCAATTCACAGTTACGAGTAAAAACGTTTTCATCTGACAAAAGGATACCGGCTGTTTGAGGTGCTCGACCGACACTATCAGTCTCATGACTACTATGACTTATAGACATATCTGACCTGTTATCACTTTTAGTTTCACATTTGGAAATTTCATCGGCCACTGATATTTCTGTAAAATCCTCTTCTTTTTTTGGCGAAGGGTCTGTTTCGCTAAAGATCCATTTAACATTCATTGCATAAGGATGCTGTTTCGCCGTATCATCTTTCTTTTGACTTGGAGCTTCGGAAACCTGACTTCCTTGAGTGTATGTGCTAGATTTAGTCCTGCTTGGTAGGCTTGTTCTGTCGGTATAATCTGGCTCATCATAAGCCGTAGCCTGCAGACGTTTAATCGGACTTTTCATTCCGACTTTTATATCACCTGGATCGTTCGATTCAGTCGAGATCTGCCGCTTGAATTTGGACTTCGGTTTCGGTGGATCTTTCAGTGGGAAGGGTTTCATTGTCGTATCACTAAAGCCAGTGGAAACTGTAAAACAACCAAAACATTTTTGTTAATTTTTTACTTGTACTTTTGTATCTTTTGTAAAGCATTCGTTAACCTGTCACAATTAGGTTGTCTCCGAAAATACGATAAGATGATATGACGAGCTCACTTATATGCATTGTGTTGCGGTGTGTGAATGTCTGTATGTTTTGGGAGGCTGTGGTATATTCCTGTTGTTTCTCTTCGTCATAGCAGGACTCTAGTCTTATTATAGTGCTATCTCACTGGAGCATGTCGCCAAAGCCTACGCAAACTTATAAGTAGATTGAATATGTTTTTAATAAATTAAGAATGTTGACACGTGATATGCTCAAACGCTTGTAAAGTTTTGATGTTCTGAGCAAATGGGCAATCAATAATGTCAAGTGATAAAATTTGAGCATTTACCGGAGTTAAGGATTCTTTGTCGTTCCATGTGTTCGTACAGGAACTGTTCCATAGCATGTTTGGTCTGTAGTAAGCTGTTCATGTCATCCTGGAATTTAGTGCGCCGCGGTGACGTCAGTGAGCAGGGGTCAGAGTGCACGCATGACGTCACTGGTGTGGATGGTGGTCCTTCCGGCACTAACAAATCAGTTGTTACAGTCAGTGGAGAGAACCGCATATTGACGTCCTCTCGGCAGCTTGCTAGAGGGCGCTGAAGCAGAATGACAAAGAAAAAATTGAAAATGAAAAATTTGAAAATATCATTTTAGATTGATTTTTTGAGTCAAAACAAAGGACTGACGTCAAGAAAACAATGACTACAGAAGTAAGAGGTAACATGAAGTCGGTAAAACAGTTACCTCCCTTCCGGGTAGGTTTCCATTATGACGCCATTATTTTGTGAGCGACATTCACGTCGTTTTCTCTTATGATGTTATGCTCGCAAACACATGACGTCACAAGCAATACCTGCCCGCAAGAGCAGACCACTCTGTAATATGCAAATACCGAACTATTGCTACAACCTGTGTACCTGAACATAAATTAAATTAATCGTGATTTTTTTTAATATCTAACAGTAATATGATACCTGTTGATAGATGGCTGACGATGAACGTGTGGGGGTCCGAGGTGGGGTGGGTGGTGAGTATTCCTCCTCCTCCCTTACCACAGATACTGGTGTTTGATTCCCTGGTACTCCCGGATTCTGAAACAGAAAAAAAGACACAGGATGTAATCGGTTTGATCCTTTTCTGCATTAACATATCACAGAGTTATGATTGCCTTTCTGGGTAGGTATATATCGTTACGTCATGCTTTTGTGAGTACAACGTCACATGCTTACGAGAAAAGTACGTATTTTCTTAACAAAGTCACAATCAATACCGTTCTGAAAGGCAGATAACTGTATAATGTAAAGATGGAATCGTTTTAATTAGCTTGTACATTATGGCGCCATGTTGTAATGAACCCGTAAAGCAGTAGCTTTTCGTCATATTTGAGTTACATTATATCAAAGGTAAGCTCATATTTCGATACCTCTCTATATATGAAAGATAAGGCTACAATATATAGTTATTTAAGGGCGCTGTCTGGCTACACATGTGGATTAATTAATATTCATGTGGCATCTCATTACCATAATTTATATTATACGGTATTTGCTACACTTAATGTCATAATTTAAGAAAATAAAATATTCATCACATCCTGATAAGAAGTCGAATTCTTAGTGTATTTAACAACATATCATCATTTAGGGCTACACACGCCATGACGAAGTTCTTATTGACCATAAAAGATTTCATAAAAATATGCAAACGAGCTGGTCATTTGCATATGATTTGAATAGCAGTTTTGACCCGTTAGGTGGCGCAGGTATCGAATTACGTCCTCAGATTTATATATGAGATTAATCCATTCATCATACAATATCCCTCATTTATCGACCCCTATAAGTAGTTACATTTCTGTCAAAGCGTCAATGGTACCATATCGTTACAATACCTTACCACGTTGAAAGCAGTGTATGATGAAAACTTTATAACAAAAACAGGTTTTGCATTCTACTGACAAACTTGGGGGATTCTAATGCGTGCACGCTTTCTTTCGTGGCCAAAATATTAATGGAATTATTCAGTCTTTTCCTGACAGCGAATTTAACTGAGTTTTAAAAGTTGCAATTTAATTTATCTGTAGCAACACGAACTGACACCAGACGGGCCTGTGATCTGACTCGCGCAATACATGGTTTAGTAGGGTTGCTACTGAAGAGAATTTTGAAAGACTGATATCTACGAAAAAAATGGCTCTCAATACTGAAACGGTAATGCCATCAACGCATTAAAACAAAATGTGCTGATAAATACTATCAGTTGATTGGATATTTGTTTAACAACTAGGGTTATTTATCATGCCGTTGCGTGTGTGAATGTCTGTATGTTTTGGGAGACTTTGGTATAGTCAAAATATATGTATTTCCAATACAAATATAATGTGGGACATGCGGTTTTGAGTGCCAAAAAAGCAAAAAGAAAAGAGAAAAAAAAAAAAAACAGAAAAAAAAGCAAAATTAAAAAAAAAAAAAAAAAAAGACTTTGAAAAAAAAAAAAAATTACAATTAAATGAAAATTGACCATGATTTTATTTCATTTCTAATACGCGGCTTTGATAATTTCAAACCCATTCTAAGGTTTATTTTAACATTTAAAACATTAAACATGCTCCACTACCGACAGAGCATAAAAGATATTTATAATTTGAACAATAACTGACGTATTTTCTTGTTTATGTGCGTCTAATAAATACAAAAATGCAAATGAAATAATGTATTTCAGTGCGTTCACAATCAGTACTTAATTCCATATAGAGCATAGTGCCATGGAACTTTTTTCGGGACGCAATTAATTATTTTATTATTTTTTGTCTTGAATTAAGATTAGAAACTCAAACTTCAATGGTGGTAATGGTATAAAATACTATTCGTCGGTGGTGGATCATCATTAAGCATTACGCGGTAGACGTCTGATATGTGTAACACTTTTGTATCAAATTTCTGTATTATAAAATAAGGTTATTGTTATATATAGCAGACACAATCGGTTAAGCTTCGCCTACCACCGCCAGAGCGGGTCAACCGTGAAATATCTGCATGTCTTAAAGGCCCACTAACTTTCCGAAACGGCTTTTAATTTTTAAAATGGGAATGTAAAACAAGATCGATAATTTTGTAGAGTCTTGAGAATTATTAACTTACCGTTAATACTACATTTATCATAACCTTCTGGACGATTTGATTAAAATAAATAACATATTTGTTTTCATAACGCGGGTCGTATTATGTTTCCCGCCGTCGTCGTAAATACAGCGCGGTAGTTGATTATCACTGCGCCAGACGGCAAAACAGCGATTTGACTCTCCACTGTTTTCATAAATCTTGCATATGTTTGGTGTCGTAACCTTATTTTAGGTCATCGGTATGCATTTTCTGATGTTATTAATGTTTTTTAAGAAACCTTTATATTTTGCTCCGGAAAGGTAATGGGCCTTTAAACCATACTCTTAAAAATATAATATTTTTAATATGATTTCTAACATTTTATATCAAACGTGGTGATTGAGACGTTTATCTGATAGAGAAATGTGATTGTTAGGTGTTAACAAACCGACACTAAAAACTTAAAAAAAAACATGGCGGGAAAATGGCAGATGATAGCTTGCTACTACATGATAGGTGAAAATGATGGCTGCAGTTAGGAAGGATGATTAATAGGTGATTAAATAAATACGGGGACAGAGGA
Source organism: Argopecten irradians (assembly GCF_041381155.1). NCBI lineage: Eukaryota > Metazoa > Mollusca > Bivalvia > Pectinida > Pectinidae > Argopecten > Argopecten irradians. Next base: position 31,943,715 of record NC_091146.1, read on the forward strand.
GCATGGTACCATATTACGTTTATCAGGATAAAGAAGAAGAGAAAAAATATTTCGTCATCTTACATACAAAGGGAAATAATTTACTGATAACACGTTGTTATTAATTTTGATATCCTACGTAACCGGTAGTTATAGTGACAACGCAAATTTAAAATCTACAAAAGCCGGATGTGTATCTTAATTATTCAACCTTTTTATTTCTACACAAATGTTACAAATTTTAAAACCTACAGAAGCCTGATGCGTATCTATTTTACATATTCAACTTTTTAATTTTTACACAAATGATGGCGACGAATGCGACGATTTAACGTTTTTGAACTAACGGACCCTTAATAATTGGAGCAATAATGTGTGTTAATTCGGGTAGTAACCCACCTTGTCTTGAATTTATCTTTTTAATTACTTTATTAATTATATATTTTATTTAATGGATATGATAGACATTTCACGAAGAAAAACTGTTGCCTCAGAGAAACTCGTTATTTGTTAAGTAGGCAAGCGTGTAAAGTACAAAGAAAGAAAACACAAAACGAACATATAAGCAAGAAACTATAAATACTTGGTGAATATATAAACTTGAAATTAGAAACAAACTATAGACAAACTTAATATAGATGAAGTCTATAAACTTGAAACAAGAAACAGACTATAGAGATACTGAATATAGATGAAGTCTATAAACTTGAAACTAGAAAAAATACTATAGATAAGCTTGATTAAGATAAAGTCTATAAACCTGAAATTAGAAACAAACTATATATATACTTGATATGAATGAAGTCTATAAACTTAAAACAAGAAACAAACTATAGATATACTTGATATAGATAAAGTCTATAAACTTAAAACAAGAAACAAACTATAGATATACTTGATATAGATGAAGTCTATAAACTTAAAACAAGAAACAAACTATAGATATACTTGATATAGATGAAGTCTATAAACTTAAAACAAGAAACAAACTATAGATATACTTGATATAGATGAAGTCTATAAACTTAAAACAAGAAACAAACTATAGATATACTTGATATAGATGAAGTCTATAAACTTAAAACAAGAAACAAACTATAGATATACTTGATATAGATGAAGTCTATAAACTTGGCACAAGAAACAAACTATAGATATACTTGATATAGATGAAGTCTATAAACTTAAAACAAGAAACAAACTATAGATATACTTGATATAGATGAAGTCTACAAACTTAAAACAAGAAACAAACTATAGATATACTTGATATAGATGAAGTCTATAAACTTAAAACAAGAAACAAACTATAGATATACTTGATATAGATGAAGTCTATAAACTTGAAACTAGAAACAAACTGTAAATAAACTTGATACATTTTAATAAGGATTTTGATCTAAAATAATATTTTTTTTTTTTATTTATTTATTTATTTTTTTTTTTTTTTTTTTTTGAAAAACAAAAAATGAGATGTATCTTCACTTTTACTTTACCTAATACATTGTAGTTCCGCTTTCCCAGCACGATCTTCTTTAACATTTTGACCCGGATTTAAGTTTGAATAGAGGAAAATGCTTTTTTCACTTCCTGGTCCTTCTTCTTTTTATGATTCGCCATTTACAATTTGATAGAATATGTTGTTTTAGAGTCATCTATTTCAATTTTATTTTACTGAGCTCTTGCCAAGATGAAGAATTCTAGAATACTAAACTACAGAGAATTATTCTGCAACTCGAACTTAAAACTTGAATCAAGGCGAGAAGAAACAATACATGTTACCGGGGACATAAATAATATTGGAGAAGGGAACCAGATGCCAAGGAAACAACATGCATTTTCTTAGCAATGGACAACAATCATAAAACTCTAGAATACAATGACATCGCCTTACACATTGAAGTCCAAGGGAATGTTTTAATGTTGTGGAAGCCTGCAGTATGTTGGTATTGTGTCTTCTTCCGATAACGTAACTCTTATTAGTGATATCTCACTGAATATTCATAAAGTACTTACGTTATAGGCAACAGATGGTCCACTCAAAACAGATGAAGGTTCCTCGTGGTGATCGGTATTGTTTACATAACCTCTGATGTCATTTCCGGCGAAAGTAAGTAACTGTTGTTGCGGATATGGAATTTGATTTTGGATGACATCTGGCGGTGAACCTCTCATATTAACTTGCTGCATGGTGCTCTCACAGTTTCGCAGGGTCTAAAATTGTTGTTGAAAGCATCGTTCTGTAACAAAAAAAAAGTTATTTTTTCTGCAAATTGTATAAAATGACAATAATTGATTTTTCAATTTCAATGGGTTTTCCATAAATCTACATGTCTGATCATGATGATATATTTGCATAGACTGTATCTTTGATAATACCGGTGTAAGTAATCGCAGTAAGCATGGTGCATGTTATTAATCCCGAAGTTCCTGGTACAGAAATAAACCTACTCCTTTACTTATGCACGATATGTATCGTTATATCGACTGCTCCGTTCGTGACCAGTACTTCTGTATAGATATGTGTCTTGTGCTACCGCGGTAACTCTCCATCAGAGAAAGCCTGTCACATCAATGCAGATACAATCTTATATCTATATAGGAAGTAAAAAGGCACCACATCACGTCAAAACTCCATACATGTTAATTGTAGGTACATATCTCTTAATACCACGGTACTCTTTATCAGAACACAACCGCTACATCAATGTTAGCCATGCGGATAAAATCTACATAGGAATAAAATAAGGACCCCATCACATCAAAACTCCATATATATAGGATCTTACATGAGTGTTTCATATGAGATTTTATGAAATAAGTCTAAGGATTTTTTTTTTATTTTTGCGAGTCTTGACGAGCAAAAATTAAAACTTTGAGACGAGTTTCATAAAATCTCATATGAATTGAACACAAGTTTAAGATACTTTTTATCACATCTCTAAAAATGCCTACATAACAAAGAATGTCACGACAAAATGTATTCCACAAAGTCCAGCAGAGACTGCCATTTTACTCAGCTGCGGTCCTCGTAATCCTGATGTCACGTCATTTTTCGTGACGTCATTTTATTGCTTCTGTCTGACGTCATAATGAATTTCTAGCCAATGAAAATCGTACCAGGTCATATTACACTAGTGATTTATGCAAAAATATTACATGGGCGAAATCACTGGATTTGAAGCGGATTATGTGATAAATGGTAATAATAGATAGATGTTTCTCCCTACCACGGCACCCCCTATCAGAACACAAACTGCATCAATGTGATACAATCTTACACCTACTTAGATGATAAAAGAAAACAAAAATTCACACATTATAATGGTAGGTACTACATTGTTAATATCACGATACTCACCATGAAAACACCAGCTACATCAATACGTACAAGGTAGACAAAGCCCTATATTTAAAAAGAGGAAGTAAAAAAGACTACATCGCGCCAAGGCTTAATGCATTGTAATGGTAACGTGAATTGTTTGCACACGCAAATGCATTGAAATATCACTTGAAAAGATATAGAGCAGATAAAATAAGTTATAAATCCTATGAATAAAATTAATAACTTTCTTTCATATTTTCCAAACCTTAAGCATTAAAGATTACCCGATATTGTTGATATGTTTTCCCTTACAAACAGTTTACATGGTAAATACTATCTAACATTGTTAGATGAGGTAAATCAGTATCCTGGAAAGATCGTCCGATATTGTTTCGTTTCCTTTTGTTATAAATCGTATCATCCTAACATCAGAAGAACCTACTTGTTAATATTAATATCGCATTCAGAGTCATTGTTGTTTATACTTGATACTCCAGGGGTTACTATCACTGTCGTTATACCTACCCCTGGTCTATCTCATTGTAAAACTGGAGGAAAGTTCAGAAGAAAAAATCTTATATCAATACCAGGCCTCCAAGGACTTCGTTTGAAGCTTTAAAGCTACACAGACGATTTTTTTTAAAAGCAGCGATGAAAAAATAATGATCTGCATCTAGAACGTGAAATACCAAATAAAACAGGTTCCAAATGGGGACGAGCAAATTCTATTTTAGTCTCAAAAATACTTTTATGACCGAATTACATCGAGGTCAAATCAGTATGTAATGGACTTACAGCGATTTAAATAAGTGTCTAGGAAGGGATGATGTGTTCTATGGTATGACAAAGGTTGTTGGCTATTTCTGTTCAAAATGTGACAAAAACTCACTTAGTTATGTCATTCAATTCCACGGGATGTCATACATACGAAACGCACATATGATTATTTATTTTATCGCGTTCATGTTTAATGTATATATTTTAATACAGTAGGACCTTCGATCCTGCTCATAATTGATCACCACCTAATACATACCGATCGGAGCGGCGATGTGAAAAATCTAAAAAAAAGTCTATAGATATAGGTCGAAGCTGATGATAGCATCGTGAAATTAATTAGTATCATAACTTATCTAATTACATACAGGATTTTATTTCATTGCAATTTTGAATCCCTTGCCCATAGTAATTTTAATATGATTATATAATATCAATGATTAATACAAAGATCTTAGCATCATATTATATTCCGAATAGTCGACGTCGATCACTTGCCCAAACAAACAGTCTCTAAACCAACCAAATGGGTGGTCGGTTTAAGGGAGTCTCACTATATACTATGCGTTGTATCGTACAGTTATAAGCGGAATGAGATTGAAGTCAACAAAAGCCATTAATGCGTTTTAAATGGTTTTTCCCCATGCCTACTGCTTATCATTATTGGTTAAATGTGTCTGATTTTAGAAACATAACGATAACTCTCTTTGTACGACAATTTTAAATCATAGCATGTGGAGGACATTTATATAACAATAAACTCTATAAAAATACTGAAATTGCTCGTGCGTGGTTTAATACAGTTGTTATATTCTATTTTTAGCCTACCTTTGTCTGTTACGAATGAAATATCAAACGCTCCAGTTTGTTGAAACATCATTGTAACTTAAGGGGCCATAATGACCTACATGGATTTAAAATGTGTCCGACATGTTACATCAGATAAAATCCAAATAAAGGATTTCGGGTTCGAATGGTCGGTGGTTTTTCTCCGGGTTCTTCTCCTCCACCAACAAACCTGACGCGTCCTTACATGGCCTCGAGTGTTAATATGACGTTAAACTAAAAAACCAAAATTGTAATCTTACATAATGTCCTATATGTATACGAACAGAGCTACGTTGTCGTGGAGTCTAGACATTTCATATATCCAACAAGGGCATAGTCATTCAGATCCCCCGCCAATTGAGATATCAAAGCTGAAGTAAGTTTGATTGTGGAGACTTATGTGTATGGAAAAAAAAACAGGAAAAAGGAAGTTGAGCTTAAGAAAGATGGAGTATAATTCAAGTAAAGCGGGGCTGCAATTGTTGAATCAGGTATACAGCCTTGACATTTGACATTTCGTTTTTTAAAATATTTTACTCTACGCAGTATTAAATTCAAGGTCTGTGTTGTCTAATGTCTTATGATACATATATATCATTTAAATTTGACCGCAGTTTTAAATTCGTATTTCTTTCATCCACCAAATAACATTGCCACGAATATAATCCAAATGTTTTTCTTTCTTTTCTGGTTAGGGCAGATACAGCAAGGTGAATAGTTTTATGAATGTGAAGCATATAGGTGAAAAACTATTAACCTGTTTATAACTAGTACAATGACCGTGTCATAAAGGGCCTAAAAAGAATGTGTCTATGAAGTTTCGTGGAAATATCTGCTGGTGTTAGAGTTATGCTCCGGAAATGAACCTGCTACAAAAATATGATATTCTTAGCAATGTTTCTATGGTTACAGAAAAAGCACAAAAAATGAAAACCTAAAAATAGCAAAAGGCACTACTAGACCATAAGACCAATGTGTCTATGAAGTTTCATGGAAATATCTCTGCTGGTTTTAGAGTTGTGCTCCGGAAACGATTCTTACACAAAAATCTGCCATTTTCAGCAATGTTTCCATGGTTACAGAAAAAAGTACAAAAAGTGAAAACCTTAAAATAGCAAAAGGCACTACTAGACCATAAGACTAATGTGCCTATCAGCCATCGACACTAACGTAAGACCGGGGGCCCGAGGCCCCTTAAATTTGCTACGGGCCCCCTGATTGTCTGCCGTTTGTGGCCCGGCGGGCCCCTGACTATTTTACAAGAAAAATAATATTAAGAACAGGTAATCCACTGAATTTGCATTATGTCAAGTGTCTACCGATCTAACTACGAGCACTAATAATTCAGTCGCACTCTCGCAAACGTGTAACGAACGAATAAGGTACGTGAATCTTTGATGTTAGCGGCATCACCGAAACGCTTGTTATAAATACAATCCAATCCCTTCCTATCATAAGCGTCGGAAAGACTTTGATTACATTCCAAGATGTCGTTTTTGAGTAGATGGTTGGGAATTAACTCCTCCACCAGCGAAAAAAACAAAAACCTCTCAGGAAATACAACAAAGTAATCAAATATATGAAAAAATGAAGAATCTGATGATGATGATGAATTCGATAATATATGCAAACAAGCTCCGGAAATGAACCTGGTACAAAAATATGATATTTAAGCAATGTTTCCATGGTTACAGAAAAAGTGCAAAAAATGAAAACCTAAAAATTGCAAAAGGCACTACTAGACCATAAGAACAATGTGTCTATGAAGTTTCATGGAAATATCTCTGCTGGTTTTAGAGTTGTGCTCCGGAAACGATTCTTACACAAAAATCTGCCATTTTCAGCAATGTTTCCATGGTTACAGAAAAAAGTACAAAAAGTGAAAACCTAAAAATAGCAAAAGGCACTACTAGACCATAAGACCAATGTGTGTATGAAGTTTCGTGGCAATATCTCTACTGGTTTTAGAGTTATGCTCCGGAAACCATGTACGGACGGACGGACAGACGGACGGACGGACGGACGGACGGAACCCATTTGTATATCCCCCGCCAACTTCGTTGGGCGGGGGATAACAACACAAATTATCATCGTATATAAAAAGCATTATGCTCCTTCAAAATAGGAAATTAGGAAAATTTTACAAACTTAATGTATGTTATGTAGTATCATGGATATTAATGAGAGCAAATGATGTCTGTGTTTATACTCAATAAAGGTAGCCCTTTTAAGTTTGTAATATTTATTGCCTCTTTTACAAAGAAAGAATTAATGTTCTTCAGAACACATATGTACTGTGAATGACTATCAAAGTGACATACATGTATGAAGTTGTGTTCATTTCTTTGCTTGTTATTTCAGTATATTCGTGATCAGAATCTTTGCTATGTTTTATTTGTATGATGGGAAAGTGTCTGTCAGTAGATAAAAAAAAAAAAAAAAAAAAACCATTGAAAGATTAATTAAGATTTTTCGTCGAAGTGTTTATATTAATTATATTTCTAAATGCATAATCAACCTCTCGCTTTGCAGGTATACAATAATATATATGCATGATCACCCTCTCGCCTTGCAGGTATACATATACTGAATACCAAGTAATTAAATCATGCAAATACTAGGAGTGTACTTACATAATACAGTGTAATTAGTAATTAATGTGGTTTAGTTGGTGTACACGAATGTCGCGTGTAATGCATGACAAATGACAACAACTATACAAATTAGCGGTAATAATACTTCCTTTTTTGTTTTCTCCAAAATTCACTGCCATTTGCCAATATATTTTAGATTTATACGTTTCTCTAGAAAATCGGACAATACGTCGGTTTATTGATGGGTGGACTTATCATTCTACTAACAGTTATAGTCATTCAAAAACGCCATCAACTGTATGCAATGAGTTGCATATATGAATGTCTGTATGTTTTGGGAGGGTGCGATATATTCGTGTTATGTGTGTGAATGTCTGTATGTTTAGGAGGGTGCGATACGTTCGTGTTGTGTGGGTGAATGTCTGTATGTTTTGGGAGAGTGCGATATGTTCGTGTTGTGTGTGTGAATGTTTGTATGTTTTGGGAGAGTGCGATATGTTCGTGTTGTGTGTGTGAATGTCTATATGTTTTGGAAGACTGCGGAATAATTTTGTTGTGTGTGTGAATGCCTGTATGTTTGGGAGGCTGCGGTATGTTCATGTGTGTGTGTGTGAATGTCTGTATGTTTAGGAGGGTGCGATACGTTCGTTTTGTGTGTGTGTGAATGTCTGTATGTTTTGGGAGAGTGCGATATGTTCGTGTTGTGTGTGTGAATGTCTGTATGTTTAGGAGGGTGCGATACGTTCGTCTTGTGTGTATGAATGTCTATATGTTTTGGAAGACTGCGGAATATTTTTATTGTGTGTGTGAATGCCTGTATGTTTGGGAGGGCACGATATGTTCGTGTTGTGTGTGAATGCCTGTATGTTTGGGAGGCTGCGGTATATTCGTGTTGAGTCTCCTTGTAATAGAGGATCTTCCCTTTTATAGAGCTATCTCACTAAAGCATGCCATCATAAATTAAATAAATTTTGCGTATGGTAATCACGTTTTTTTATTTTGGCGAATAGGTATTAAGTATTTTGTCACGTGATATGCTGACCATGTCACGGAAGACACCGACCAGAGCACTTCCTAGCTACATCATACAGACAACGGGTAAACCAGTCGTCCCATACCTTTTACACGGAGCGATAAGTGCCTTGTTCGTAGAGACGAAAACTGAAATGAAGAGGAAAATGATACTGTGTCGAGGGAGACGATATAAAGAAGACAGTAAGTTAGGGCGAGCAGAAACGATGGGATCCAAAATTTCGTAATTAATTTACGATTATGTTGAGGGGGCAACAGGTACAATTCTAAATATAGATTTCTACAGTTAAATTCATTGCTCTGAGCAACTTAGGTATTGCAACACCGGGAAGTTTAGGGTTCGCAATAAATGTGACGCCATATGTCATTTTAGCACGCTAGCCACCTGTTATTCATATTGCACTCTTTGGGTAGGGGACTAGGAAGTTAACTGGGATCGAGTTATAAAACAATAATATGACGTCATAATTTGGGAACACGTTTTAACTCTGATGTATTAAAATTGTTATTTGATTAGAATCAAAATGTAGTCATGATAGATCATGTCCTATAAAAAAATATGAAATAATTCACTGAATTCCGGATATTTTGTTTGATCCGGATTCTATGATATGGTAGAAATAATTTGTAAATATTTAAAAAAAAAAAATCCACATTTTTTTCCCACATGCACCTATCTATCTCACGTATCCATCACGTGTTGTAGGTAACATTACAACAACAATCTCTCACGTCATTGTTTCTTGTGAAATTCGCGCCAGTTAGATCACGAAATAATATAAAAACAAATAATAATTTGGATAAAATTACATTTCCCAGTATATTACCTGTTTCGCTTGCTACTTTTTTCTGAATTGTTTACCTATCAAACCATTCAACGAAAATGTTACCATCATAGATACTATTCTTAAGTATGTCGTGTTTGTTTGGTTTTAAAAAAACATTTTCTTCAATTATTTATAGCATATTACTTAGTTAGAAGACATTAATAGTCTTCTCATAGGAGAGCTTTTACTCAATACACACACACACATATCATATAGTGATTCGTCCTTGCGTCATGAACAGTTTTAATTTTCCTTTATTCCTTCTAAAATCATTCCAAGTCTGAATATATCATCCAAATGCAACTATTTCTTGCTTGATCTTATATTCATATCGCATAGTATAATTTCAACAGTTAACGTCATATAATTCAATTTTGCTTGTTACGAGCATTTTCATTAGCTTAAAAATTTACTTTATCAGCCCATAAAGGAAAAAATGGCGTCGCCGTTTGTGACGTTGCTTCTGATTGGCTGAGATAACGGGGTAATGATTTCATAGACAAAGGAGTCCCAAAATGAATTTTGAGTATTGAAGAGATTATCTTTAGTAATTTGAATTATAAGGATTAAGTTGAATAGATTTTTTATGTTATGGAGATATAACACAAAAATCACGCTTCGCGGTTTATTTAGAGTACACTCAGATTTTTGTGTTATATCTCCATAACATAAAAAAGCTATTCAAGTTAATCATTAAATAAGGGCGGTCTGCCGTGTGTACTTGCTATTGATATGGGATGCTTGTTTGATTCGGGAGGTTATACTATGTCTATGTCGACTTATACAAGTGGATACCATCGCCCATGGTAATGTACTATAGCAATAGAACACCTTACCAGCGGAAAATATATCACATTTTATCGACAATGGACAAATCACTATCATATTTTAATGAAGTCCGGAGGAGACCCCCCCCCCCCCCCTACCACTATGTTTGTTATTAGTAAATATCTAAGAACGAAGATTAAAATTTAACTTTCAAAACCTGCATTTGTAATATATATAACATTATCACAGCATTAAATTTTCTCCGATAGACAACACTTCAAAGGAACAGTGGAAGTTCATTGTTCGATTTTAATCTACAAATACTTCAATATGTCATGTCTGCTCTTCTCATATACAAATATATAGCCTTCAGTAACTGAATATAACACCTGAAATGGTGACTATATTCTGTCATGGATGGTTGGGTAGATACATCACGCATGCATGTCATTACATAACTGTAGCTAATTCCCATACAGGTGCAAGTAAATGCTGAATTAATAGAAAAATTGATATTTTTATACTTCTTGTTGCAGGTACACGATTCTGCTCATGATAATATTCAAGAGGAAATCATGTTTACACGAGTGTCTGTTCCCTGTAAACCTAGGTAAGACAACTGCAATGAATGCAAAGTAAACCACGTTTATAACGAATGCGCTTACATCGAATCCATGTTCATAATGCAATAATTTTCATTACCCGTCACGTTTCCTATTCTGTTTTTGCTTATTACAGAGTTATCTGCCCTTGTGGGTAGGTATCGATTGTGACGTCATGTGTTTGCGAGTAAACGCAATTCTTTCCGGAGAAAACGACGTGAATTGCGCTCACAAAATAATGACGTAACAATCGATACCTACCGCAAGGGAGCTAACTCTGCAATATGCAAAGACGATGCCCGTAATATGCTTATAACGAAATGATTTCGTTGATCCCCACAGGTTCCATATCGCCGTGTTTTACTGTATTAGTTGGTTTGATCCATGGTTAATATCCTATTGATAGCTAGAGTCAGTTAATTATGCAACGTGATGTGTGATTGTGTGTGTGTGTATGTCTGTTGTTTAGTTTCGGGAGGCTGCGTTATATTCGTGATTTGTCTCCTTGTGATACTGTGACCCATACCTTTTTATAGTGCTATCTCACTGAAACATACCGTTGAAGACACCACACAGGAACACTTCTCCCGATCACAATGTATTGACTATCAAGTCTTAATGGTGTGTAATATTAATACCAACTCATTAAACTAGGCATAAAGATGGTGGTACCAAATTACCCACCCTACAGGCCCCTTAGGCCATTTTCTGTTAATATGAACTTTTATAGCTTAAAAAATCCTTTATTTTTGTATTTCTTTTGAATCTATTATCTAAGAGGAATTAAAGATTGAATTAATGAATGAACAATACTTCAAATCCATAAGTTTTAATTTTACAAGTAAAAATATGAATACATACGATCGGACCATGAAGCCAAGTTGTGGTCTATAATTGCACTTCACATTTTAACAATGTTAGCAGTAGTAATTTCAAAGTGATTTCTACAGATATCTTTTCAACTAAATATACACAAGACATAAAAAAACAAGTATTTTACAATGCCTATATTATGTGCTGTACCTAATATATATAATGTATCATACATGATTGTATGTCTTAATTCATTTAAAGATGCTCCACCGCCGACAGACCATAAATGATTTGAACAAGAATTGGTGTTTAATCGTGTATATATATATATGTTTAATTAACACAAAACTTAATTTGAAATGATTTATTTCGCTTTCGGTGCATGCGCAATCAATACTGTATATCATATAGGACATAGTGCCATGGATTGTTTTCGGGATGCAATTAATTATTTTCAATATTTTTATCTTGAAGTAAAATTAGAAGCTCGTACTTTACAATGGTGGTAAATGTGTAAAGTAAGTAACTTTTATAACAGAAGAAAAATACTAAATCGTGTGCTCCAGTTTTTGAAAGAGAAAAATGCCATTAGTCAGCGGTGGAGCATCTTTAATCTTATGATTTTCTATAGATTATTGAAGAAAGAGTAATATGTCGCCCAGTTATGGCACATATTCTGTATTTGCATATTACAGAGTTATCTACCGTTGCGGGTAGCTATCGATTGTGACGTCACGTGTTTGCGAGCGTAACGTCATACATTTCGGAGAAAACGACGTGAATTGCGCTCACAAAATAATGACGTAACAATCGATTCCTACCCGCAAGGGAGCTAACTCTGAAATATGCAAAGACGGAATAGCTTTAAAGGTCAAAGGTGAACTCTTGTTAGAGGACAAGTAACGTTAACAAACGCAAGAAATAAAAACATAATTTTATGCAATCTAAATCACATTTTGACACTTCATTGTTCCAGGACAATATTTTGCTCCATTTAGCTCTTATCTTTTAAAATACGTACATTACATGTGTTTAGTAAAACATTTAAAAGATACCATTGAAAATTAAAGACCGCACAAATGGTAGAAAATATTTACAAAAATTCAAAGCAACAATTAACATTATGCTCTTCATTACCCAGTAACAATGTAATGCTCCATTTACGTATCATTTTAAAAACTGAAAAATGTTGAAAGTACAACAAAAGTCTTATGGTCTTTATGAATATTTTACCTAATTTGATATATCTGTAGCAACACTTGTAGTTTTATTCATAAATAATTCATGAAAATAACGCCAAAAATAAAAACTTATGGATATTGTGAATTTTAAATAGCTTAGTTTTTGTACTAACCAGATGTCCTTGAAATATGTGAAAAAAAATATTTAAGGTTTAGTGCCATGCGCATTAGCGTCTAATATGAATGGTTGATTTTTGACTTGAAATGCATAATGAAAACGTTTAATTGAACCACATTAGTGAATAGTACATTATGTAAACATTTAGTATGTCTTGAGTTGAATTTTTCATCTGGTTCAACTGTTACTAGTTCACATACCTATACATTGCTTTGTATATATCACTACAAAAAAACTTGTTTGGAGCTTTACAGTTTTTCTCTAATACTCAATAACGTAGGTACATCATGGTGCAAATAATAAAATATGTTGAATCTGTAATATACACTACGGAACTGTACAAAATGATCAGCTTTAACAAAGGCCTTTTATCTTATAACTGTTTTTACATGGTGCAAATAATGAAATATGTTGAATCTGTAATGCCCCATGCCGATACATCACACTGTATTTATCACTACTGGAAACTTACTTGACATTAACTGCATATAATAAGCTTCGACAAAGGTATTACATTATATTGACAGATCGCCAGACGATATATACCCCGCTTCGTGCTCGCACACGCACAATTCAATGTCGTAGCAAACATTATAGGTATCATACACAGACACGTGCGCTACCCGGACAGTTTGATTGACACCTGCCAATCACTAATTTAATCCAATCTTGTTGCTACTCCCACCGGTACCACCACGGACAAGCATTAAACGATAGGCCTATATAACCCCGCTTCGTGCTCGCACACGTACATATACCTATCCAATGTCGGAGCAAACATCATAAGTAGCATACACAATACAACATGCAAAGTCACGTGCGCTACCCGGACGATTTGATTTACAGCTTTCAAACACTAATTTAATCCAATCATTCAATCATAGCCTGTAGTACTGTAAGCGGACTTATTTTCGCGTTGATTTGATTACGCGTTTTTTAACCAAATGACGTTTTCGCAGAGATTTTACTTCGCTATCTAGATTTCTGAAGTCCTTCTTTACCTCTTTTCGAAACAGTTCGCGAAGATTTAACTTCATGATCTAGATTTCTAGATTCCTACTTTATCTCTGTTCGAAACAGTTCGCGGAGATTTTACCTTACGATCTAGATTTTTGAGGTCCTACTTTATCTGTATTTGAAACAGTTCGCGCATATTAAACTTCATGATCTAGATTTCTGAAGTCCTTCTTTATCTCTTTTTTAAACAGTTCGCAAACATTATTTTTTGCGAATTTGTGTCCGTCTATTTGAATGATTTTCACAGCTTAATTCATCAAACTTTACGCTTTTCCATATATTTCTGAAGACAAATTAACATGTCAAAAGTTTCTTTCCAGTAATAACACATCTAATTTTAAAACAAAATACTAGATTTGTACTGAATCGCAACCGCTGGCGGTATATCCACAACTGCAAAGTGTGTTTTTCAGGTTCTCATATATGTTGAATAAATGTATAAATATTCAATAAAAAATTTGATGTATTATTAGACAAAAAGATAAACGTAACCGACTAAAAAAATGTGTTATTCTCATTACTCAAAAACGTGCTTGTGCTCCATAGCAACAATACACAGGCAATTTGTCTTCAGGTAATTTCAGGTCAATTTCAGATCAATTTTAGGTGAAATTTATCAGGTCAAATTTACCTGAAAAAGCACAATACTCGTTTCAGGTCAAAACCTTGACCTGAAGATTTTGAACTGAAATCACATGAAGATTTTCAGGTAAAATTGACCTGAAAAAAAGTTTTATGTAAAGTTGACCTCAACTTCAGGTGAATTTCATGTCAATTTCAGGTCAATTTCAGGTCAAGATTTTTTTCAGGTCAAATTGACTTGAAGACATATTGCCTGTGTATAATTGGTCATTTCAGGCAACTCCAAATAAAACTGAAATTTGAATTAGATAAACAAAATTTTAAATAACGACCTTAACGGAAAAAAGGACGTCTAGCAAAATCATTTACTCAAATTTAAAATAATTTTTTTTTTGATTTACTCCATTGTTAAACAATTTTAGGGAAAACATGCTATAGTCCACGCGTATTAGCTCATTAGCATATTCATGAGGTGACGTCTCGTCGCGTGGAACTGTTCCATCACATAAATTTTGGCAGTATGCCAAAATATCAAAACAGGAGATTTTAGTAGCAAATGGTTACTGTTTCGGCTAACATGTATGATAGATAGGAAATGTGTTAAAGGGATGGTAAAATTATAAAACAGCAACATACGGACTTTTTTGTCAATCTTATCATCAAAGCAGCCAAACGTTATACTGTAGACGGTGACTGTAATGTTTAAAATTCGAAAGTAATTCAAAGCTGTCATTTTATATACTGAAAAGATTTATACATAGTTGAACGGTATTTTCCTATAGAATTTTTTGCGTATAAAGCGGTACTAGGACTTATGAACTAGTTTAAAAGGCATCACAGATAAGGACTAAAAAGATTTAGAATGATTTTCTGATAAAAAGGAACGTAAACAGGTGCAAATATAGAAAAAACAGCACAAGAGCTATAAACTGTTAATTAATACAGTAATACTAAAAAAAATTGTCAATAATTTTCGTTTTTTTATTTCTTTATTTTCAAATCATTACAACTAGTATTAACGGAGTGTATAACGTACACAGCTATCGTCTTATCGTTCCTCTACACGACCTTAAATGAAACTTTCAGAAAACAAAATAAAAGTGTCAGTAAAAAATATATTTGAATAAAGGACCAGAAACGGCGAGAAAGAGAAAAAAGAAGTGACAGAACGATTTAGATAAGGAGGTGCTGTAGTTAAGGAGATAAATGTGCACAAAACATTCTTTATTTCATGCAAAATAAAAACATTTTTATAACTCTTGTTGGTGGAAATAATTAAAGGGTCCAATTCGAAAATCTTGGCTCGCGTTTCTAACCGTACGACAATAAAATATTTAGTATTTATGGCAAGTTTATTAAAAGGTACGTTGTATCATATATACCCGTCAATTACCAAATAGACCAAAGAACCTCCAACCGAATCTGCATATTTTCATTAAAAACGTCGACACTGGACACCTTTTCTAATATCTATGACGACTTGCGCAGAACGTGTCCTTAAGAATTGTGTACCCCAGCGCGTGACAAGGGTACCGAAGTAACAGCAGAAGGAGTAACGGTAGATCTAAAATTTAACGGGACTATATTACTCTCATAAAACGTGGAATATGATCCGGTGGAATGTGAGTGATGCGGCTGAAGGTTACGTGATACAGTTACAGTAGGTGATCTTGTTTATTAAGACGGTTTGGTATTACCACGCGCGTCGCGTTATCCCCTGAACCACAATAAAAGGTGTATATGATAATGGTTTCTACAATAAAATCCCACCTGTTCTGTAATTAACTTGGAAGTTTAGAGGTATGTTCAATCTGTCTTGCGATGCAGTATTTGATGATCATTTCACGCCAATAGGAGGATCAGGTTCCATAAAAGTCTTGCTAGCGATAACATATATGGGTATTGAGCTCAGCAGACTTACTCGTTACAAAACTTATTGAAGTTAATAACCTCAAATGTGTCTTTTGATCATCCTGTAGCACAGGATTTGTTTGAATAAAAACTTAGGTGTATTTAATAACCTCAAATGTTTCTATTTGTCACTGTTTGTAGTGCAGGAAATTAAAAACATTGCATAAATATTAATAGTGTATATCGTCAAAGACCATAGTGCCTTCAAAAGCAGGCAGTAACATAATAAATAAACTTTTAATGCTTGCTTCGGAAAACGTATTGTGGGCCTTTAGGTATGAAAACAATTACCGTTGTGAATGTCTAAACACAAAATTTGAATCTGACGTGAACGTGTCATGTCGCTAGCTCCTCTATAGATATTCAAATGAATCTCTTTCTAAAAGGTAATGTGTCCTTTTTTAGTTCATATTCTGTTAGCCGCTTTGTGTATTGTGTTTATTACAAATTCTGGATAACAGTCTAAAATGAATGAACAAAACTATTAAACCCTAAAATAGTCAACTTGATGGGTAGGTCTAGTGTTACTGTTGAGATAACGATAGGATGTCACACAATGGGTAACCGACTGGTGTACCCCAGCACGTGAGCCGCACTAGAGGAATCCTCATCGAAGTCATACAATGCATGAGTACTGTAAACGCACAAATTTACGCGAGGGAAAAAATCGCTAATTACACGAAGGCCATTTTACCGTGAAATTTCCACCTCTCGTAATATTTTGTGAATAGATAAACTACACAGGCAAAGGTCAGGTCAATTTAACCTGAACAAATCTTGACCCGAAATTCACCTGAAAACGACCGAAAAATAAGGTTAAATTCACATGATGTTCATTCCAGGTTAAGTTTTTTACCTGAATTGAACTTTTTACCCCATTTTTAGATAAATTTGACCTGATGACATGTTGCACGCATATTATGACCGAAAGCACAAAGTTCAATGTATCGGGAAAATAGCACAGGCACGGAATGTTTATCATCGAGAAATTAAATACTCGTGAAAATATCCACGTTTCTAGTATTCTACAGAACCTTGTTTTAGTTTAGTACTATTGACATCGTGTCACCAGCAAAGAAGCCTCTTTTATAATTATATGAAGATCTGTTAATCAATAGCGTCTTTAAACAGCAAGTACCGTTTAAGGAAGGCCTCCTATGTGTGCAATGTGTTTGTTGATGTATGTACACCATGTGTAAGTAGCCTGCGGTATATTCGTGTTGTGTCTCCTTGTGATAGTGTAATTCTTTCCCTTTTTATAGTGCCATCTCACTGAAGCATACCGCCAGAAACAAAAAAATACACATTTCACAGACATCATAGGTCACATTATACCGACATTAGGCGAACCAGTCGTCCCACTCCCTTGATGCAGAAACTACCTTTTTATAGACTATTGTTTGTCTCTGTCATAGGACAGAACCCAGAGCATACCTCACAGTTTCGAGCACACGCATTCACATATCCAATAAACATAGACTTCACAGTTTCTAAATCGTAGGTAAATGACAATTCAATCCTTTCGTTTCACTTCTATCTGCTAACAAAGGCGAGGCGCCAGTTTCGGTGTTTACGTGCTTAATCAAGAGTCGAATTAATCCTGGCTTTTTCAGACGTCTGTGAAATCCTAGTCACCAACTAATCTATGGATGATTGTGACACAACTCCACAACACAAAAGAAAATTCAAGAAAATCGTCATAAATACTATAAACAGATATATAAAAACATGACAAAGACATCGAGGTATCACATACGTCACACCTGTATATCCGATACAGTCTACACGCTTCTAACACGTGGGCGAAACGTGGAAACACCCAACAAAACACACACTTATTATAAAGATATAAAATCTTGATTACATATTAAGTCCTATATTCTAGATCTGTTGTTGGGGTCAAATTTAATTGCATATCCTTGCCCTTTGATGATGAACGCATCATCATTACTAAATACAGGTGTTTATTACATATCACCTACAATGTGTTATCAAGCATTATTTAATTTAAATGACTATCAAATATCCCTTTTCCGGATATTGACGTCCTCTGAATTGTGGTGATATTCTTGATTAGTTTTATATTATCAATACCCGCAATAATACAAAAATTCGCACCAGAAGAAAACAAGCAATGTATTTCCTACGTTCATGAATCTTCCTCAGCATTTCAGCACTACGGGAGTGGGGCGACTGATTCACCTTATAATGTGACCGAGTGGGTGTTCTTGTTCGTTGTCTTCGGCGACATGTTTCAGTGAGATAGCACTATGGAAAGGGCAAAAGTGCCACAATCCCAAGGAGATATAACACTGAATACTGCAGCCTCCTAAAACATACAGCGTAACACATTGCCTATATGTGGAGGCCGTCCTTAAACGAACCCATTGCTACTAAACCAAAACTAAAAGGGCAAGTTCCGCTATCAGAAGGAGACACAACAAGGATACATTGTTGCCAGCAATAACATAGACATTTACATTCCGAAATGACAGGATGTTAACTCTAATACACCATTTCACCAAACCGATCATGAATCTAACAAACATATAGATACATTCAGATGAATACACATCGCCCTCTAAAAAGGAGACTGTGGATGTTCCGGATCGGTAAACCATGTACGGTTTAGATGTCTAGACAGCACCTTAGGTTTTGGCCAATGGTAGAAGTCGTTATAACAGCTGTTTCGCGTCATTGTCTATAATTAATTCATTTTAGAGGTCTTTACCTATCGAATGACAAGTATCTAATTTCAATTAGAATTCTCTTCAACGAACCCGTCAAAATGACAATTGGATTGTATAAATCTATTGCACCGGATCGTCATATTAGGGGATGTTATCCTTCTTGCCGTGAACTATAATTGCGACAGGTTTACACCTTACTTGCTGTTTATTCTATAAAACTTTATACCAGAATTTTAAATCTAGGGTTCCTATAACTGCCCTATCACGAGTAGCTTTCAATGAACTGTCGACTGTCTTGGGTAGAGAGTTTGTTGTAATCACAAGAGATGCACATCACACAAAAATGTAATTTATAAATGTTTTCACAGACGTGTATTCGTTTGTTGTTCAAAAGCGTCGTCACTTTTTTCTGTTAAGCACTAGGTTATCTTGGTTAAGTCAGCGCATTATGAATGCAAAACTCTAGCATCGACATAGACCATAGATACCAGTAAAAGATAGTTAGGGACCGCAGAATCAAACCAAAAATAGAATCCTGGAAATCCCCTTTTGGGCACAAGATTTCATAGAGGGGTGAATGTTTCGGAGGCTGCTGATTGGGTATTCAGGGTGGGTCAGTTTCAAATGTTTAATTTGTTGTTTGGGCAATACATGTAGATGTAAAATATGTAAAGAAATTTTAAAATTCTATCAAGTCTGTTTCTGACAGGGTGAGTTAATAAAGATTGGAATTTTATGAAAATTTTGGTCATTTTTTGGTGCGGAATTCAACACCCCCCACTTAAAAGTTTAGCAAAATGGTAGATTTGAAAAAAAAATTATTCACAGGTATGTGAGATGATCTTCTTCAAAATTAGTGATGGTTGACCAGACTTGAAAGCTTCATTTAACCTGGACATTGGCAAACGTTAACATTGTCGTCTATGGAAAATCATTTGGTTCTGCGGTCTCTTAATGTTTATATTTACATTATATACTCATTATCCAGGTCTGTACTTTAAACTCAGATCGAGAGAACCGTTTATTAATGATGATTTAATCCAACAGATGGAGCAGCCTGTGTTAGAATTGTACCTGCTTCCCCTATTGCAAGATTGCAAAAGGCGAATAAACTTAATATCTTATATTGACTTGAAAACACTCTATTTCGGTTTCTTTTCGGCGCTCAGCAAAAATGGATTGGGAAACTTGTTTTCAGTACAATAAGACCGGGTGCAGCCTCGATACCAGGGTTTCTGATCACTTACGATCTCTACACCCCTGGACCATCACATAGTAGACCTCAAGGCAGCGAACCCTTACTGTGTGTTGTATCAACGTTCCAAGAAGATTTGTAAGTTTTCTTGTCATTTTATTTAAATATTGATCTTAAATGATAAATTACTTCGTAAATACACATAAAGTATAGTAAAAAATATTTTTCTAAGCATCATATTTAAGTTGCATCAGATTTAAGGTTAGCATTCACATAAATAGACACTGCAGCATTTAGTTATATATTTCAGTGAAAGTCTAAAATAAACATAATTTCCTGGAAAAAATTACTTCTATTTCTATATTGTGCAAAAGGTAAAGAAAGAAAAAAAAATCTGGAAATGTACAACAAAGCGTTGTATGCCTATTTTAGTGATCGCTATCATTTAGATCTGTAATGCATCTGTGTTAAGATGTGGGTACAAATCAACTCCAACGTGTTGACAATAACAGAATATGTTTTTGTTTTTTTTTAAATGTGTAATGAAAGGGCCTGCTTTTGTTATGTGGGCGCGAATGATAAAATGTATTTTGCCGAATACAGCTTTATACACCTTGTACGTACGACTTAAAATCAAATTAATTTGCATAAATAGACACTATACTAAGTTAGCTTCAGCGTTATCTGTGAAAAGCGGTATACGTTGGTAAGAAGACGTTCACGTTTACGAATACATTATCTACATCAACTAAAAGCTCTGATATCAGGTCTAGAATATCGTTTCGAACAAAGAAACAACATGCAGCACACTTACCTACTCATTACTGTGTGAGATTAAGTCGTTAGTGACCTAATATGTAAAAATATTTGGTCTATAAAAGGAAACTTGTATCAAGGGCAGCAATGTCATGAAATATTCGTTTCCTTTCGTAATTTGATCATTGATGATGGGAATATTCGCTGTTCGTCAATGAAGCAATTGTTATGAAATTATATAAAGCGAAATTAGGTTTTATTGTTCGTGAAGCATAGAAGACAAGTTTCTATCCGAAATTTAAAAAAAATGTAAAACTAACATATGGATGTTAGAAGCGCATAATAACAAAATGGTGTCAATACTACCACGTTTATTTGACATTTTAGTGACACGTATATGCATTTCCTGGTAGTTTATGAGCTTATACAGCCTTTCATCTGTACATAAGGACGTAGATTAATGCATTACACACAGGTTTATTATCGTCTGTCACGAATTACGACTACAACAAAGAACATATCCTTATCACTGAAGCTGAAAAAGAGGGCAGGTGTAGTCATCTTGACACGGAAGTAACTTGTTTTATGCTGCGATTGACTGTACCCTGTATTAATTACTAACATGGTGCATATGGTTTGAATTTGTTATTGGGTAATGTCCCATTCCAACACTGCCGTGTGTATGTCTTAGAGATATAGAACTGTAAAGTATGAAAAACCAGAGCGGTCGACATCACAAGATGGCATTTTGTTGTATGGTTGATTGTGATTCTATCAATATCTAGGGTTATTTATAACGATGCTCCACCGCCGACGAATGATATTTTTCTTTATCAAAAACAGAAGCAAACAAATTAATATTTTTCTTCAGTTACAAAAGTTACATATTTACATCATTACCACCATTGAAAAGCTTCTAATTTGACTTGAAGATAAAAATATTAAAAGTAATTCATTGTATCACGAAAGAATTCTGTGGCAGTTTGTCCTATATGGAATGAAGTACTGATCGCTCAAGCACCAAAAGCAAAATAAATTACTTTATATCATTTTTGTGTTAATAAGGCATATTTATACATGATGAACACCAATTATTGTTCAAATGATGAGTATCGTTTTTTTTCTGTCGGCGGTGAAGCATTTTAAAGGATCGCTCCTATATGCAATGCAATATATGTGTAAATGTATTATGTTTCGGGAGACTGTGGTATATTGGTGTCCTGTTTCCTTTAAGTCAGACTCTTGCCATTTTATAGTGTTATAGCATGCCACCAAAGACATCCAAGAACACCCAACCCTGTCACATTATACTGACAGTGGGCGCACTTGTCACCCCACTCCATTTATTTTTGGCACTAAACAGGAAAAGAAACTTTTATATACTGTAATGATAGTATCTTGGCCAGGGGACTTAACCCACAGCCTTCCTCACAGGGCGAACACCCAGCGATTTTGTGCGATTTATAGCGTATGGTAAGTGCGTTATATCCCGATAGATTTACTATATAAGGTTTGTGTCTTCTTGTGATAGTGGAACTATTGCCCATTACAACGTGGTAGGCCACCTCTCTCACGCACACTGCCAAAAACACTTCAGAAGCTGAAAAATAAGTCGTCCTTCTGGTTTTAAACCTATTCCTTCTTTGCATATTACAGAATTAGCCCCCTTGTGGGTAGATATCCATTGTGAAGTCATCATTTTGTGGGCACAATTCACGTCGTTTTCTCTGAAAAGTATTACGTTACGCTCCCAAACACATGACGTCACAATCAATACCTATCCGCAAGGGCAGATAACTCTGTAATATGCAAATACGTAATATTGTTATACTAAATATGCTTAATTACTAGTGTTTTGTTCTGTTTTTTGTTGCTTTTTTTTCTTGTTTGTTTGTTTGTTGTTTTGAGTTCATTTTCCTTAAACAAAAATATCTTAACGATAAAGGCATGTTAGGCGGACTAGAGATATTGAAGTCCTATGTGAAATTCTAGCGACTTGAGTTATCTATAGCAGCGGCGGTATTTCAAGTTATAAAGCAATATTTACTGAATCACAGGCGGACAAAATAACGCAGTTCTGAATTAAGTCGCCTTTATCGAGAGTTTCTTCTCAAACATTGCTAACAATGTTTAGAATTTACCTTTATCGAGAGTTTCTACTCAAATATTGCCAACTGTGTTTAGAATTTACATTTATCGAGAGTTTCTGCTCTATTATTGCCAACTGTGTTTAGAATTTACCTTTATCGAAAGTTTCTACTCTAACATTGCAAACTGTGTTTAGAATTTACCTTTATCGAAAGTTTCAACTCTAACATTGCTAACTGTGTTTAGAATTTACCTTTATCGAGAGTTTCTACTCTAACATTGCTAACTGTGTTTAGAATTTACCTTTATCGAAAGTTTCAACTCTAACATTGCTAACTGGGTTTAGAATTTACCTTTATCGAGAGTTTCTACTCTAACATTGCTAACTGGGTTTAGAATTTACCTTTATCGAAAGTTTCAACTCTAACATTGCTAACTTTATGGTTTTAGAATTTACCTTTATCGAGAGTTTCTTCTTCAAAATTGCTAACTGTTTTAGCATTTACAATTTATCGAGAGTTTCTGCTCTATTATTGCCAACTGTGTTTAGAATTTACCTTTATCGAGAGTTTCAACTCTAACATTGCTAACTGGGTTTAGAATTTACCTTTATCGAGAGTTTCTACTCTAACATTGCTAACTGTGTTTAGAATTTACCTTTATCGAAAGTTTCAACTCTAACATTGCTAACTGGGTTTATAATTTACCTTTATCGAGAGTTTCTACTCTAACATTGCTAACTGGGTTTAGAATTTACCTTTATCGAAAGTTTCAACTCTAACATTGCTAACTGGGTTTAGAATTTACCTTTATCGAAAGTTTCAACTCTAACATTGCTAACTGGGTTTAGAATTTACCTTTATCGAGAGTTTCTTCTTCAAAATTGCTAACTGTTTTAGCATTTACAATTTATTGAGAGTTTCTGCTCTATTATTGCCAACTGTGTTTAGAATTTACCTTTATCGAGAGTTTCAACTCTAACATTGCTAACTGGGTTTAGAATTTACCTTTATCGAAAGTTTCAACTCTAACATTGCTAACTGGGTTTAGAATTTACCTTTATCGAGAGTTTCTACTCTAACATTGCTAACTGGGTTTAGAATTTACCTTTATCGAAAGTTTCAACTCTAACATTGCTAACTGGGTTTAGAATTTACCTTTATCGAAAGTTTCAACTCTAACATTGCTAACTGGGTTTAGAATTTACCTTTATCGAGAGTTTCTTCTTCAAAATTGCTAACTGTTTTAGCATTTACAATTTATCGAGAGTTTCTGCTCTATTATTGCCAACTGTGTTTAGAATTTACCTTTATCGAGAGTTTCAACTCTAACATTGCTAACTGTGTTTAGAATTTACCTTTATCGAGAGTTTCAACTCTAACATTGCTAACTGGGTTTAGAATTTACCTTTATCGAGAGTTTCTACTCTAACATTGCTAACTGTGTTTAGAATTTACCTTTATCGAAAGTTTCAACTCTAACATTGCTAACTGGGTTTATAATTTACCTTTATCGAGAGTTTCTACTCTAACATTGCTAACTGGGTTTAGAATTTACCTTTATCGAAAGTTTCAACTCTAACATTGCTAACTGGGTTTAGAATTTACCTTTATCGAAAGTTTCAACTCTAACATTGCTAACTGGGTTTAGAATTTACCTTTATCGAGAGTTTCTTCTTCAAAATTGCTAACTGTTTTAGCATTTACAATTTATTGAGAGTTTCTGCTCTATTATTGCCAACTGTGTTTAGAATTTACCTTTATCGAGAGTTTCAACTCTAACATTGCTAACTGGGTTTAGAATTTACCTTTATCGAAAGTTTCAACTCTAACATTGCTAACTGGGTTTAGAATTTACCTTTATCGAGAGTTTCTACTCTAACATTGCTAACTGGGTTTAGAATTTACCTTTATCGAAAGTTTCAACTCTAACATTGCTAACTGGGTTTAGAATTTACCTTTATCGAAAGTTTCAACTCTAACATTGCTAACTGGGTTTAGAATTTACCTTTATCGAGAGTTTCTTCTTCAAAATTGCTAACTGTTTTAGCATTTACAATTTATCGAGAGTTTCTGCTCTATTATTGCCAACTGTGTTTAGAATTTACCTTTATCGAGAGTTTCAACTCTAACATTGCTAACTGTGTTTAGAATTTACCTTTATCGAGAGTTTCTACTCTAACATTGCTAACTGTGTTTAGAATTTACCTTTATCGAAAGTTTCAACTCTAACATTGCTAACTGGGTTTAGAATTTACCTTTATCGAGAGTTTCTACTCTAACATTGCTAACTGGGTTTAGAATTTACCTTTATCGAAAGTTTCAACTCTAACATTACTAACTGGGTTTAGAATTTACCTTTATCGAAAGTTTCAACTCTAACATTGCTAACTGGGTTTAGAATTTACCATTATCGAGAGTTTCTACTCTAACATTGCTTACTATGTTTAGAATTTACCATTATCGAGAGTTTCTTCTTCAACATTGCTAACTGCGTTTAGCATTTACACCATCCACAAGATATCATTTACATTACAACTCACTGGCTCTAAACGATCGTAATTCAAGTTTTTCAAATTTTAATTGCTAAATTGAAGGTCATCGTAAGTAGCAACGCCCAGTGCCCGCCTACCCTGCTTGACTGACCGGCTGGTCAAGTGTTAGATGACCACGGGCGGTCACTCTGTTTACACTGCCCGATTAACCATTCGAGTATTTGTACAATGTCCACAAACTTGTGGTTGACATCTTATGTCGCTTTAGCCTTAAAGGGCCCGGGAGATAATTCGACGTATTTCAGGGTACACTTAGAAATGATTTACATTCTGTACATTATGATAGATAAGGAACGCTACAATTACTTGATTTTGTGTGTTTATTTTATTTCTTCAGTTACAAAACTTATTTACTTTACACCATTAGCACCATTGAACAGTTTGAGCTTCTTACTTTACTTCGAGATAAAGAATTGAAAAATAACTAATTGCATCCCAAAACATTGCGAACTACTACAATGTATATCCTACATGGAATGAAGTAATGGTTGTGCATGCACAAAGATAAAAAATGAATAATTTTATATCAATTTTTTGTGTTAATTAGACCTATATATACATAATTAAACACCAATTATTGTTTAAATGATGGGTATCGTTTTTGCTTTGTCGTCGGTGGAGTATCTTTAACGATCTGTAGAAATAATTATGAAAAAAAGCCAAAAGGCGCGAAAAATATCATCCATGTGCACTGTAATTCGACAATGCTTTACAACTTTTTTACAGTGAAAGAACTATTTCGTTAGGTTTTCGGTGCAAACCTCTCAATATTTGTTGAAATAAATGCCAACAAGTGTAAATACAAGCATTGAATGTCCATCAGTTGACAGGTAAAGGCTGTCAGATCATCAACGAAAGCTTGACAAAGGAAAATTTTAGTGACGTACGAAACGCTGAAAAGACTAACGGTCAAACTAAAAACTGAAAAATTTCAAAATTGTCTGAGATTCCAAAACACACAAATGTAAGTTAAGTCTTGAAAAGGAACTCCCATTATATGGTAAAGTGATGCTTAACCTCAAAGCTTGTAAGTCACGCGGAGATAATTATAGCTCACATCCACTGTCAATATTTGTCTAGAAGATTTCAACCACAAGTATTAGAAGAACGTTATTTTGAGGGAGAAGAGAATGACAATATTGATATGGTGGATAAGGGGAAATGTTGACAACCCCCGAGAACTGCCGTCAACATATTGGCTTAATGTTCTCTCCGGCCCCCGCTACTTGACGAGAGGGCGTGGTAACTCAACTATTTTGGTGTCTTCTATAAGACCACAATACACAGGCTTCAAATACACAGATTTCACAAATCCTTGTTATACAAATGATATTAAACCAACAGAGCCATTGGTTTTTTTTTTTTTGGAGGGGGGGGGGGGATCGGGGGGGGGGAGTTATTATTTCTGAGGATATGCGTATTTGTTGCTTTTATTTACCGCGTATTTTATTTTATTTTATTTTATTTTTTTTTATTTTTTGTTCTTTTTGAAATTTTAGCACATCTAGACCGTCAGAAGGCTCGACATTGTCCAAACATTTATGTATGTATTATGTGATAAACTATATATCATTTTAGTATGTAAAAGTTATTGTCGTCAGGTTTACGGTTTTAACAAATATGGACCATTGAAATCATATTGAAGTTCATCGTTTATTGAGATCATTATCTTGAAAGATTTTCTGATTCATGGCCAAGACAATAATCAATCTATCATGTTTGAATACATTGTTAAAAAAGCTAATAAGTCATTGTCAAGTTTACAAATCACTTTTATAGTACAAATCACTTTTATAGTGACCTGATTACCATGGCAACCAAAATGTCGACAAAACAAAAACTGCAGACACATTAACACATGGCCGCCAAAATTGTTGCCAAGTTTATTTGACATTGATCCAGTAGTTTAGGAGGAGCTGTATGGATATTTGTTTTCACCGACAGACTAACTGTTTACAGTATACACTCTTAGGTCAGGAGATGAGGTCATTATCACGGCTACCAAAATCAAAATGCGCTACAGACAAAAGAAAAAAAACTGTTGATGGAATATAAAAATATAAGTTTTTATCACAAATAATGGAGATTGTGACCTTCATACTTTTTGGTACTTTAAAGTTGAAGATAAATAAAGAAAAGGGGAGACAATAATTTTCGACTGAAACCAAAAAGAGTGTGGGACTCTGTAAAGTTATGGTAAGTATAACATCATGAAAATTAGTTTTACAAGAAAAACCTCAAATTACTTCTTTCGAAGAATTACCGAGGGTTATGGTCCTATGTTTCTAATTTCATCTGCAACACCCCTTAAGGTGGTGCCCCACTAGTACATTAAAGTTGACAATACTGTTACTTAAACCTTTCTCATTCTGATAACTCGACTATTTAACGCCGTAATAATATGCAGCTTTCCTCGCACTTACGTGTGAATACATTTTCAATTAACCTTCACGTTCACTTTTGAAAATAACTTTTAAATAATTCCATTTTAAATGTGTAGCGTTGAATGATATCTTGTAACCACTTAATGTTTTTTTATAAAATATCTGCTATCACTGTTAAAGATTTTAATGCACACAAAAGCAACTCTCCAGTACAGTGTCCAAAATTGACACCTATCAAGATTAAATCTTCATACGTTACTATGTGTAGAGTACATCTGTATATTCCAAACTTCTATCGGATTAACCCAAATGATTATAAGATGAAAGGTTTGATATCCATATGTAATAAGAGTGTCCTTAATGGACTCCCCCTTTTTCTTAAAAAACTTAATCCTTTATTATTATCGTAATAATGATGCTTCTATAAAATCAAAATATTCTACATTTATCGTTTAGTTTTTTTTCCCTCTTATTGAACCATGAATGATATATTTACACTTTGTGATTCATACATGTGTAATGTACAAATTTTGAGAGTAATTGCTATATAACAATGTTATGTACATATACTTGTCCATCCTGTCACGCCTATACATTTGTATTTGTTATATCCCTCATGTTACATATACTTGTCCATCCTGTCATGCCTATACATTTGTATTTGTTATATCCCTCATGTTACATATACTTGTCCATCCTGTCACGCCTATACATTTGTATTTGTTATATCCCTCATGTTACATATACTTGCCCATCCTGTCACGCCTATATATTTGTATTTGTTATATCCCTCATGTTACATACACTTGTCCATCCTGCCACGCCTATACATTTGTATCTGTTATATCCCTCATGTTACATACACTTGTCCATCCTGTCATGCCTATATATTTGTATCTGTTATATCCCTCATGTTACATATACTTGTCCATCCTGTCATGCCTATACATTTGTATCTGTTATATCCCTCATGTTACATATACTTGTCCATCCTGTCATGCCTATACTTTTGTATTTGTTATATCCCTCATGTTACATATACTTGTCCATCCTGTCATGCCTATACCTTTGTATTTGTTATATCCCTCATGTTACATATACTTGTCCATCCTGTCATGCCTATACATTTGTATTTGTTATATCCCTCATGTTACATATACTTGTCCATCCTGTCACGCCTATACATTTGTATTTGTTATATCCCTCATGTTACATACACTTGTCCATCCTGCCACGCCTATACATTTGTATCTGTTATATCCCTCATGTTACATATACTTGTCCATCCTGCCACGCCTATACATTTGTATTTGTTATATCCCTCATGTTACATATACTTGTCCATCCTGTCATGCCTATACA
Source organism: Argopecten irradians (assembly GCF_041381155.1). NCBI lineage: Eukaryota > Metazoa > Mollusca > Bivalvia > Pectinida > Pectinidae > Argopecten > Argopecten irradians. Next base: position 31,973,158 of record NC_091146.1, read on the forward strand.
TTTGTATTTGTTATATCCCTCATGTTACATATTCTTGACCATCCTGTCACGCCTATACATTTGTATTTGTTATATCCCTCATGTTACATATACTTGTCCATCCTGTCACGCCTATACATTTGTATTTGTTATATCCCTCATGTTACATATACTTGTCCATCCTGTCATGCCTATACATTTGTATTTGTTATATCCCTCATGTTACATATACTTGTCCATCCTGTCATGCCTATACATTTGTATTTGTTATATCCCTCATGTTACATATACTTGACCATCCTGTCACGCCTATACATTTGTATTTGTTATATCCCTCATGTTACATATACTTGCCCATCCTGTCACGCCTATATATTTGTATTTGTTATATCCCTCATGTTACATATACTTGTCCATCCTGTCACGCCTATACATTTGTATTTGTTATATCCCTCATGTTACATATACTTGTCCATCCTGTCATGCCTATATATTTGTATTTGTTATATCCCTCATGTTACACATTATCATGTGTCTGGGTGTAAAAAATAACATCATTGAATCATTGAAACAAAAGCTTCCAAAATGTCAGGGGTTGTACGATATTATAATTACAACAAACGGTTGTTTGTTTAGGTGATAAACGTCCCATTAACAGCCACTGCGTTCAATAAAGGATCTATATTTCAATCAGATTGATGGAGAATTCACATGCAGTTGGGTTCTTTTCGAACTTACCTCAAAATGACGGGATATCATAGTTGTAAAATTGCAAAAAACCGTCGAGGTATGAGAGGAAAATACTCTTCCATACATGGAAATAAAGAAGAGAAATATTCTACCCCTGGGATTGCAAAATGGTGTAAAACTATCGACAAGCGACGAGTATTTATAACATTTTGTGACTCTCGGGTATAATATTCCTGTCCTTCATATCCACATACATAATGTAAATGTGTATGAACGAACCTTATATTATAACCTCGGAATCTCAAAATGTTTTAAAGCCCTCGGCAAGCCTCGGGTTTTACAACATTTTCTTACCCTCGGGTAGAATATCCCTATCCTTCATATCCACATGTGAAAGAGTCTTATATTCAATCCTTAGGATCTCAAAATGTTTTAAAGCCCTCGGCAAAACTCGGGTTTACAACATTTTCTTACCCCCGGGTAGAATATCCCTATCCTTCATGCATATTCTCATATGAAAGAATCTTATAGGCCTATTCTACTCTTGGGATCACGAAATCTTGTTAAGTTTTCGATAAGCCTCAGGTTTTGCAAAATTTTGTGACCCTCGGGTAGAATATCCCTATCTTTCATATCCACATATGAAAGAGTCTTATAATAGTATACCCGGTATATTAGCACGTGTGTGAGTTGGGTACCACTACCAAGGTACCCGGGTACTTGACGGGCCTCTTGAGATTCGGGGTATAAGCTGGCAGATAAACGATAAATAACGGTCTGTCTATCTCCACACCGGGTGGAGGATTATGGGAAACTGTAAAACGATTAGGGACATTGCTCCAGTTATCTGTCTACAGAGATAAGACTGACAGGTTTATTGTAGGTGATAAAGAGGATAAACAGAGACTCGAGTACATTGTACCGCCATCGTGGACTCTGTAACGGATTGTAAAGATATGGAGCGGAACACGGATTATTATGATATGGAGCGTAAGACGGGTTGTAATGCGATGGAGCGGAACACGGATTGTAATATTGGGCGAACACGGGTTGTAATGATATGGAGCGGAACACGGATTGTAATGATATTGGGCGAATACGGGTTGTAATGATATTGGGCGAACACGGATTGTAATGATATTGGGCGAATACGGGTTGTAATGATATGGAGCGGAATACGGATTGTAATGATATTGGGCGAATACGGGTTGTAATGATATGGAGCGACAAACCAGTCGTTCTACTCCCATTATGCAACCAAAGTTTGTTCAATCTTCCATTTGCTTGCCATTACCTGCTTTTAACCTTGCGTTATGTGTTCGAGGTTGTAGGGAAGATTCTGTTCTCTTGCCGAGACACATCAATCTTTAGAAACAGCTTTATGTTACTGCCTTCGGGGTAACACATCACGGACATACCCAAATTTCCAAAATAACATACTCACAAACCACACAAGACAAATCAAACACGTGGAGGGTTGTCCTTATATTACCCCAGTCGTTAAAATAGTACGTTAGACCCAACCAACCAATCAATCGAGATGAATGAATCAAACGCATTTAAACTATGGGTGATGATTAATTGTACAAGCAATCAAATATCGAACCTATTTTGTTTCAGATTGATTGGTTAGCTGATTGGTCAGGCTGAATACCATATTATCCACTAAGGATATTTAATAAGGACGGGCTCTCCAATATGCATTGTATTGTGTGTTGTATTTGCTGATGTGGTTTGGGATGCTGCGGTACGTTAATGTTATGTACTCTTTCAAAAGTGTGAATGCGTGCCTAAAACAATGCCATCTCACTGACACACACTGCCAAGACACCGATCAGCACACCGTCACTTTATAATGACAAGTTATAAACCAGTCGTCCCACTTCCTAAATGTTGAGTTCTAAGCAAAAGCAGAAACTATATCTTGTCACTTTTGTATACTTAGTGCGTATCGGCCAGAGGAGAGAACTCAGTCTTCCCCAAAAGAGTGAACGGTTCAAC